>NC_060187.1:75922588-76290088 GCF_021184085.1 Oncorhynchus gorbuscha
ACTGGGTTGGAGGGAGAGAGAGAGAGAGAGCAGTGAGAAGAGACAGACAGGACTGGGTTGGAGGGAGAGAGACAGAGAGCAGTGAGAAGAGACAGACAGGACTGGGTTGGAGGGAGAGAGACAGAGAGCAGTGAGAAGAGACAGACAGGACTGGGTTGCAGGGAGAGAGACAGAGAGCAGTGAGAAGAGACAGACAGGCCTGGGAGAGAAGGAGAGAGACAGAGAGCAGTGAGAAGAGACAGACAGAACTGGGTTGGAGGGAGAGAGAGAGAGAGAGCAGTGAGAAGAGACAGACAGGACTGGGTTGGAGGGAGAGACAGAGAGCAGTGAGAAGAGACAGACAGGACTGGGTTGGAGGGAGAGAGACAGAGAGCAGTGAGAAGAGACAGACAGGACTGGGTTGGAGGGAGAGAGACAGAGAGCAGTGAGAAGAGACAGACAGGACTGGGTTGGAGGGAGAGACAGAGAGCAGTGAGAAGAGACAGACAGGACTGGGTTGGAGGGAGAGAGACAGAGAGCAGTGAGAAGAGACAGACAGGACTGGGTTGGAGGGAGAGAGACAGAGAGCAGTGAGAAGAGACAGACAGGACTGGGTTGGAGGGAGAGAGACAGAGAGCAGTGAGAAGAGACAGACAGGACTGGGTTGGAGGGAGAGAGACAGAAAGCAGTGAGAAGAGACAGACAGGACTGGGTTGGAGGGGGAGAGACAGAGAGCAGTGAGAAGAGCCAGACAGGACTGGGTTGGAGGGAGAGAGACAGAGAGCAGTGAGAAGAGACAGACAGGACTGGGTTGGAGGGAGAGAGACAGAGAGCAGTGAGAAGAGACAGACAGGCCTGGGAGAGAAGGAGAGAGACAGAGAGCAGTGAGAAGAGACAGACAGGACTGGGTTGGAGGGAGAGAGAGAGAGATAGCAGTGAGAAGAGACAGACAGGACTGGGTTGCAGGGAGAGAGACAGAGAGCAGTGAGAAGAGACAGACAGGACTGGGTTGGAGGGAGAGAGACAGAGAGCAGTGAGAAGAGACAGACAGGACTGGGTTGGAGGGAGAGAGACAGAGAGCGGTGAGAAGAGACAGACAGGACTGGGTTGGAGGGAGAGAGACAGAGAGCGGTGAGAAGAGACAGACAGGACTGGGTTGGAGGGAGAGAGACAGAGAGCGGTGAGAAGAGACAGACAGGACTGGGTTGGAGGGAGAGAGACAGAGAGCGGTGAGAAGAGACAAACAGGACTGTGTTGGAGAGAGAGACAGAGAGCAGTGAGAAGAGACAAACAGGACTGGGTTGGAGGGAGAGAGAGAGAGCAGTGAGAAGAGACAGACAGGACTGGGTTGGAGGGAGAGAGACAGAGAGCAGTGAGAAGAGACAGACAGGACTGGGTTGGAGGGAGAGAGACAGAGAGCAGTGAGAAGAGACAGACAGGACTGGGTTGGAGGGAGAGAGACAGAGAGCAGTGAGAAGAGACAAACAGGACTGGGTTGGAGGGAGAGAGAGAGAGTAGTGAGAAGAGACAGACAGGACTGGGTTGGAGGGAGAGAGACAGAGAGCAGTGAGAAGAGACAGACAGGACTGGGTTGGAGGGGGAGAGACAGAGAGCAGTGAGAAGAGCCAGACAGGACTGGGTTGGAGGGAGAGAGACAGAGAGCAGTGAGAAGAGCCAGACAGGCCTGGGAGAGAAGGAGAGAGACAGAGAGCAGTGAGAAGAGACAGACAGAACTGGGTTGGAGGGAGAGAGACAGAGAGCAGTGAGAAGAGACAGACAGGACTGGGTTGGAGGGAGAGAGACAGAGAGCAGTGAGAAGAGACAGACAGGACTGGGTTGGAGGGAGAGAGACAGAAAGCAGTGAGAAGAGACAGACAGGACTGGGTTGGAGGGGGAGAGACAGAGAGCAGTGAGAAGAGACAGACAGGACTGGGTTGGAGGGAGAGAGACAGAGAGCAGTGAGAAGAGACAGACAGGACTGGGTTGGAGGGAGAGAGACAGAGAGCAGTGAGAAGAGACAAACAGGACTGGGTTGGAGGGAGAGAGAGAGAGTAGTGAGAAGAGACAGACAGGACTGGGTTGGAGGGAGAGAGACAGAGAGCAGTGAGAAGAGACAGACAGGACTGGGTTGGAGGGGGAGAGACAGAGAGCAGTGAGAAGAGCCAGACAGGACTGGGTTGGAGGGAGAGAGACAGAGAGCAGTGAGAAGAGCCAGACAGGCCTGGGAGAGAAGGAGAGAGACAGAGAGCAGTGAGAAGAGACAGACAGAACTGGGTTGGAGGGAGAGAGAGAGAGAGAGAGAGCAGTGAGAAGAGACAGACAGGACTGGGTTGGAGGGAGAGACAGAGAGCAGTGAGAAGAGACAGACAGGACTGGGTTGGAGGGAGAGAGACAGAGAGCAGTGAGAAGAGACAGACAGGACTGGGTTGGAGGGAGAGAGACAGAGAGCAGTGAGAAGAGACAGACAGGACTGGGTTGGAGGGAGAGAGACAGAAAGCAGTGAGAAGAGACAGACAGGACTGGGTTGGAGGGGGAGAGACAGAGAGCAGTGAGAAGAGCCAGACAGGACTGGGTTGGAGGGAGAGAGACAGAGAGCAGTGAGAAGAGACAGACAGGACTGGGTTGGAGGGAGAGAGACAGAGAGCAGTGAGAAGAGACAGACAGGCCTGGGAGAGAAGAAGAGAGACAGAGAGCAGTGAGAAGAGACAGACAGGACTGGGTTGGAGGGAGAGAGAGAGAGATAGCAGTGAGAAGAGACAGACAGGACTGGGTTGGAGGGAGAGAGACAGAGAGCAGTGAGAAGAGACAGACAGGACTGGGTTGGAGGGAGAGAGACAGAGAGCAGTGAGAAGAGACAGACAGGACTGGGTTGGAGGGAGAGAGACAGAGAGCGGTGAGAAGAGACAGACAGGACTGGGTTGGAGGGAGAGAGACAGAGAGCGGTGAGAAGAGACAGACAGGACTGGGTTGGAGGGAGAGAGACAGAGAGCGGTGAGAAGAGACAGACAGGACTGGGTTGGAGGGAGAGAGACAGAGAGCGGTGAGAAGAGACAAACAGGACTGTGTTGGAGAGAGAGACAGAGAGCAGTGAGAAGAGACAAACAGGACTGGGTTGGAGAGAGAGAGAGCAGTGAGAAGAGACAGACAGGACTGGGTTGGAGGGAGAGAGACAGAGAGCAGTGAGAAGAGACAGACAGGACTGGGTTGGAGGGAGAGAGACAGAGAGCAGTGAGAAGAGACAGACAGGACTGGGTTGGAGGGAGAGAGGCAGAGAGCAGTGAGAAGAGACAGACAGGACTGGGTTGAGAGAGAGAGAGAGAGAGAGAGAGAGAGAGAGAGAGAGAGAGAGAGAGAGAGAGAGAGAGAGAGCAGTGAGAAGAGATAGACAGGACTGGGTTGCAGGGAGAGAGAGAGAGCAGTGAGAGGACACAGACAGGACTGGGTTGGAGGGAGAGAGACAGAGAGCAGTGAGAAGAGACAGACATGTTCTGTGTTGGAGGGAGAGAGACCGAGAGCAGTGAGAGACAGACAGGACTGGGAGAGGAGGAGAGAGACAGAGAGCAGTGAGAGGAGACAGACAGGACTGGGTTGGAGGGAGAGAGACAGAGAGCAGTGAGAAGAGACAGACAGGACTGGGTTGGAGGGAGAGAGAGAGACAGAGAGCAGTGAAAAGAGACAGACAGGCCTGGGAGAGAAGGAGAGAGACAGAGAGCAGTGAGAAGAGACAGACAGGACTGGGAGAGAATGAGAGAGACAGAGCAGTGAGAAGAGACAGACAGGACTGGGAGAGAAGGAGAGAGACAGAGAGCAGTGAGAAGAGACAGACAGGACTGGGTTGGAGGGAGAGAGAGAGAGAGAGAGAGAGAGAGAGAGAGAGCAGTGAGAAGAGACAGACAGGACTGGGTTGCAGGGAGAGAGAGAGAGCAGTGAGAGGAGACAGACAGGACTGGGTTGGAGGGAGAGAGACAGAAAGCAGTGAGAAGAGACAGACATGTTCTGTGTTGGAGGGAGAGAGACAGAGAGCAGTGAGAGGAGACAGACAGGACTGGGAGAGAAGGAGAGAGACAGAGAGCAGTGAGAAGAGACAGACATGACTGGGAGAGAAGGAGAGAGACAGAACAGTGAGAAGAGACAGACAGGACTGGGAGAGAAGGAGAGAGACAGAGAGCAGTGAGAAGAGACAGACAGGACTGGGAGAGAAGGAGAGAGACAGAACAGTGAGAAGAGACAGACGGGACTGGGAGAGAAGGAGAGAGACAGAACAGTGAGAAGAGACAGACGGGACTGGGAGAGAAGGAGAGAGACAGAACAGTGAGAAGAGACAGACGGGACTGGGAGAGAAGGAGAGAGACAGAACAGTGAGAAGAGACAGACGGGACTGGGAGAGAAGGAGAGAGACAGAACAGTGAGAAGAGACAGACGGGACTGGGAGAGAAGGAGAGAGACAGAACAGTGAGAAGAGACAGACAGGACTGGGAGAGAAGGAGAGAGACAGAACAGTGAGAAGAGACAGACAGGACTGGGAGAGAAGGAGAGAGACAGAACAGTGAGAAGAGACAGACGGGACTGGGAGAGAAGGAGAGAGACAGAACAGTGAGAAGAGACAGACGGGACTGGGAGAGAAGGAGAGAGACAGAACAGTGAGAAGAGACAGACGGGACTGGGAGAGAAGGAGAGAGACAGAACAGTGAGAAGAGACAGACGGGACTGGGAGAGAAGGAGAGAGACAGAGAACAGTGAGAAGAGACAGACGGGACTGGGAGAGAAGGAGAGAGACAGAACAGTGAGAAGAGACAGACGGGACTGGGAGAGAAGGAGAGAGACAGAGAGCAGTGAGAAGAGACAGACAGGACTGGGTTGGAGAAGGAGAGAGACAGAACAGTGAGAAGAGACAGACGGGACTGGGAGAGAAGGAGAGAGACAGAACAGTGAGAAGAGACAGACAGGACTGGGAGAGAAGGAGAGAGACAGAGAGCAGTGAGAAGAGACAGACAGGACTGGGAGAGAAGGAGAGAGACAGAACAGTGAGAAGAGACAGACGGGACTGGGAGAGAAGGAGAGAGACAGAACAGTGAGAAGAGACAGACGGGACTGGGAGAGAAGGAGAGAGACAGAACAGTGAGAAGAGACAGACGGGACTGGGAGAGAAGGAGAGAGACAGAACAGTGAGAAGAGACAGACGGGACTGGGAGAGAAGGAGAGAGACAGAACAGTGAGAAGAGACAGACGGGACTGGGAGACAGAGGAGAGAGACAGACGGGACAGTGAGAAGAGACAGACAGGACTGGGAGAGAAGGAGAGAGACAGAACAGTGAGAAGAGACAGACAGGACTGGGAGAGAAGGGAGAGAGACAGAACAGTGAGAAGAGACAGACAGGACTGGGAGAGAAGGAGAGAGACAGAACAGTGAGAAGAGACAGACAGGACTGGGAGAGAAGGAGAGAGACAGAACAGTGAGAAGAGACAGACGGGACTGGGAGAGAAGAGAGAGACAGAACAGTGAGAAGAGACAGACGGGACTGGGAGAGAAGGAGAGAGACAGAACAGTGAGAAGAGACAGACGGGACTGGGAGAGAAGGAGAGAGACAGAACAGTGAGAAGAGACAGACGGGACTGGGAGAGAAGGAGAGAGACAGAACAGTGAGAAGAGACAGACGGGACTGGGAGAGAAGGAGAGAGACAGAACAGTGAGAAGAGACAGACGGGACTGGGAGAGAAGGAGAGAGACAGAACAGTGAGAAGAGACAGACGGGACTGGGAGAGAAGAGAGAGACAGAACAGTGAGAAGAGACAGACGGGACTGGGAGAGAAGGAGAGAGACAGAACAGTGAGAAGAGACAGACGGGACTGGGGAGAGAAGGAGAGAGACAGAACAGTGAGAAGAGACAGACGGGACTGGGAGAGAAGGAGAGAGACAGAACAGTGAGAAGAGACAGACGGGACTGGGAGAGAAGGAGAGAGACAGAACAGTGAGAAGAGACAGACGGGACTGGGAGAGAAGGAGAGAGACAGAGAGCAGTGAGAAGAGACAGACAGGACTGGGAGAGAAGGAGAGAGACAGAACAGTGAGAAGAGACAGACGGGACTGGGAGAGAAGGAGAGAGACAGAACAGTGAGAAGAGACAGACGGGACTGGGAGAGAAGGAGAGAGACAGAACAGTGAGAAGAGACAGACGGGACTGGGAGAGAAGGAGAGAGACAGAACAGTGAGAAGAGACAGACGGGACTGGGAGAGAAGGAGAGAGACAGAACAGTGAGAAGAGACAGACGGGACTGGGAGAGAAGGAGAGAGACAGAACAGTGAGAAGAGACAGACGGGACTGGGAGAGAAGGAGAGAGACAGAACAGTGAGAAGAGACAGACGGGACTGGGAGAGAAGGAGAGAGACAGAACAGTGAGAAGAGACAGACATGGACTGTGTTGAGAGGAGAGAGACAGAACAGTGAGAAGAGACAGACAGGACTGGGAGAGAAGGAGAGAGACAGAACAGTGAGAAGAGACAGACGGGACTGGGAGAGAAGGAGAGAGACAGAACAGTGAGAAGAGACAGACAGGACTGGGAGAGAAGGAGAGAGACAGAACAGTGAGAAGAGACAGACAGGACTGGGAGAGAAGGAGAGAGACAGAACAGTGAGAAGAGACAGACGGGACTGGGAGAGAAGGAGAGAGACAGAACAGTGAGAAGAGACAGACGGGACTGGGAGAGAAGGAGAGAGACAGAACAGTGAGAAGAGACAGACGGGACTGGGAGAGAAGGAGAGAGACAGAACAGTGAGAAGAGACAGACGGGACTGGGAGAGAAGGAGAGAGACAGAACAGTGAGAGGGGATAAAGTGACACAGAGAAAGAAGGCCAGAGTAAAGGAGAGATTGGGTGAACAAGAAAGAGTAAAAATGAGAGAAAGAGGTGAAGAGAAAGACAGAGAGAGTGACAGACGCTCCAGAAATAGTAAGAACTGAGAGAGGGTGGAAGGCGTGTATTATATTGGCAGTGTGCAGGCGAGGTAAGGCTGGGCGAGACGCGGAGAGTCCCTGGGGCCATGTGGGCCGGAGACAGAGCTTAAGCTTCAGTCCTACACCATTAGGCATCATGTCTGTCAACAGCCCTCCACTTGCTGCCGTGACAACACAACACACTCTCCAGGAAACATCCGCTTCAATCCTGTCTGTCCCTCTTCACAAACACTCACTCTCTACTAACACCACAACACTGCCAGTCAGTGTGTGGATACACTGGCCCTGCCACCACACACACACACATACAGATGCAGACACTTGCGACACACACTTGTGCATCCATATGCACACACAAAAGCATGCAAGCACGCATACAGACAAGATCTACACTGAGTATACCAAACATTAGGAACACCTTCATAATATTGAGTTGCACCCCCAGCCCCCCCTCTCAATTCGTTGAGGCATGGGCTCTACAAGGTGTCGAAAGCTTTCCACAGGGATGCAGGCCCATGTTGAATCCAATCATTCCCACAGTTGTGTCAAGTTGGCTGGATGTCTTTAGGGTGGTGGACCATTCTTGATACACACAGGAAACTGTTGAGCGTGAAAAACCCTGCACAATCCATTTCTGCCTTCTGAATGGCACACAAATCCATGTCTCAATTGTCTCAAGGCTTTAAAATCCTTTAACCAGTCTCATCTGCTTCATCTACACTGATTGATGTCGATTTAACAAGTGACATCAATAAGGGATCATAGCTTTCACCTGGATTCACCTGGTCAGTCTGTCATGGAAAGAGCAGGTGTTCTTAATGTTTTGTACATGTCAATCTGTGAGCGTATTTGTTGTGGTTGTGTGTATACGTGTGCGGGCGGTGTGTGTCATCAGAGTAACAAGCCATCAGTGAGAAGTGAAAGGTCAGTGCTCACCCCACACTTGCTGAGAGCGATGTACCACCATCTCTCCCTCACCGAGCGGAAACTACGACCTCCCACACAACTCAGCACCTCCTCATCTCCCTCTCCTTCCACCTAAGAGACGGAGACAGCAGAAACAGAGACAGAAGAGAGAGTTGATATATTAATAGAGAAGACGCTCACACACTCTAAAACACATTGAATCAACGCATCCTAACACATTTCCAAAGAGGGAGATACACCCAGACCCCTCTGTCTCACAAACACACACTCCTCACACCTCAAAATAGCTCTTTTAGTTAGAACTGAATAACTAAAAACAACCACAGTCCCACAGGCAAACATTCAAGAGAAGCCCACATATACAGAGCCTTCAGAAAGTGTTAATACCTCTTGACTTATTACATTTTGTTGTGTTACAGCCTGAATTAAAAATGGTTACCAGTCTCCCAGTCTTACCCGTCTTCCAGTCTTACCCGTCTCCCAGTCTTACCCGTCTCCCAGTCTTACCAGTCTCCCAGTCTTACCCGTCTCCCAGTCTTACCCGTCTCCCAGTCTTACCCGTCTCCCAGTCTTACCAGTCTTACCAGTCTCCCAGTCTTACCAGTTTTCCCAGTCTCCCAGTCTTACCAGTCTCCCAGTCTTACCAGTCTCCCAGTCTTACCAGTCTTACCAGTCTCCCAGTTTTACCAGTCTACCAGTTTTACCTGTCTCCCAGTTTTACCAGTCTCCCAGTCTTACCAGTCTCCCAGTCTTACCAGTCTCCCAGTTTTACCAGTCTCCCAGTCTTACCAGTCTCCCAGTTTTACCAGTCTCCCAGTTTTACCAGTCTCCCTATCTTACCAGTCTTACCAGTCTCCCAGTCTTAACAGTTTTACCAGTCTCCCAGTCTTACCAGTCTCCCAGTCTTACCAGTCTTACCAGTCTCCCAGTCTTACCAGTCTCCCAGTCTTACCAGTCTTACCAGTCTCCCAGTTTTACCTGTCTCCCAGTTTTACCAGTCTTACCAGTCTCCCAGTCTTACCAGTCTCCCAGTCTTACCAGTCTCCCAGTCTTACCAGTCTCCCAGTTTTACCAGTTTCCCAGTTTTACCAGTCTCCCAGTTTTACCAGTCTCCCAGTTTTACCAGTCTCCCAGTTTTACCCGTCTCCCAGTTTTACCAGTCTCCCAGTTTTAGCCGTCTCACAGTCTTACCAGTCTCCCAGTTTTACCAGTCTCCCAGTCTTACCAGTCTCCCAGTCTTACCAGTCTTACCAGTCTCCCAGTCTTACCAGTCTCCCAGTCTTACCAGTCTCCCAGTCTTACCCGTCTCCCAGTTTTACCCGTCTCCTAGTTTTACCAGTCTCCCAGTCTTACCAGTCTCCCGGTCTTACCAGTCTCCCAGTCTTACCAGTCTCCCAGTTTTACCAGTCTCCCAGTTTTACCAGTCTCCCAGTTTTACCCTTTTCCCAGTCTTACCAGTCTCCCAGTTTTACCAGTCTCCCAGTTTTACCAGTCTCCCAGTCTTACCAGTCTCCCAGTCTTACCAGTCTTACCAGTCTCCCAGTCTTACCAGTTTTACCAGTCTCCCAGTCTTATCAGTCTCCCAGTCTTACCAGTCTCCCAGTCTTACCAGTCTCCCAGTCTTACCAGTCTCCCAGTTTTACCAGTCTCCCAGTTTTGCCTGTCTCCCAGTTTTACCAGTCTCCCAGTCTTACCAGTCTCCCAGTCTTACCAGTCTCCCAGTTTTACCAGTCTCCCAGTCTTACCAGTCTCCCAGTTTTACCCGTCTCCCAGTTTTACCAGTCTCCCAGTTTTACCAGTCTCCCAGTTTTACCAGTCTCCCAGTCTCACCAGTCTCCCAGTCTCACCAGTCTCCCAGTCTCACCAGTCTCCCAGTTTTACCCGTCTCCCAGTCTTACCAGTCTCCCAGTTTTACCAGTCTCCCAGTTTTACCAGTCTCCCAGTTTTACCAGTCTCCCAGTCTTACCCATCTCCCAGTTTTACCCGTCTCCCAGTTTTACCCGTCTCCCAGTTTTACCCGTCTCCCAGTCTTACCAGTCTGCCAGTTTTACCAGTCTGCCAGTCTTACCAGTCTCCCAGTCTTACCAGTCTCCCAGTTTTACCCTCCTCCCAGTCTTACCAGTCTCCCAGTTTTACCAGTCTCCCAGTCTTACCAGTCTCCCAGTCTTACCAGTCTCCCAGTCTTACCAGTCTCCCAGTTTTACCAGTCTCCCAGTTTTACCAGTCTCCCAGTCTTACCAGTCTCCCAGTCTTACCAGTTTTCCCAGTCTCCCAGTTTTACCAGTCTCCCAGTCTTACCCGTCTCCCAGTTTTACCCGTCTCCCAGTTTTACCCGTCTCCCAGTTTTACCAGTGTCCCTTAGTTTTACCCGTCTCCCAGTTTTACCCGTCTCCCAGTTTTACCCGTCTCCCAGTTTTACCCGTCTCCCAGTTTTACCCGTCTCCCAGTTTTACCCGTCTCCCAGTTTTACCCGTCTCCCAGTTTTACCCGTCTCCCAGTTTTACCAGTCTCCCAGTTTTACCAGTCTCCCAGTTTTACCAGTCTCCCAGTCTTACCAGTCTTACCAGTCTCCCAGTTCCTGCCACTGAAAAGCATCCCTATGGCATGAGTCTGACACCACCATGCTTCACAGTAGGTGTTAGACGGGTGATGAGTTGTGCCTGGTTTTCTCCAGACATAGCACTTTGCATTCAGGCAAAATAGTTACATTTTTATCTCAGACTTTTTGTCTCATAGAATCTTTTGCCTTATGATCTCAGTCTTTCATGTGCCTTTTTGTAAACTAGAGGTGTGCTATCATGTGCCTTTTTCTCAGGAGTGGCTTCCGTCTGGCCACTCTCCCATAAACCCAGATTGGTGAAGTGCTGTAGAACCTTCAAACTCAATTGTTTTCTTATTTTCCTTTAATCAGGGACTGATTTAGACCTGGGACACCAAGCGGGTAAAATTAATTATCAGGTATAACAGAAAACCAGCAGGCCCAGGACCTCGTAGGGGAAGAGTTGAATATCTCTGCTGTAGGAACTCAAGCCAGGGAACCAGGGAAGCCAAGGAACTCTGTAGTTCTGTCAGAGTGGTCAATGGGTTTTCGGTCTCCTCCCTGACCAAGGTCCTTCTTGCCCAGTTGCTCAGTTTGGTTGGACAGCCTGCTCTCGGCAGAGTCTGGGTAGATCCATATTTTTCCCCATTTCCCAATGATTGGATACCACTGTGCTTTTGGAACCTTTCAACACTAGAAATGGTTTTATACCCTTGCCCAGATATATGCCTCATCACTATTCTCTCTTGGAGCTCTACGGACAGTTCCCTGGACTTCATGGTATAGTTTTTGCTCTGTCATGCACTGTCAACTGTGGGATCTTATACAGAAAGGTGCATTTCTAAATCATGTCCAAACTATTTTATTGGCCACAGGTGGACTCCAATCAAGTTGTATCAACAACTCAAGTATGATCAGAGGAAACGGAATGCCCCTGAACTCAGTTTGGAGTGTCATAGCAAAGGGGTGTGATATTTCATTTTAAAGAAATTTACAAAACATTTCTAAAAACATGTTTTCACTTTGCCATTATGTGGTATGTATGTATTTTTATATTTAATCAATTTCATTTTGAATTCAGGCTGTAACACAACAAGATGTGGAATACGTCAATGGGTATGAACACTTTCTGAAGGCACTATATGAGACAGAGAGCTGTAGAGGTTGTCCATGTTCTTACCACACAGCCAGACCAGGTGTAGCGTGTGGTCAGGTTGATAACCTGGTTATTCTCTGGTCTCAACACCGCCTCCTTCTGGTAGCAGTCCTGCGGTCAAGAAATACGGTCAAGAATCATAAAGAAACTGTGTCATACACACATCACATTATGCACAGGTACTGGACGAACTAACCACTAATAGGTACTGGACGAACTAACCACTAATAGGTACTGGACGAACTAACCACTAATAGGTACTGGACGAACTAACCACTAATAGGTACTGTACGAACTAACCACTAATAGGTACTGTACGAACTAACCACTAATAGGTACTGTACGAACTAACCACTAATAGGTACTGGACGAACTAACCACTAATAGGTACTGGACGAACTAACCACTAATAGGTACTGGACGAACTAACCACTAATAGGTACTGGACGAATTAACCACTAATAGGTACTGGACGAACTAACCACTAATAGGTACTGGATGAACTAACCACTAATAGGTACTGGACGAACTAACCACTAATAGGTACTGGACGAACTAAGCACTAATAGGTACTGGATGAACTAACCATAGAAATATAATGAATAGAAAGAGAATCGCCATTCAAGTCAATAATGGCATAAATCAGTGGACTGGCAGCCATTTTGAGTGCACCCATATTCCCAGTTGGTATTAGATAGAACGTCGCAAGAAGAAAAGGACTCCCGTGGGTCTTGGGGGCACTGTCACGACTTCTGCCGAAGTCAGCTCCTTTCCTTGTTCGGGCGGCGTTCGACGTTCGGCGTTCGACGTTCGTTCGACGTTGGGCGTTCTAGCCATCGCCGCTCCATTTGTCGTATATCCATTTGTCTTGTCTTGTTTCCATACACACCTGGTTTACATTTCCCCAATGAAGCTACTTGTATTTAACCCTCTGTTTCCCATCATGTGTTGTGTGTAATTGTTTTCATGTTAGGTGGTGTTAGTTTACAAGCTCTACTTTTACGTTACGTTTTTTGAGCGCGTTTTATTCATATAGCGCTCTTGTTTTTTTGGAACTATAATATTAGTGCTCCTTTTCATTATAATCTACTCTCCTGCACTTGACTTCACCTCCAATACACCATCCTGACACACACATATATATATACACACAGAAAGACACACACACACGCCAAGCATGACACAGAGTAGTGGTTTCTCACCTTGTCCGGCTTCTTGTACACAGCTGGCCACTGAGAGCTGTCATCAAAGTAGAGCAATATATTCTGACAGCATCGCGACTAAAGAGGAGAGAGAGAATGGAGGAGGGGAGGAAGGGGAAATGAGGAGGGAGGAAAGGGGAGTGGGAAAGGGGGCCTAAGATTAATACAAGACTGCCTCAAAGTCTGCAGGCCACTAACAGCAACCAGAGGAACACAGAAAGGAGGACAAAAAAAGAGGAGAAGATAGGGTAGAGGACAGGAGAGGGTAAATGTATGGATAATATAACAGGAGCAGACAAAGGTAGGTATAATTACCAAGGACAGAAAGAGTGATGAAATGAACTTAGAGGAGAGAGACAAGCGAGAGATGGACAGAGGAAGGATGATGAAGGATGATTTGTAAAACAAAGTTTGTCAGACAGAAAATAAGAAAAGAATAGGGTACAGTGGGACAATATGAGAGAGAGAGAGGGGGGGGGGACAGGCAGGCAGGCAGACAGACAGACAGACAAGCAACTCACTAAGAGGGTGAGAGCCAACAATACTGATGGAACGGAATAAGAAAAGAGAATGATAGACAGGGGGGCAGTTGACCTATAACCTGACCTTTTGGTAGCGGAACCGGAAGTCCAGACGTCCAAAATCAGTGAGAAAACAGAAGCGAGTAAGGAACAACCAGTCCTGTTTAGAGTGGGGAACCAGAGCCGGGCGAGGAGGCGGAGGGAGACAGGGGCATAGGGTAGAGAATGGGGAGAGAAGAGAGGGAGATGAAGGTGAGATGGGGAAGAGAGCAGGAGAACCTGGCTGTAATACTCAACTAGCATCATACCAAGACATTGTTCTGATGGTATACAGTGCTTCACTGTTCTTCCATAAGGCACTGCAGCAGGGTATCAGTCAATGGGCTGTGCTGCAGATGTAGGCTGACAGACACAGACACAGGCTGTATAGAATTGATCATCAATAAGGGATCGGTGTCCCTATACCGGGACGGTTGAGCTAATGTGAGCTAATGTTGTTAGCAAAACAGTTGTAAGTAACAGCAAACTTTCCAGGACATAGACATGTCTTATATGAGCAGAAGGCTTAAATTATTGTTAATCTAACTGTACTGTCCAATCTACAGTAGGTATTACAGTGAAAATATACAGTGCTATAGTTTGAGGACAGTGCACAACAACAACAAAAACGTATCACGACAACTGGTTTGATACATTCACCTCTGAAGGTAAATAATGTACTTACATTCAGTTATCTTGCTCTGATTATTCATCCGGAGGGTCCCAGAGATAAAATGTAGCATAGTTTTGTTTGATAAAATCAATTTTTATATTCAAATGTACAGTAAGAACTGGGTTCTACAGTTTGAACCCGTGTGCTGCCTCTGGCTCCACCCCGCCCGGCCATCTAGATGTGTGAAAGTTAGTGTACAAGCTAATGATCCATCATGTATGACATTCCTGGGAGTGTGTAAACTTACATTTTGTATTACCATATCATTTTTGTAAATTCTATATAATTAAGTACTTGAAAATGAATACATTTACCAATTCGGCACATTTGGGCAGACACATTTGGATCAATCTGAAACTTTGCACACACGCTGCTGCCATCTAGTGCACAAAATCTAAATTGCGCCTACGTTGCAATATTATATTATGGCCTTTCTCTTGCATTTCAAAAATGATTCTTTTACCAGATTGAATGTATTATATTATCCTACATTAATTTCAAATTTCCACAAACTTCAAAGTGTTTCTTTTCAAATGAATGCGCATATCCTTGCTTCAGGTCCTGAGCTACAGGCAGTCAGATTTGGGTATGTCATTTTAGGTGAAAATAGAGAAAGGGTACAATCCTTAAGGGGTTTTAAACAACACAGAAAAAATTGAATTTACAGCTGTACTATATCTCATAGATAGAGAGCAAATCCGTAGCCATATGTCAGAGAGCAAGCCATCTGTAGTTAACAGTTAACACATTCAGCCATACAGTCCCAGTCAAAAGTTTGGACACAACAACTCATTCAAGGGTTTTTCTTTATTTTTAATTTTTTTTAATTTTCTACATAATAGTGAAGACATCAAAACTATGAAAAAACACATATGGAATCATGTAGTAACCAAAAAAGTGTTAAACAAATCTAAATATATTTTATATTCTTTAAAGTAGCCACCCATTGCATTGAGGACAGCTTTGCAGACTCTCAACCAGCTTCATGAAGAATGATTTTCCAACAGTTTTGAAGGAGTTCCCACATATGCTGAGCACTTGTTACTCATCCCAAACCATCTCAATTGGGTTGAGGTCGGGTGATTATGGAGGCCAGGTCATCTGATGCGCCACTCCATCACTCTCCTTCTTGGTCAATTAGCCCTTGCCATTGTCCTGTTGAAAAACAAATAATAGTCCCACTAAGGGCAAACCAGATGGGATGGCGTATCACTGCAGAATGCTATGGTAGCCATGATGGTTAAGTGTGTCTTGAATTATAAATAAATGACTGACAGTGTCACCATCACATCTCCTCCTCCATGCTTCACGGTGGAAAACACACATGCAGAGATTATCCGTTCACCTACTTTGCGTCTCACAAAGTCACGGTGGTTGGAACCAAACATCTCAAATTTGGACTCATCAGACCCAAGGACAGATTTCCACCAGTCTAAAGTCCATTGCTCATGTTTCTCTTAGCCCAAGTAAGTCTCTTATTATTATTAGTGTCCTTTAGTAGTGGTTTCTTTGCAGCAATTCGACCATGAAGGCCTGATTCATGTACTTTCCTCTGAACAGTCGATGTTCAGATGTGTCTGTTACTTGAACTCTGAAGCATTTATTTGGGTTGCAATCTGAGGTGCAGTTAACTCTAATGAACTTATCCTCTGCAGCAAAGGTAACTCTGGGATTTCCTTTCCTGTGGAGGTTCTCATGAGAGACAGTTTCATCATAGCGCTTGATGGTTTTTGCAAATGAAGAAACCTTAACATTTCTTGAAATTGACTGACCATGTCTTAAAAGTAATGATGGACTGTTTTGATAGCCTTCTGCTTATTTGAGCTGTTCTTGCCATAATATTGACTTGGTCTTTTACCAAATAGGGCTATCTTCTGTATACCACTCCTTGTCACAACACAACTGATTGGCTCAAAAGCATTAAGAATGAAAGAAATTCCGGCAATGAACATTTAACAAGGCACATATGTTAATTGAAATGCATTCCATGTGACTACCTCATGAAGCTGGTTGAGAGAATGCCAAGAGTGTGAAAAAGCTGTCCTCAAGGCAAAGAGTGGCTACTTTGAAGTATCTCAAATATAAAATATATTTTGTGTTATTTCATAGTTTTGATGTATTCACTACTATTCTGCAATGTAGAAAATCATAAAAAATAAAGAAAACCCCTGGAGTAGGTGTGTCCAAACTTTTGACTGGTACTGTATATTAAGAGGTCTAACTTCCAGACCTGCTGAAGCATACAGTACTACATACTGCACTTCAATGTATTTTATTGTCCTAGATTGTATTGTCCTAGGCTAAAGGTGTATCCATGACTACAGAGCAGTCACAAAAGAGGAGAGGTGGTGGGGCTGGAGACCTGGGGTATATCATATGACTGCCCAAGGACTGTGAAAGACCCCCTTGTTAGGCTCAGACACAAACACACCAAACCTCCATTCCCCCATTATTGTCATAGCAACTGCCACATGCTGCCTGAGTTTGCAGCTACCATAGAAACCATGAAAGTCACCACACTCACTCAGAAATACACACACTCCTTTCTACTTCCTCCTCTCTTTCACACACACACACACACACACACACACACACACACACACACACACACACACACACACACACACACACACACACACACACACACACACACACACACACACACACACACACACACACACACACACACACGTAAATGAATCTGTATTTCTGTGTTGCACAGACAAATTAATCTAATTTTAGACCATTCCTTAACGTCTTTCCATTTGTATTGACCATCTCTCTCGCTCTAGCCGTCTTTCTGTATCTATGACCTCTTCTTCGATCTGGCTGGGCTGTTTGGGGCCTGATGTTTTCAGTTGCTGATCACTTCCAGCCATGCAGTCCTGTCTTACCCTGGTCATACCCAGTAAGGAAATAGAGTCTAACAACAGTGTTTCTGAGTTCTGTCTTACCATGTTCTTACCCAATAAGGTAGAAATGGTCATCAAAATTGTTAAAAGGTCCAAAAAATGTATATTCCCCTTAAATGCAACAGTTGAACAATGGATGAAGATACTCCAAACGTTTAATCTTTATAATCCATCAGCTATTGAACTTTAGCACATCATGAATGGAGTTTTGGCATTTTGGTGGGAATTCAGCTATATAGACATTTTCTTACTGTATCAGATATTTTTATATATATTTTGTGTTCAAATGAAGACAAGTATATGTGACATATTTGCATAAATACACCATGTAATCCTCCCACCATCACTGTCTACCCTACCTGCAGTCACCTGTGCTGTCTACCCTACCTGCAGTCACCTGTGCTGTCTACCCTAGCTATTGTAACTGAGTCAGGTTTGTAGGCCTCCTTGCTAGCACACAATTTTTCAGTTCTGCCCACAAATTTTCACTAGGGTTGAGGTCAGGGCTTTGTGATGGCCACTCCAATACCTTGACTTTGTTGTCCTAAAGCCATTTTGCCACCACTTTGGAAGTATGCTTGGGGTCATTGTCAATTTGAAAGATCCATTTGTGACCAAGCTTTAACTTCCTGACTGATGTCTTGAGATGTTGCTTCAATATATCCACATAATTGTCCTTCCTCGTGAAGCCATCTATTTTGTGAAGTGCACCAGTCCCTCCTGCAGCAAAGCACCCCCACAACATGATGCTGCCACCCCCGTGCTTCACGATTGGGATGGTGTTCTTCGGCTTGCAAGCATCCCCCTTTTTCCTCCAAACATAACAATGGTCATTATGGCCAAACAGTTATTTTTTCGTTTCATCAGACCAGAGAACATTTCTCTAAAAAGTAGATCTTTGTCCCCATGTGCAGTTCCACATGGGGAACTGCACATGGGGGTTTTGGAGCAGTGGCTTCTTCCTTGCTGCACGGCCTTTCAGGTTACGTCAATATAAGACTCGTTTTACTGTGGTTATAGATACTTTTGTACCTGTTTCCTCCAGCATCTTCACAAGGTCTGGGACTTTGGGACTGATTTGCACTTTTTGCACCAAAGCATGTTCATCTAGGAGACAGAAGGCGTCTCCTTCCTGAGCGGTATGACGGTTACGTGGTCCCATGGTGTTTATACTTGCATACTATTGTTTGTACAGATGAACGTGGTACCTTCAGGCGTTTGGAAATTGCTCCCAAGGATGAACCAGACTTGTGGAGGTCTTGGCTGATTACTTTTGATTTTCCCATGATGTCAAGTAAAGAGGCACTGAGTTTGAAGGTAGGCCTTGAAATACATCCACAGGTACACCTCCAATGAACTAAAATAATGTCAATTAGCCTAACAGAAGCTTCTAAAGCCATGACATAATTTTCCGGAATTTTCCAAGCTGTTTAAAGGCACAGTCAACTTAGTGTATGTAAACTTCTGACCCACTGGAATTGTGATACAGTGAATAATAAGTGAAATAATCTGTCTGTAAACAATTGTTGGAAAAATTACTTGTGTCATGCACAAAGTAGATGTCTTAACAGACTTGCCAAAACTATAGTTTGTTAACAAGAATTTGTGGAGTGGTTGAAAAAAGAGTTTTAACGACTCCAACCTATGTGTATGTAAACTTCTGACTTCAACTGAAGATTGTCGATCTGGACAAACAGAAAATGCATTCCTCCTTACCTTGTAGGTTTACCCAGTATCGAAGGTTTGGTTTGACAATCAAACTTTTTCACGTTTTGCAACAGATGTCTCTTGATTGGATTGATTGATTTTATTTGCCAGTAAAACATTTTATTTATATATATATATATATATATATATATATATATATATATATACATATATATATATATATATATATATATATATACATATATATATATACATATATATATATATATATATATATATATATATACACACACACACACACACACACACACACACACACACACACACACACACACACACACACACACACACACACACACACACACACACACACACACACACACACACACACAGTACCCACGTCAATTCAACGTCTGTATTGAAGCGTTAGGTTCTAGGTGAGTGAGGAATAGCCGCTCGGTTTGGAGAGGAGGCAGAGAAAGCGTCATGAATCACTGGGCCTGCCTGGAATATATGTTTGGAATATATGTTTGGAATATATGTTTCGGTTAGCTGGTAATTGCCGGCTTTTGCCAATAAAATGTTTTTAAAATCCATGAAGGTTCAAACCAGTTCGTAAGAGTTTAATTAAATTCTGAGCCCTTTTTTTGTTATAATATCCTTCTCGTATTTTCCCTATAAAAATGTACTTACTTTTGATGTTACCCTAATAAAGTTGAGAAATTTGTGTGAAAGTTTGATGTGGCTCTTAGCATATTATACTGCAGGCCTATGATATTAAGGGAGTGCGCACCGACACTGACAGTAGCCTATTTTAGGTTTACCTGTATTTATTTTCTAAATTGTGTTAATTCTGTGATGTCATCAACGGGAGCCATGTTTTTTACTCCTCAATTTGCTCACAGCGTGATGAGGAGGGTTATGTATGCTCCGGTCTTTTGAATGCACATGTTCACAAATGCACAAGAAAAGACAAGCAAAAGTTATATCGTCACTGATTTAGTGTTGCATTTCTGTTTATAGGAATATATTAATGTGACTGGGAATAATGTTTGAGTGCAACTTTACAAGGCTAGCCCAGCTACTGCTAGCTCTGTTGTGGGAGAGGGTCTCTTTCAGGTACCGACAGCATGAGTTTTCTTACGGACATTCTGTCTTTTGTCTTTTATCAGGCAAATATACTTGTATGTGAGTCCAGACGGCAGCAGTAACGTTTGCTTGTATTTGTGCCCATTCCATGCAGGTATGTTGAGAAATGTATGTATGTATGTGAGTCCAGACGGCAGCAGTAACGTTTGCTTGTATTTGTGCCCATTCCATGCAGGTATGTTGAGAAATGTATGTATGTGAGTCCAGACGGCAGCAGTAACGTTTGCTTGTATTTGTGCCCATTCCATGCAGGTATGTTGAGAAATGTATGTATGTGAGTCCAGACGGCAGCAGTAACGTTTGCTTGTATTTGTGCCCATTCCATGCAGGTATGTTGAGAAATGTGACGATTTTGTATTTCATGTTTAATGTGCCTAGTTAGCTGTTGTTTATTTTTGTCACCTGTCCAGTCATTTAAAAAATGGCATTGTTACTTCATTAGTATGCCTCAGGTATAATGGTATAATGGTACACACTAAGAAATATTGAGCACTTATTAGCAGTTGGTGTACAACATTTATAAAACGAATGAGTCTTTTGAAAATATGAACATGTAGATTTTGTACAATGTATTTTTTTGTTGATGCTTTTACTCCTGAGTTTGCTCAGCGCGTGATGAGGAGAGGCAAATATACTTGTATGGGAGTCCAGACGGCAGCAGTAACTTTTGCCTTGTATTTGTATCCATTCCATGCAGTCATTAAAAGAGAGACAACTGGCAGAATTGTGTCCAGAGCCTTGTCTTCCACCTACATTTACATTTAAGTCATTTAGCAGACGCTCTTATCCAGAGCGACTTACACCTCACCAGAACCCAACGCAGAAAAGTACCGGTACAGAGCCGGTTACGTATTCTCACTCAGCTGTGCCTCACAAGTAATACAACAACTGATTTTATTACCGATGTGATCATATAGCCAGCCTTCCTCAAATTTTAAAATATAATTTTCAAAAACGTCCCGTGAAGCCTACTGCTCAAATCTCACACTATTGTTTTAATAGGTTAATGTTGCATAGGCTTACATTTTTTAAGTAGCTTAAAAAAAAATTGAACTGTAGTTCTCGGCTTGCATTTTGACTCAGTGATCTCGACTCAAGTTTGGTGACCACTGCTATAGCCTATTACAGATCTGGACAAACGATCCACCTACCACTATTGTCACTTCGGCTCCCGAGTGGTCTTAGGCACTGCATCTCAGTGCTAGAGGCGTCATTTCCTCGGTCATAACGTTAATAAGTCAAGTTAACGAGCGAGTCGCAGGAGCCAAATTAAAGCAATCACTGCAGCAAGATTTTAGTGACAAGTGGATTTTGCACTCCTCAAACAGGAAATATATGGCTGAATAAAGATCCTCAGGTGGGCGGGGCAATGCGCTTCAGGAACAGTAAGGAAATAGAACCTAGTCTAACAGCAGTGTTTCTGAGCAGGCCAGTCCAAGCTAGCCCCAGTCCATGCAGCCCAGTGTAAGCCTAGCCCAGAGGGCACCTGTAGTCCTGCCCTAGGCCCAGTCGGTCTCAGTGGAGAGTAGTAGGGAAACAGGAGCAGTGGAACAGTGGATGGGGTGTCACCCTTAATCCTCCTTAGTCCTCTCATTACCCCACAGCCACTGCATTCTGATGCAGAGACATTGAGCCAGTGTGTGTGTGAGTGAGTGAGTGAGTGAGTGAGTGAGTGAGTGAGTGAGTGAGTGAGTGAGTGAGTGTGTGTGTGTGTGTGTGTGTGTGTGTGTGAGTGAAAGAGGGTGTCAGAGGGTGTGTGTGTTAGACAGCCCATTAATCAAGTGCTAGGCCTTGATGCAGTATCCGGTCACTACAGTGGTCACTACTACTCCCTCTCTCTGTCCCCCTCTCTTGGCCCCACTGTCTGTCCCTTCTTTCCTCAATCTCTCGCTCTCCCTTCCTCTTTCCCTCTCCCTGTCCCGTCTTCTCCGTCTCTACCCACTCACGCTGTCCCTCCCTTCCTCTTTCCCTCTCTGTCTCTCCCCCTCTCTCCAGAACCCAGTTTGCTTGCTAAGCCTCATTAACAATTAATGACCAATCAGCTATAGTCCAGTCACCCCTGGACCTCTCAATGATTCATTGGTAAGGTTACACAACGGTGCAACACAAACACACTCACTTGCCTAAACATACTCACAGCCACATGAAATCATAATCACACACAAACATAAATAAACTCACAAAAACCAAACCTAACCTATAATCCTCTCCACCATCACTGAACCTGATCATACCTATAATCCTCCCCACCATCACTGAACCTGATCATACCTATAATCCTCCCCGCCATCACTGAACCTGATCATACCTATAACCACCATCACTGAACCTGATCTATAATCCTCCCTCATCACTGAACTGATCATCCTATAACTGAACCTGATCATACCTATAATCCTCCCCGCCATCCTGAACCTGATCATACCTATAACTGCCAACTGATCATACCTATAATCCTCCATCACTGAACCTGATCATACCTATAATCCTCCCCACCATCACTGAACCTGATCATACCTATAATCCTCCCCGCCATCACTGAACCTGATCATACCTATAATCCTCCCCACCATCACCTGATCATACCTATAATCCTCCCCACCATCACTGAACCTGATCATACCTATAATCCTCCCCACCCACTGATCATACCTATAATCCTCCATCCTGAACCATCACTGAACCTGATCATACCTATAATCCTCCCCACCATCACTGAACCTGATCATACCTATAATCCTCTCCACCATCACTGAACCTGATCATACCTATAATCCTCCCCACCATCACTGAATCATATCCTATAATCCTCCCCCCATCACTGACCTATAATCCTCCTGATCATACCTATAATCCTCCCCGCCATCACTGAACCTGATCATACCTATAATCCTCTCCACCATCACTGAACCTGATCATACCTATAATCCTCCCCACCATCACTGATCATACCTATAATCCTCCCCGCCATCACTGAACCTGATCATACCTATAATCCTCCCCACCATCACTGATCATACCTATAATCCTCCCCACCATCACTGAACCTGATCATACCTATAATCCTCCCCACCATCACTGAACCTGATCATACCTATAATCCTCTCCACCATCACTGAACCTGATCATACCTATAATCCTCCCCACCATCACTGATCATACCTATAATCCTCCCCACCATCACTGATCATACCTATAATCCTCCCCGCCATCACTGAACCTGATCATACCTATAATCCTCTCCACCATCACTGAACCTGATCATACCTATAATCCTCCCCACCATCACTGAACCTGATCATACCTATAATCCTCCCCGCCATCACTGAACCTGATCATACCTATAATCCTCTCCACCATCACTGAACCTGATCATACCTATAATCCTCCCCACCATCACTGAACCTGATCATACCTATAATCCTCCCCACCATCACTGAACCTGATCATACCTATAATCCTCCCCACCATCACTGAACCTGATCATACCTATAATCCTCCCCACCATCACTGATCATACCTATAATCCTCCCCACCATCACTGAACCTGATCATACCTATAATCCTCCCCACCATCACTGAACCTGATCATACCTATAATCCTCTCCACCATCACTGAACCTGATCATACCTATAATCCTCCCCACCATCACTGATCATACCTATAATCCTCCCCACCATCACTGATCATACCTATAATCCTCCCCGCCATCACTGAACCTGATCATACCTATAATCCTCTCCACCATCACTGAACCTGATCATACCTATAATCCTCCCCACCATCACTGAACCTGATCATACCTATAATCCTCCCCGCCATCACTGAACCTGATCATACCTATAATCCTCTCCACCATCACTGAACCTGATCATACCTATAATCCTCCCCGCCATCACTGAACCTGATCATACCTATAATCCTCCCCACCATCACTGAACCTGATCATACCTATAATCCTCCCCACCATCACTGAACCTGATCATACCTATAATCCTCCCCACCATCACTGATCATACCTATAATCCTCTCCACCATCACTGAACCTGATCATACCTATAATCCTCTCCACCATCACTGAACCTGATCATACCTATAATCCTCCCCACCATCACTGAACCTGATCATACCTATAATCCTCCCCACCATCACTGAACCTGATCATACCTATAATCCTCCCCGCCATCACTGATCATACCTATAATCCTCCCCGCCATCACTGAACCTGATCATACCTATAATCCTCTCCACCATCACTGAACCTGATCATACCTATAATCCTCCCCACCATCACTGATCATACCTATAATCCTCTCCACCATCACTGAACCTGATCATACCTATAATCCTCCCCACCATCACTGATCATACCTATAATCCTCCCCGCCATCACTGAACCTGATCATACCTATAATCCTCTCCACCATCACTGAACCTGATCATACCTATAATCCTCCCCGCCATCACTGATCATACCTATAATCCTCCCCGCCATCACTGAACCTGATCATACCTATAATCCTCTCCACCATCACTGAACCTGATCATACCTATAATCCTCCCCACCATCACTGATCATACCTATAATCCTCCCCGCCATCACTGAACCTGATCATACCTATAATCCTCTCCACCATCACTGAACCTGATCATACCTATAATCCTCCCCACCATCACTGAACCTGATCATACCTATAATCCTCCCCACCATCACTGAACCTGATCATACCTATAATCCTCCCCACCATCACTGATCATACCTATAATCCTCCCCACCATCACTGAACCTGATCATACCTATAATCCTCCCCACCATCACTGAACCTGATCATACCTATAATCCTCCCCACCATCACTGATCATACCTATAATCCTCCCCGCCATCACTGAACCTGATCATACCTATAATCCTCTCCACCATCACTGAACCTGATCATACCTATAATCCTCCCCACCATCACTGATCATACCTATAATCCTCCCCGCCATCACTGAACCTGATCATACCTATAATCCTCCCCGCCATCACTGAACCTGATCATACCTATAATCCTCCCCGCCATCACTGAACCTGATCATACCTATAATCCTCCCCACCATCACTGAACATACCTATAATCCTCTCCACCATCACTGAACCTGATCATACCTATAATCCTCCCCACCATCACTGAACATACCTATAATCCTCTCCACCATCACTGAACCTGATCATACCTATAATCCTCCCCACCATCACTGAACCTGATCATACCTATAATCCTCCCCGCCATCACTGATCATACCTATAATCCTCCCCACCATCACTGAACCTGATCATACCTATAATCCTCTCCACCATCACTGAACCTGATCATACCTATAATCCTCCCCACCATCACTGATCATACCTATAATCCTCCCCGCCATCACTGAACCTGATCATACCTATAATCCTCCCCGCCATCACTGAACCTGATCACACCTATAATCCTCCCCACCATCACTGAACCTGATCATACCTATAATCCTCCCCACCATCACTGAACATACCTATAATCCTCTCCACCATCACTGAACCTGATCATACCTATAATCCTCCCCACCATCACTGAACATACCTATAATCCTCCCCACCATCACTGAACCTGATCATACCTATAATCCTCCCCACCATCACTGAACCTGATCACACCTATAATCCTCTCCACCATCACTGAACCTGATCACACCTATAATCCTCTCCACCATCACTGAACCTGATCATACCTATAATCCTCCCCACCATCACTGAACCTGATCACACCTATAATCCTCCCCACCATCACTGAACCTGATCACACCTATAATCCTCCCCACCATCACTGAACCTGATCATACCTATAATCCTCCCCACCATCACTGAACCTGATCACACCTATAATCCTCCCCACCATCACTGAACCTGATCACACCTATAATCCTCCCCACCATCACTGAACCTGATCACACCTATAATCCTCCCCACCATCACTGAACCTGATCATACCTATAATCCTCCCCACCATCACTGAACCTGATCACACCTATAATCCTCCCCACCATCACTGAACCTGATCACACCTATAATCCTCCCCACCATCACTGAACCTGATCACACCTATAATCCTCCCCACCATCACTGAACCTGATCATACCTATAATCCTCCCCACCATCACTGAACCTGATCACACCTATAATCCTCCCCACCATCACTGAACCTGATCACACCTATAATCCTCCCCACCATCACTGAACCTGATCATACCTTGCCTGCTGATTTGACATGTTGTACTCTACTGTGACTTTGAGTTGGAGGAGTGAGGCTGTGTGTGTGTGTGACCTTGGGTGGGAGTACGCAGACAAGACTGATGTGTTGAACAGTCCCACGACAACACACACACACTATATCAACATGTCCAGATGAGTGTTGTTTCAGTCCATTCAGAGCAGTGGCATGGTGTTTGAGGGAAGACACAGCCCTGGTTCAGACTAACACACACCATGTAAGAGAAGAGGGTATAGAGTACGTCTGGCATGAGCTGGAGATCTAATATGGTTTATGTTATTCATAAGCATTTCTGATATCATACACTAGTGTATTTAGCTAGTTAACTATATTATAGTTTGTCAATTTTCAATAGCTCTTGATTGGAAGCCACATGATCTGATAAGTAGCCTAAGTGTTTCTACATATGAGAGTGATTGATTTTAGACAATTTTTTATATATATACGTACATAAGGGCACTCCAGCCCGTGACGCCTCCCCATACAATAAGAAAGTCATCAAGGATAACACAAAGTTTATTTCCATTGTGGTCCTTCTGAAGAGGGAAGAGGGAATTAATTCTATTGTGTAGGACAGGTGTTAGCCTACTTTATGAGTCATGAGTGTCATGGGTTAAATATCACACCTGATCATCAAACTGTTATGCAGAAGTGGGACACTAAAAGAGCTGAGATGAGAAGAGTTATGAGAACTCAGTGCACGGGATAGTCGCGGCTGGCGCACATCTGTCTGGTGCACACGGGAACAATAACAGCACAGCATCTAAACGCGGAAACAGATTCAATCAGATAATAGTATCGTTGATATTGATAATAGATTGATATCAGAAGACTGTGTTTTATATTGATATGATAGTGTTAAGTGTTGGAGCACAGCTGATGTGAGATGAGGACAAATAATATAAACAATATGCGACGTGAGCGACAACTGACGTACACCTGTAACGGCGGGGTTACCGTTATTATATGCGAATGATGGATGTGAGTTATTTTGGTTACAGTGTAGGATATCGCCAACACTTGGCGCTATCACAAAGAAAAATAAATGCTAGTTGGATTTGCAAGTCACATTCTCGTAAACATGCACAGCTTGCTTCTACCGTTCGGCGAGAGCCACAGAGCCAGAACGATGAAGATAGAAATACGCTTGCTCTGACACACAGAGATGCGCACAAATACAAGGCAGTATGGACAGCCTGTAACATCTTGGAGGAATTGCTTGGTGTGGAATAAATATGATCAGGCAATTTCGGAGCGCGTCACACTCGCAATAGAATATAAACACCGAAAGGCTTTAGGCTACATGAGAAGGCGCTGACGAGTGTAATAATGGTGTCATTGTCACAAGTGATACATTAGGTATCAAACACCTTACCTCCTTGGTATTGACGATACCTCTCACGTATTTCCCCAGAACCGAGCCAACGCCGAGAACGCTGGACACCACGGCCAGGCACAAAAGTCTCTCGCAAACCTCCATCTTATCCCAGTATTTCGCTACTCAGTGGTCGTCCCGGCCCCACTTGCCAATCAACTAGAATGCAGGAAACGACAGTATCCGAGAGGGAAGCGGAGAAGACACAGGGCGCGCGTTCTCGTCTTATGCCGATGCATGTGGCCCCAATAATTCTGGTGTGAGCGCGCTTTGGATACGCGCCCCTACTCCTTTCCCACTCACTTGTAACAGTCAGAATGCGCGTTCTCGCTCTCAGATTGCGACACATTCAAGAGACATACATCAATCACATTGAAATTAATTTGTTACCTATTTGATCAAACATTTTCGATGGGTGGGGTTTTCACTCACATTATAGGCCTATTGTTCACCTTTAGCCTAGACCTATGGAATTGAACAAGACTGTAGTAGGCTACACCTTCTAAAATCACTACACAAATTAGCCTATGTAAATCATCACACAAAGGATAGGCTACATGATTTTCACATGTTCAGATAAAAGTTGCATGTAAAGTTTAATGAATGTATTTATGTTTGTTTGACATTTTGTCTTGTCTTTAATCATTACACACTACCGGTCAAAAGTTTCAGAACACCTACTCGTTCAAGGGTTTTTCTTAATTTTTTACTATTTTCTACATTCTATAATAATAGTGAAGACAACAAAACTATGAAATAACACATATGGAATCATGTAGTAACCATAAAAAGAGTCAAATAAATCACAATATATTTTATATTTGAGATTCTTCAAATAGCCACCTTTTGCATTGATGACAGCTCTGCACGCTCTTTGCATTCTCTCAACCAGCTTCATGAGGTAGTCACCTGGAATGCATTTCAATTAACAGTGCCTTGTTAAAAGTTAATTTGTGGAATTTCTTTCCTTCTTAATGGGTTTGAGCTAATCAGTTGTGTTGTGACAAGGTAGGGGTGGTATACAGAAGATGGTCTTTTACCAAATAAGGCTAAGTTCATATTATGGCAAGAACAGCAAAAAAATAAACAAAGAGAAACAACAGTCCATCATTACTTTAAGAAATGAAGGTCAATCAATACGGAAAATTTCAAGAAATGTTAACGTTTCTTCAAGTGCAGTAGCAATTACCATCAAGCGCTATGATGAAACTGGCTCTCATGAGAACCGCCACAGGAATGGAAGACCCAGAGTTACCTCTGCTGTAGAGGATAAGTTCATTAGAGTTACCAGCCTCGGAAATTGGAGCCCAAATAAATGCTTCACAGAGTTCATGTAACAGACACATCTCAACATCAACTGTTCAGACTGTGTGAATCAGGCTTCATGGTCGAATTGCGGCAAAGAAACCACTACTAAAGGACACCAGTAAGAAGAAGACACTTGCTTTGGCCAAGAAACACAAGCAACATTAATTAGACCAGTGGAAATGTGGCCTTTGGTCTGGATTCCAAATGAGAGTTTTTGGTTCCAACCGCCGTGTCTTTGTGAGACAAGGTGTGGGTGAATGGGTGATCTGCATATGTGTATTTCCCACCGTAAAGTACGGAGGAGGGGGAGTTATGGTGTGGGGTTGCTTTGCTGGTGACACGGTCTGTGATTTATTTAGAAATCATGGCACACTTAACCAGCACGGCTACCACATCATTCTGCAGTGATACGCCATCCCATCTGGTTTGCGCTTAGTGGGACTATCATTTGTTTTTCAACAGGACAATGACCCAACACACCTTTAGGCTGTGTAAGGGCTATTTTACCAAGAAGGAGAGTGATGGAGTGCTGCATCAGATGACCTGGCCTCCACAATCCCCCGACCTCAACAAAATTAAAATAGTTTGGGATGATTTGGACCGCAGAGTGAAGGAAAATCAGCCAACAACTACTCAGCATGTGGGAACTCATTCAATACTATTGGAAAAACATTCCAGGTGAAGCTGGTTGAGAGAATGGCAAGAGCGTGCAATGATGTCATCAAGGCAAAGGGTGGCTAGTTGAAGAATCTCAAATATGAAATATATTTTCATTTGTTAAACACTTTTTTGGTTACTACATGATTCCATGTGTGTTATTTCATAGTTCGGATGTCTTCACTATTATTCTTCAATGCAGAAAATAGTAAAAATAAAGAAAAACCCTTGAATGAGTAGATGTTCTAAAACTTTTGACTGGTAGGGTATGTGTTATTCTTTTTACCATCGAGGACCACTTTGGAAACAAGCATTTTAATGAATACTTTCAAGTGAATTCCTCTGGGTCCACATTGTACATTTTGTTGTATACGTCTGTTACCCAAAATACATTCAATTCAATAATAGCCCACAAATAAACTGTCTGCCTTAGTCCAGACAGACACTGCCCGCTAACGAATGCCTACTTATGAGTTAATTATACAAAGATCATTGTTCAGTTATATTAGGCAGCTCTCTCCTATTGCTAAAGATTGGTGTTTGTCAGACCATGTCATGGGACTAGTCTGAAGGTAACTTATACAAATTAATAGAAGTATGGAGACAGTTATGAGCCAACAAAAATAAGAGGTTAAATGTGTATTTAAAAAACTATTTCCTGAGCCTTCTTATCTCCTAGATATAGAACAGACACTAAAACAACCTTATTCCCAGCTGTTTATACTTTGAGGTTAACAGCTTGTGTGCTATCCATACGTTTAGCATACCTCATACAAATAGGTCTATTGCCACATGTCCACCAGATGCATCAACCTCTTTGCGTTCTGTCAGAAGTCATTCATTGTCAATGGAGCAGTCCACAACTGTACGTTTGGGGTGCTGCACTAGGCTGCGGTGCGTTCTGTGTACTGTATCCGTTCAATATTTTCAACTCGTTGCTTTACTGTGCGGTGATACAAACAGAAGTACAGACTCCAACTAGCTAGCTTTTAGTTATATTGAACAAAAATATAAAACGCAACATGTAAAGTGTTGGTCTGATGTTTCATGAGCTGAAATGAAAGATCCCCGAAATTTTCCATACGGACAAAAAGCGTATCTCTCAAATTTTGTGTAGAAATTTGTTTACATCCCTATTAGTGAACATTTCTCCTTTGCCAAGATAATCTATCTACCTGACAGGTGTGGCATATCAAGAAGCTGATTAAACCACATGATCATTACACAGGTGCACCTTGTGCTGGGGACAATAAAAAGCCACTAAGATATGCAGTTTTGTCACACAAGACAATGCTACAGATGTCTCAAGTTGAGGGGGCGTGCAATTGGCATGCTGACTGCAGGAATGTCCACCAGAGCTGCTGCCAGAGAATTGAATGTTAATTTCTCTACCACAAGCCACCTCCGTAATTTTAGAGACTTTTGCAGTACCGGCCTCACAATCGCAGACCATATAATTTCTTACATTGTCAGCCCCGAAAACCTTAAGTGTTATTACATACAGCCGGGAAGAACTATTGGATATCAGTGAAACGTCAACTTACCAGCACAATGACCAGGAATCCGATTTTCCTAAAGCACTTCCCAGGGAATTTGATCTGTTTCCAGAGGCCGACTCAAAACAACACCACCGGAAGAGAGGGTGCCGGAGCGGTCTTCTGGTGAGGCTTCGGATGAGCGCACACTACCCATCGCTTCTGGGTATATTACTCGCTAATGTCCAGTTCCGAGTTAACAAAGTTGACGAAATCAGGGCAAGAGTTGCTTTCCAAAGGGATATCCGGGATTGTAACATACTCTGTTTCAACTAAACTTGTCTCTCTCGGGATATGTTTTCAGAGTCGGTACAGCCACCTGGATTCTTAAATAAACATCTCTCCGGGAAGAAGGGTGGGGGGTGTATGTTTCATTAGTAACGATTCATGGTGTAATTGTAACATACATGAACATGAAGTCCTTTAGTTCACCTGACCTAGAATTGCTCACAATCAAATGCCGACCGTATCATCTCCCAAGAGAACAATCCTCGGTTATTGTCACAGCCGTGTAGATCACCCGCAAGTGGATACCAAGACGGCCATCAAAGAACTTCACTGGACTTTATGCAAACTGGAAACCATATATCCTGAGGCTGCATTTATTGTAGCTGGGGATTTTAACAAAGCTAATTTGTAACACTGCTACCGAAATTCTATCAGCATATCGATTGAAGTACACGAGCGAGTAACACACTTGACCACTGCTACTCTAACTTCCGCGATGCATACAAGGCCCTCCCCTGCCCTTCTTTTGGCAAATCCAACCATGACTCCATCTTGTTGCTCCCCTCCTACAGGCAGAAACTAAAACAGAAAGTGCCCATGCTTAGGTCTATCCAATGCTGGTCTGACCAATCGGATTTCATGCTTCAAGATTGCTTCGATCACGTGAACTGGTATATGTTCCAGATAGCCTCAGACAATAATATTGACGTATACGCTGACTCTGTGAGCGAGCTTATAAGGAAGTATATAGGAGATGTTGTACCCACTGTGACTATTAAAACCTTCCCTAACCAGAAACCGTGGATTGATGGTAACATTCGTGTTAAACTGAAAGCACGTACCACCGCATTTAGTCATGGCAAGGTGACTGGAAACATGGCCAAATACAGTGTAGTTATTCCCGCCATAACGCAATCAAACAAGCAAAGTCTCAGTATAGAGACAAAGTGGAGTCGCAATTCAACGGCTCAAACACAAGATGTGGCAGGGTCTACAGACAATCATGAATTACAAAAAGGAAACCATTCCCGTTGCAGACATCAACGTCTTGCTTCCAGACAAATTAAACAACATCTTTGCGCACTTTGAGGACAATACAGTCCTTCTGACATGGCCCACTACCAAAGACTGTGGGCTCTCCTTCACCGTGGCAGACATGAGTAAAACATTTAAATGTGGTAACCCTCTCAAAGCTGCCGGCCCAGACTGCATCCCTAACCGCATCCTCAGGGCATGCACAGACCAGCGCGCTGGTGTGTTTATGGACATATCAAATCAAATTTTATTTGTCACATACACATGGTTAGCAGATGTTAATGCTAGTGTAGCAAAATGCTTGTGATTTTACTTCTGACAATGCAGTAATATCCAACAAGTAATCTAACCTAACAATTTCACAACAATTACCTTATACACACAAGTGTAAAGGAATGAATAAGAATATGTACATAAAAAAATATATGAATGAGTGATGGTATAGAAAGGCATAGGCAAGATGCAGTAGATGGTATAGAGTATATTCAATCAATCCTTATCCCAGTCTGCTGTCCTCACATTCTTCAAGATGACCAACATTGTTCCTGTTCCCAAGACAGCTAAGGTAACTGAACTAAATGACTAACGCTCCGTAGCACTCACTTCTGTCATCATGAAGTGCTTTGAGACTAGTCTAGGATCATATCCCATCCACCCTACCAGTCACCCTAGACCCACTCCAATTTGCTTACCGCCCCAATAGGTACCCAGATGACGCAATCACACTGGCCTATCCCACCTGGACAAGAGGAATACCTATGTAAGAATGCTGTTCATTGACTACATCTCAGCATTCAATACCATAGTACACTCCAAACTCATCATTAAGCTTGAGACCCTGGGTCTTGACCCCACCCTGTGCAACTGGGTCCTGGACTTCCTGACAGCCCCCCCCCCCCAGGTGGTGAAGGTAGGACACAACATCTCCACTCTGCTGATCCTTAACACTGCGGCCCCACAAGGGTGTGTTCTCAGCCCCCTCCAGTACTCCCTGTTCAATACAGTGGTAGGCTTGATTACCAACACGTCGAGACAGCCTACAGGGAGGAGGTGAGGGCCCTCGGAGTGTGGTGTCAGGAAAATAACCTCTCACTCAATGTCAGCAAAACAAAAAAGATTATCGTGGACTTAAGGAAACAGCAGAAGGAGCACCCCCCTATCCACATCGGCGAGACAGCAGTGGAGAAGGTGGAAAGCTTTAAGCTTGTTGGTGTACATATCACCAACAAACTGAAATGTGTGCTCCGGGCATGTCTTCACTGACATTTTCAACATGTCCCTAAATGAGTCTGTAATACCAACATGTCTCAAACAGACCACCATAGTCCCTGTGCCCAAGAACACTAAGGCAACCTGCCTAAGTGACTACAGACCCGTAGCACTCACATCCATGAAGTGCTTTGAAAGTCTGGTAATGGCTCACATCAACACCATTATCCCAGAAATTCTAGACCCACTCCAATATGCATACCACCCAAACATATCATGCAATCTCCATTGCACTCCACACTGCCCTTTCCCACCTGGACAAAAGGAACACCTACGTGATAATGCTATTCATTGACTACAGCTCAGCGTTCAACACCGTAGTACTCCCTGTTCACCCATGACTGCGTGGCCAGGCAAGACTCCATCATTAAGTTTGCAGATGACACAACAGTGGTAGGCCTGATCACCAACAAGACAGCTTATAGGGAGGAGATCGGAGACCTGGCCGGGTGGTGCCAGAATAACAACCTATCCCTCAACATAACCAAGACTAAGGAGATTATTGTAGACTACATGAAAAGGAGGACCAAGTACGCCCCCATTCTCATCGACGGGGCTGTAATGGAGCAGGTTGAGAGCTTCAAGTTCCTTGGTGTCCACATCACCAACAAACTAGAATGGTCCAAACACACCAAGACAGTCATGATGAGGGCATGACAAAGCATATTCCCCCTCAGGAAACTAAAAAGATTTGGCATGGGTCCTCAGATCCTGAAAAGGTTCTACAGCTGCAACATCGAGAGCATCCTGACTGGTTGCATCACTGCCTGGTACGGCAACTGCTCGGCCTCCGACTGCAACGCACGACAGAGGGTAGTGCGTACGGCCCAGGACTTCACTGGGGCTAAGCTACCTGCCATCCAGGACCTCTACACCAGGCGGTGTCAGAGGAAAGCCCTAAAAATTGTCAAAGACCCCAGCCACCCCAGGCATAGATTGTTTTCTCTACTACCGCATGGCAAGCAGTACCGGAGTGCCAAGTCTAGGACCAAAAGGCTCTCAACAGTTTTTACCCTCAAGCCATAAGACTCCTGAACAGATAATCAAATGGCTACCCGGACAATTTGCATTGTGTGACCCCCAATCCCTCTTTTGCGCTGCTGCTACTCTCTGTTTTCATATATGCATAGTCAGTTTTACTACCTCATTTAGCCCGACTAACAGGTGCCCCCGCACATTGACTACCTGGACTATCTGCATTGTGTCCCACCACAGGTACATACCACCTCAATTAGCCCGACTAACCGGTGCCCCCGCACATTGACTACCTGGACTATCTGCATTGTGTCCCACCACAGGTACATACCACCTCAATTTGCCCGACTAACTGGTGCCTGTATATCGCTTTGCTACTGTTATTTTTCAGTCTTTTTTACTCGTTTGTATTTCTTAACTAATCTATTGTTGACCTAATACCTTCTTTTGTTTCGCTGTTGGTTAGAGCCTGTAAGTAAGCATTTCACTGTAAAGTCCACAACTGTTGTATTCAGCGCACGTGACAAATACACTTCGATTTGATTTAAAATGTCCACACACAGACAGTGTGGTGAAGTCACAACAGGGCCTCTTCAACCTAAGGAGGAAAAAAAAATGTATTGCCACTGAAAGCCCCACTAACTTTTACAGGTGCACAATTGAGAGCATCCTGTCGGGCTCCATCACCGCCTGGTACGGCAACTGCACCGCTCACAACCACCAGGCTCTCCAGAGGGTGGTGCTGTCTGCACAACCGGGGGCAAACTACATGCCCTCCAGGACACCTACAAGGACCACCTGAGCCACTGCCTGTTCACCCCACTTCCATCCAGAAGGCGAAGTCAATACTGGTGCACCAAAGCAGGGACAGAGATAGAAGCTGTTTTTCAATCTCAGTGCCATCAGATTGTTAAACAGCCACCACTAGCAAAGAGAGGCGGCTGCCTACCTACAGACTTTATATCATTGGCCACTTTAACAAATGGAACACTAGTCACTTTAATAATGCCACTAAGAATGTTTACATATCTCGCATTACTCATCTCATATGAATATACTGTATCCTTCACTATCTATTCTTTACCATCGATTGCATCTTAGCCACTCTGTCACTGCTCATCCACATATTTTATACTTACATATTCTTATCCCACTCCTTTACTAATTGTTTTGTCATTTATTAGACATTAGGTTTTGTTGGGGAATTGTTAGATATTACCTGTTAGATACTGCAGCACTGTCAGATCTAGAAGCATAAGCATTTCACTACACTCACAATAACATCTGCTAACCATTTGTATGTGACCAATAACATTTGAATTGAGCACACACACCAGCCCAGGACCTCCACATCCGACTTCTAACCCTGCAGGATCGTCTGAGACCAGCCACCCATACAGCTGATGAAACTGAGGAGTATTTCTGTCTGTAATAAAGCACTTTTGTGGGGGAAAACTAATTCTGATGGGCTGGGCCTGGCTCCCCAGTGGGTGGGGCCCTGCCCGGTCATGCAAAATCCATAGATTAGGGCCTAATTAATACATTTTAATTGACCGATTTCTTTATATGAACTGTAACTCAGTAGAATCTTAAATTGTTGCATGTTGCATTTATATTTTTGTTCAGTATAGTTGTAATGTGAAGCACGTGTGCCATGTACGGAAGACGCAGGCTAAACCTCCAGCAAAACAAAACACATACCCATCTGGTGGACGTCAGGCATAAGTCGTCTGAGGAGTTTGCAACATACAGTCAGGTCCATAAATATTTGGACATTTACAGAGTTATTTTAGCTTCTACCACAGCATATTGGATTTCAAAGTAAATAAAAGTAAATGAGCTGAAAGTGCAGATTTTCAGCTTTAATTGGAGGGTATTTAAATCCAAATTGGGTGAACGGTGTAGGAATTACACAACTTTTTGTGTTCCCCCCTTAAGGGACCAAAAGTAATTGGACAATTGACTGCTCAGCTGTTCCATGGCCAGGTGTGTTATTCCCTTATTAGATCATTTACAAGTAAGCAGATAAAAAGGTCTAGGAGTTGTGTGGCATTTGCATTCGAAATCTGTTGCAGTTAACCCTCAATAGGACGTCCAAAGAGCAGTCACTGCCAGTGAAGCAAGCCATCATTAGGGTGAGAAATCAAAACAAACACATTAGAGAGATGGCAAAAACAGGTGTGGCCAGATCAACTATTTAGTACATTCTTAAAAAGAAATATGCACTGGTGATCTCAGGAACATCAAAAGGCCGGGAAGACCACGGAAAACAACTGGTTGTTGACAGAATAATTATTTCCCTGGTGAAGAAAAGCCCCTTCACAACAGTTGGCCAGATCATGAACACCCTCCAGGAAGTAGGTGTATCTGTCTTAAAGTCAACATTCAAGAGAAGACTTCAGAGTAATAGACAGTTTACCACAAGATGTAAACCATTGGTAAGCCTCAAACAGGAAGAACAAATTAGTTTGCCAAACATTGAAAAAAGCCTGTACAGGTCTAGAACAACATATGGACAGATGAGAAAAATCAACTAGTACCATTATGATGGGAAGAGAAGAGTATGGAGAAGGGAAGGAACTGCTCATGATCCAACACATACCACCTCACCTGTGAATCATGGTGGAGGTGGTGTTATGGCTGCCAATGGAACTAGTTCCCTTGCATTTATTGATGTGACTGCTAACAAAAGCAGCAGGATGAATTCTGAAGTGTTTAGGGCTATAAAACATGCTGTAATTCCTACACCGTTCACTGAATTTGAAAGCCTGCAACTTCAGCTCATTTGGTTTCCATTCAAAGAAATCCATTGTGGTGGCATACAGAGCCAAAATTATAAAAACTTGGTCAATGTACACATTTTTATTGACCTGACTGTGTCAAAGTCAGATTGATAAACAGAATAAGCTTGTTGAAACAGCCTTGTAATCCTGTTTAAGATTGATTGACAGGTAATGGATTTACCCATAGGTCACAAAATGTCTGTTGCCCCAATTCTGTATTTCGGCTTTGAAATAAATAGATGTAACACATTTAGGAGAATATATTTATTCCAAAAAAAGTGAGGGAAAACAAGGGTTACAAGAGACAAAATACTCAATCCATATGTGAAACATTCAACCAATCCTGTAAAGAGACATTACAGGAGTCAAAAACAAAATAAATGGAATAACAAGTCAAAGTAAAAAATATCTATACAGGAAATGCATTTTATTTTTGTAATATAGATTCATCTTTTTTATTCACATGGTTGCACTTGTGGTGTTGTAAAATAAAAATCAACTTCAAAACATTCTTCCAGTCTATGGCTTTGTGTAGGTTTTAATAAAATAGTTATCTTCAATAGCTCTATATTAACAACAGCATCTTGTTCCATAAAGTGCAAACAGAGAACTACTATGTAAATCTCAATGATACAGCCACCAGGACATCAACCCAGGCCAAAATGTCTGTTACTAACGTCAATGACAGTGACAGCAAGTTTCATATAAAACTAGATTCAATCTTTGGTTCTGCCTTAATCTAACATAGACAATACCACTTGTGTGATAAAGTGCAAGTCGGGGGTTCGCAAACGTTTTGCGTCTGGGGAGGGGACCCCTTTTATGTGCGCAAATTCATCAGGATCTACAAGGAGTTATGACTTCTGCAGTTTATGGCTGAACGAACCAAGTCTCGGGCCAGGGGAAAGAACATTAAAGAGGCCCGCCTGTTGAACAAACCAAGTCTCGGGCCAGGGGAAAGAACATTAAAGATGCCCGCCTGTTGGTGAACGAACCAAGTCTCGGGCCAGGGGAAAGAACATTAAAGATGCCCGCCTGTTGGCATCGGAGTGAAAATGTTGCAGTTCTCATGGCTCCACTGAATTGCTACTTTAAAAGGTAATATCCTGCAATCGACATATTGCACATTGGAATAGCTGAGTTGAAAAATGTATAATTGGGGAAATGTGTGTTTGGCTGCGGACACCCGGCAGTACCTCTACAGAACCCATAGAGAACCACTGGTCTAAGTGGGACAAAAAAATAAAAACATTTCCTATAAAGAACACATTCTGCGAAGCAGGCAGTCGGGGTCATTTCTATTCAAGGAAATTATTCTCAAGTGACCCCAGATTGTGTAGATTCCACAATGCTCTAGGCAAACTAAGTGGAATACCATCTGCTAAATGACCAAATGTAAATGGAAAATAGCCTTGCACAACTAGCCTCAGAGTTGATCGAAAGCATTTCAACCAAGACCTATTTTTAGATTGAAAAAGAGACATGGCTCACCAAAGACAGGAGATAAAATCTACGAAAGGATGCTGGTGTGTTACTACATAGCTGTGTGTAGGGTAACATTTGACCAGGTACTTGACCTAAACAGCTTTTAGATATGTTGACTAATAGGCTTTTCACACTGCATGTTTTATGTTAGCCTAGAGCTAAAGATATCCCAGGCTAAGAGATGTTGAATCCAGTGTAAATAGCCTATATATGAGGGAAATGGTTGAAGTACAATGTACAATCAAAACACACAAAGCCACCTTAAATCTCTCAACACTACTTCAGCCAATTTGCATTTCAAGACCCAAAAAAGGCGTATACTGCCCAAAACCACCAGGAACTCGGAAATTCTCTGACTTCCGAGCATTCAAAACTGGGAACTCGAGGGAAAAAAAGCGATCTCCAACAACCTTCCTCCAACTCAGAATCGTGGGCCTCGTTCTAGAACTCAGACTTTGCGACGTGAAGATCACTGACGTCATGATTTGACACTTTCCAAGATCCAAGTTGTTTTGAACTCAGCAACACGCACACAAATACATGATGCATCAATCCTCTAGAGGCATAGAAACAGTGGTTGGCCCACATATGGAGGGAGACCATGTTCCAATGCTCTCAAATGGCTCCTTCCCTTTCCTGACAACCAATAGGACTAGGAAGGTGAAAACAAGATGGCGGTAACCTCACAAGACCAACTGATTGACTAGCACCATGTCATGGATTTCTCCTGTGCAGTGCCCTCCTCTCAGATCAGGTGAATGATTGGTAGCCATTAAAAGAGCAGCTTATTACAGTGTTTCCCAAAGTTGTTGCACTGTGACCCATAGAAAATAATTTGTGGCCCACCAAGAAAACAAGAGCAATGTTTCTGACCAGGACCAGAAACAAACACTAAAGCAACAACCTATTTGGTCATAAACCACCAAGCGGTTCTAACCCACCATTACAGTTCCATAGATGGATCAGAGGGCTGTACTAGCCTTGCTCATTGGGGGCGCTAGTAGTCGATTCATTCAGGGCATCCCATAGGGCCTGGAGTGGTGCTGGTCGGGTGTGGGGTTATGATATCTACTCTGGCAATGGAGACACCAGGCTACTAATTCTCAAAATTCATTATCAGTCGTCATGTTGCTAGAACACAATGAGAACTTTATTCATCAAGGACCTTGTAATGCATCATAGCAATGGATGGCTGACAGAATGCATAGTGTTAAATGGGATCTCAGAAGTCCTGCTTGGCTAAACAATAGTATACTGTACAACACCCATGAGATTCAGGGGCTTGGGTTGCAACTCATGGCCCCATACACCCACGTGCTGCTTTACTGCTGCAATTAAAAACACACAATCATGGTTTCAAAGATGGTAGATGTTCCACCCACACAAGCACTGACAAACACGTGCAATGTTAGAGTCATTGATAGACGCATACAGAATCCACTTACCAGACACGCATGTGGGCACTAAACACAGACACACGAAACAAACATTTACACTTAACTTACAAAGAAAAAAATGTGAAATTATCATAATCAGCAACCATTAAACACAACACTTCTAAAAACAAGATAACCGTAAAGGTATTCAAGGGAATCACTAAACAGCTCTTTTAATTTCTATCAGCCTGCCTCAAAACGCTGCAATAAAGCACTGGCAGCAAATAGCCACTGTAGAATGTCCTGAAGGTGCATAGAAAGACACATTCTAACGAGAGAAGTCACCTGTTCAGTGAGTATGAGCTCACTATCATGCTTGTTCTAGATTCTCCTGCTCACTCAGTACAGGCTGTTGGAGCAGAATGGATCCTCTGATTTGGACAGAGATGCAGAAATGGTTCAGCAAGCAGGACGTCCCCTGGCTCAAGGGCTGTGGCAGTGTAATGCACTGCATCCTGGGATAGAGGGCTGCATTTTTGGCAGTCAGTGCAGTGATGTACAGATAGTATGAAGAGATGGGCCATGCATCCGTCTGCTTCAGGCTTTCTTATTGAAGTTATTCACTGTGCAAATAGAGATTTCCAGTCTTTAAAAAAAAACATCTGCTTCTAAAGGCAATCAGTCTATAGACAGCTAAGTGACTTATTTTAGATGGCAACAAACAAAGGCTGAGCACAAGAGACTTAAAATCATAAGACTTAATACTTGGCGTTAATAAAAATGATCAAATCAAAAATGACTGACTTGATGCTTTGCTCCCACAAACAGTGACTTAAATACAACACAATATCAGCATGGCTCCACTGAATCCTGTTGATTGCACTGATCAATGAAAATGCAGCTATAATATTGCATTAGCTATTTATGATTGGCTAGTTATAATATATCAGTATAAAAGACAGACCAGCATATAGAGATTATATTGGCCTCATAATATCAACCCTCAGCCACATCTCACTATGAGGTGACTGGTTGGGTGGGTAACGACTAGCTGACCACTAGTCACTACAGTGATAGCGGTTAACATTTGGCTACTTTGAACAACTAGGAATGAGCAGCCATAGAGTATGGCACTACACAGCTAGGAAATTAACTTAGCATCCACCTCACAATATGCTCTTAAAAGCCTTGAACAAACAGGGATAACTATAATCCAGGATTTTTAAAATAATACAATAAGAGTACACACACAATAAATAAAAACAAGGAATACTATGGCATAATACGATCAATTATGAATAACAATTTCTGTGGAATTTCAAGGTACTACGAAATCCTTCCAGTTTCTATGTTTGTTGTTTTTAGCACTGCAGCGTCCTATTGATGGGCCAATCAGCAGAGTAAGTGACCGAACAGCGGCAGTATTCACAACCAACTAGTTTAACAGACCTCAGAGTTCTACAGTTATTAAGCTTGATTTAGAGTGGCTCCCTAAAAGACAATTGGCCATTAAGTTGTGATGGCACTATGTAGGAGCTCATTGCATGTCTACCACTATCTGATTAGGGACTGGAACAGTCTTCTATAGGGAGATGGATCGACCATTCACCACAACGCTCTGTGCTGTTTTATAATGTCCAGGCTCCAAACTCACAGTTTTACACCGAGCACAATGCAGCAGCCCAAAAGGCTAAATGGTTTAGTGTGTGTGTGGTCAACATGTCACTGTGCATGGTGCTAAACAGCAATTGAGAGTTTGAAAGCTGAAGAAGTTGCATTTAGTACTTGCTGTCCTCTCGATCCATGGGTGCGTCATTCGGTCTCTCCAAAACTGGGCACGCTACCAACACCTTCTGCATATCCTCCTCCTGCTGTTTTTCCTTCTCCTCTCCCAGGCTTCATATGGCCCAAAACCCCCTCTTTTAAATCCTTTGACAAACAGCACTCTTCATCTAGCAAACCCCTGATTATGTCTTTATCCCACAACATTTTTGTTGTTCTCTGCTGCCACGCCAACTAGCCCCTCCCCATCTGAAACTAGAGCCCCTCCCCTGGCATCTAGCAGCTCCTCCTCCTGAATGGGTGTTGCAAAGAGTTTCTCTGGGTCACCCGTGGCGACAGAGGAAGCACGGCGATTGGTCCTTTCCAGCTTGCGGTGCATGCGTGGCTCCTGGGGCGAGTCCTTCTGGTCAAAGATATCCCTGATTCGGTTGACGCAAATGTTAGCCGCTTCCCTAGTCTCCCTGGAGAGCTGTGATAGGCTGAGAAAGCCATGGGGAAGGTCGTCCACCACACACAGGGTGACTGGCTGATCTACGCTCCTCAGGCGCTTGGCAAACATCACAGAGTCATCCAGCATGGGGTCTAATGCACAGGCCTAGGGGAGAAGGAGAGACAAATGGTGTCAAAGAGTATATTATAGTAAAAAATCATAATTGGTGGAAAAGACCCCAATTTTTTTGGGACAAGCCAGTCCTCAACTCCATTTCCCTCCCTCTCACCACTAGGTGTATTGGGGGTAGTCCTCTCAGCATGCTGTCGGGGGCCAGTAGAGGAGACATGTAGGGGTTCCTGACGACAGGCGAGGTGGCCAGCTTCATCTCAGCCAGCCGCTCAGAGCGCAGCGGTTCGAAGCCCAGGGGGAACTCCCGAGGGTGCTCCAGCACCACGCCCTCCTCCCCCTCAGGGGGCGCTATGGCAACAGAAGACAGAGCATCCGACATGGACACCACCTCTTTGGAGAGGAAGAAGCTCACGTTGTCAGGCTGGAGGGGTACAGGAAAAATATATTACCATGGCAATACACAAGTTAACACTAGTCTAAGACCAGGACTGTGGAAACCTGATGATACTGGATCATACTGATGTGTCTTTCCGTTGGGACCAGACACTTGTTCTAAGAATCTACAAGCCTCAAGTATATTTTTTCACATTTCAAAATCACAGGAACAAACATTGACATGTTTCACTGTGACAGTTCTTCATATTCCCCCTGTAGACAGAGGCATTCATTCAGACTGGCTTTATAGAAGCACAGAGATGATACCCATACTGACACACTACAGGTTACACTCAGACACACAGTTCTGTCTGCCTGCCTGTGCAAATCTGTGGAGAAGGGAACAACACAAGCAGCTTGGTCACCATCTATTTGCATAAATTATTCAGAGAGGCTTAGTTAAGACAAACACCAACACTTCAGTGACAAGTGTGTCTGAAGTCGTTGTAAAAGAAGTAAGGATGAATCTGCAACACTGATCTGAAGTCAGTTTAACCCCCCCCAAATGGTCAGGATTTGGGGAGGGTAATCCGATCCTACATCTGCTTTAAAGGGAAACTCGGGGAGTATCATACCGTGGTTTCGGGGAACACCATTGCATTGTGGGCAGGTGTGGTGGGGGCAGCAGCGAGGGTGGCGATGGCATTGTTGGCGTGGCCTGCGAGGCTCTTCAGAGACTCTCTCCTAAGGGAGAAGTCCGAGGGATGCTCAGGGAGCTCGGGGGGGTCCGAGTGGGGTGAGCTGATGGATGCCTCAGACACACTCTTCCTCACTGACGAAGACGTGTCTGGAGAGAGAAGAGAAAGTCATTGACAAACCAAAATAAGACAGAAGCAGAGTGAGAAAGACTGAGGCCATTATGGAACAGGGAAACATCAATGAAGACATGATTGGAGGACAGTGAGAAGAGGGAGTGAGGGACATGCAGTTATCGGGAGATGGATTCATTTTTGGACTAATAAATGATTGATATACACCATTGATTGAAGAATAACACTTAAAAATGCCTTGTGAGCTTAGTTCAACTGTCACACCCCATCAGAACCCCACAATCTTATTTCACCCCAGTGTTATAAATGTAAACAATATAAATGTAAACTAACACTGTAAAGCTTTAAACCATGGTTAAAACTACATTTATCACATGGGTTCCTTCCATCCATAGCAGTCTACAGTTTGAATTTGAGTGGTTACATTGCTCCAGGCCCATCCCTCAGCTTTTGACCAAAACAGAGGCGGGGTGCCCGCTTTGTTATCGTTTCAACTGCGGATTCTAGCTTTAAGCAATAATGGTGTCATTACGATCTCCCCGTCACAACACAGCTGTAAGAGGCTTGTCTGTTCTCAAAGCTGTACTCACTGAGCTCTTCTATTCATAATGAACTCCCCATCATGGCCTTTAATAATGTACACCTCCCAATGACAAAGTCATTAGTCTGGCCCACAGCTGCTGTGTGTCAGGTAACATGGTGACGCCTGGAATAGTCTGCTTACTGCAGGGTTTCAACACAATTAGTGGGGAGAGCCTTCTGTGGCCTGAGACTAAGCAGTGAATTGATAAGTATGGATGAGGGTGTGACGTAACAGGGTGGTAGCCGTGGGTGATTGATCGGTTAAGATGTTAACTATGGATATCAATTTTAATACAAATCATACATACATGGCCCTTCCGGTAATAGGAAAATATTATTTCACCTCAGTCAGACACAAAGATGCGTGAACACAAGTACATAGAGACACACATACCCTCACCACAACACACCCCAGACCCCTCCAACACACACACACTGGTGTACCTACCTGTTGATGCCGTGGCAGCGGCTCTGTTGGGGTCCAGTAGGGAGTGGATCCAGTTGGAAGCTCCCTGTTTGAAGTCTCTGAGCAGCAGGGCCGTGTCTCTCCTCACCATGCTCAGAGTGCTCACCTTCACCTGCTTCTCTGCCTGGGGCTCCTCACCTGGGAGAGAGAGGGAAGGGGGAAATGTGGTACCCATCACTCACCAGTATTGATCGGCATGCACAAACACCACGCACTACACTCAGGGGCAGTAAACCATCTCTGCTGCCTCTCACAGTCGTACCTGCGTAGGCGCTGAGACACCTGGAGAGCACACTGAGGGGCAGTAGGGGGTCAAAGAGGGTGAGCAGGCGGGAGGGCGAGGCGTAGGCAGTGAGCAGGATGGCAGGGTAGGCAGCTACGATGCCATCAGGCATTCGCACACCATGAGTAGCTGCGCGCATCGATGTTGTAATACACAGGTTACCACCGGCACTGTCACCCGCCAGACAGACATTCTCCCCGGTCCAACCTGAGAGAGGAGAGTCAGAGGATTGAGGCAAGAGAGTGAGAGAAACAGAAAGAGGGAGAGAAAGGAGAAAAGCTGACTAAAAGTGAGAGTCTATATAACACTTCCAAGTCCCACTCTCTGTGCCAGTGTTTATATGGGGCAATGTTTAATCTTGTCCCACAATGTTTTATATTTGAGACATAAGTTGAGACTATGACATTCAGTTGAGTGAGTTCCAAGCTAACCAGTCTTTAGCTTACTGTCATAATAATCTATTAAGTACCAGGAAGTAGCCATGGTAAATAATGAGATCATTGTGAATAAAGCCCACCTGAAAAAACAGGCATGTCTATTTACATGTACACAGCATCAAAATGTTGTCAAAGACATTTTCCACTCTGGGATATTAAAGATCCTTTATTCTAAGATAAAGTGGTAGTGGTGTGTAGTCCTACCCAGCAGGTGGTGATTTTTGATGGCCCAGCAGTAGGCGTAAAAGCAGTCCTCCAGGGCCCTGGGGAAGGGGGCTTCAGGGGCCAGAGAGTAGTCCACAGACAGGATGGGCACACCCAGGTCCCGAGACCAGCTCTTCAGGTACGGCTGGAGAAGAAAGGGGGTGAATGGAGGTGAAAGGAGTGAGTTAACCCCCTACGAGGGCAGGCAGAGTGCTGTTTGCAGTTCTGAATGCTTCTTAGTGCCCCCTAGCTAGCTTTACAGGAGGTGGTGTTAAGGATAGGAGAAGAGGTCCTGGTATCAGATTCCCACCTTGCAGGTTCTGTAATGGTGAACTACCAACCAAACGTACACTGCAGAACTCCAGTGGTGGCTTGGTAATTCTGTTATGAAAATACAAGGTATGTGCACTGTGCTCACAAATGCAACATAACAACCTTGCTCTCACTACACAGGGGTGGTGTTAACGTGTTGTTGCTAGGCAATTTGATGTCATGGTAGCTAAGTGATTAGCATTCTTAGAAACATACTTCTCAGATCAAACATTCTTAGAATATTTGCTTTTATTATTATAACCTTGTACGGTCATCAAGTACTTAGCCTAGTCAGAGAGCATACATCTGACAATAAATCTCATCTGACAATATTAGTCTGCCCTCTACAGAACTTTCTCTCCTGTCCTTCGAACACCTCTCCTGTTCTCTCTAAGCATCAGGGACAGTGTCAGTAGTGACAGCTCTGCCTCTCTAAACAATACACAGAGAGCCTCACCTCAGTGGCCCATGACTGGATGTGACCACATCACACTGCCAGACACCACCTCAACACCATCCCTGGGAATCTGCCCTGCACTCAAAGCCACGCTGTCATAATGGATCCCAGTCTGGCACCGCTGACGTGTGTGTGGTGTGGTGTGTGTGCACCTGCGTGTCAACTTGAACGATCACCATTGTCAGTACATGAGGTGTTGACACCCATCAGCACCGCTGGCCAGATCTGACAATCACAAGGTTTGCCAGCGGCCCCCATAGAGAGATGAATGCCCACAGAACAGCAGGCTGGGTCTAAACTGTCCTGATGAGAGGTGTGTATGGAAAGTATGCCCACCTATCCATAACCTTACAGATCATCCCCTACTGCCGGGGTTACAGGGTGTAGTAGTTCCACTCCTCTGCAGAGACAGGCACTGTGGTTAATCTGCTTCTGGGCTAGCACCTCTGACATACACACTTGAGTGATTAAGTTGTGGCCCATCCATTATTGGGGGTCTGGATCAATGGGGTACTGAGAGGGACACCACAGACTTCTGCCCTCACACTACACAGCTCCCTCTGTGTGAGAGAGTGAGAGCGTCAGCCCTCAGACACTATCCATCTCCCTGAACACTCCAGGAGGAGGAGTGAAGGTGGCAGGAGGGGGAAAAGTGAAAAATGGAGACACCACAGACTCCTGCCCTCACAGGCTCTATCCATCCCCCCACTGGCCAGGGGGAAGAAGGAAGAACAAGAGTGGGTACAGTGCAGGAGGGAGGAGAGAGAAAAGAAAGCAAAGAGCCGAAGTGATTACAAAAATGACAGAAGAGGTCATTAGGACAAAGGAGAGTAGAGAACAAAGGGAATAATGATCAGAAAGGAGGAACACGTAGAGGACAGGGTTAGAGGAGAGAGTCTAGAGATCACACACAGATAGGCCCTAATGGAAGATGTCTATGTAATATAAAGCCATAATAACTTCATGCACAATTCCAGGCTAATTCAACATGACAGGCCTGTTCCTCCTCAGATCACTTCCTATAGCCTCTGGTTGCTAGGCTATTGGAGATCAAGGGACTGCCAGTCCACTCTGGTTTCATGGTGACGCTTCTCAGCGGTTAAAAGTAGCCTGCTGGTTATATAATACAGCCCCCTGTCTCATCTGTCAGAGGCTGAGCTCTGAGCTGACCACTTCAAGAGGACAGGGGGAGAAGGAGAGAGAGGAGAGAATGAGGAAGGAGGAAAGAGACAGGAGTGGAAGAGGGGGTAAGGGGGGCTGGCCTGCACCAATTACTAGAAAATAGAGTGATACAAATAAAGTCTGTGTGTGTCCATCAACCCTAAAGGATGAATTAAATGGTCTTTAGCAGGAACGGCTCACAACAGGGAAGCCATGGAATGAAAACACAATCATATCCTCAAGGCCACCAAGTACCCCTCTAACAACCCAACTCCCAAACTGTTCATTGGAATGGTTTGATTCCAATAAACTATAACATATTAAAAAAAGACATCGATGTCTTGAACACTGGCTGTGGAGAGAACCAGGCCACACCATGGGCTCCTACCATAGAGACACTAGTTAGGTTAAAGGTGAAACGTGATGTCAATTCCTTACCAACGAACGAACGAGAACAGAATGTGTTGTTACCTCGTGAGACTTGGAGGTCTGGGCCACAAAGCCTCCTCCGTGGTAGTGAACCAGGAGCCAGCGAGAAGGGGGGCTCTGCTTGGTCTTCATTCCCAGAGACAGGGAGATCGGACCCCCCTCAGAACGGGACAGGGACAGCAACGCCTCACTGTCCTACAGAGACAGACAGACAATCACTATCATAATCAAAAGGTAGAAAAATTCTGTTTTCACTTCAATTGCTACAGATATTAATTTGTCCGTTTGCTTTCCAGCTCTGTTGAACAATCCCTTCAGTCAGGATTAGCTGTGCGGTTTTTTCTCTGCTCCTGACTGTCCTTCCAGCTCCCCCAGAAACACACCATCCTCATTCCCATTCATTAACATTAGCAGGGAACAGCAGAGAGGCTTTCGCTTGTGTCCTCCACATAAAACAACAGCTCTTTGACTGAGCAGGATCAATGAGTGAGTTGAAAGTGTTGGCTGATATGTCTGGTTTAATACCAGACTACAGATGCTCAGCTCTGCTGTTCAATACCTCCCCAAATAAATAAATGTGTGTGTGTGTGTGTGTGTGTGTGTGTGTGTGTGTGTGTGTGTGTGTGTGTGTGTGTGTGTGTGTGTGTGTGTGTGTGTGTGTGTGTGTGTGTGTGTGTGTGTGTGTGTGGATTTAAAGGGATTAAGAGCCACGGATGAGCAGAGAAGACACTGTTGTTTACAACAGCTGCTCTCAGACAAAGGAAACGCAAACTAACAGAATCCCTTGATGTTCGAGCATTTCACGCAGGAAGAGGCTTCTCAACAGCTTGAAGCCAATTAATATGAGAAATACACACTGTCAGACTGCTGCTATTAAAGGTAGTACAGCGACAGCAGCACATTTTGATCTACCAGTTAAAAGGTTCTGCATGTCAGATTTGAAAGGTTAACAACAGTGAACTTTGATGTAGAATCAGCTGAGACTGGAATATAACCAGTATAAGACCAGGGTTGTATTCAATAGGAACCGAAGAACCAAGCAGGACCTACCTGCATTTGTCCAATACAAACTTGTTTACTTTGCAAAACGTTTTTCGATTATGCTTCTAGCCTTAATTTTCATGTTGATAACATATCTACAGTATTTCAATTTTTTATGTGTATAGTATTGCTTACTATTTTTTAATCTTTGTTTCCATTGAACGCGCCATAAAAATAAAGGCATTTAAATGTATTATATGAAAACTGCCTTCGCCCTCCTTTTTCATCACATATAAAGGTGGTTTAAAATGTGGCTTGAAATATCCGATCCCATGTACTTTTTGGCTGTTCGGGCGGCAGGAAAAGTACGATTTGAATCAGATATATATATATATATAAAAATAGGATAAGTAACTTCAAAATGGCAATATGAACAAGGCTTTAGTTACCTGCCCCTCCCTCAGCTCGTAGGAGATCAGCCTCATCTGCACGGGGCCAGGGCCGGTGTGGGCTGACGGAGCCTCTATGGTGACAGTGAGGTGCGGATTGGCCACCAGCGGGAGGTCAAAGGGCACAGGGGGCACTGAGAGGGCACGGTTCACCTTCACCTGGGTGGACGTCATACTGGCTAGACTCTGGGGACGAGTGGAAGGCAAGGAGGAAGAAGATTACTTTGTCATTGTCACAGATACACCGCAATGTTTCAGTCTTTTCCTTCAGGAGGAGGGACAAGAAAGAAAGAGTGAAGGCAGCGGGCAAATCAGATAAACATTCATAATTCACCACATCATTTCATTCTTTTGTTTTGAACTTCCGGTCATTTGTAGGTCAATAAACTTGACAAAAGACAAAGTTAAGAGCATCTCCTCATGGCAGGGAAGCATCCAGTAAAATCTAAACACAGTGACAGTATTACAAGCTCTAACTACGTAACTATGAGAGGCATGAAAGAGAGTCAAAATAGCCAACAGGACAAACGCTGAGACAAACACATGCAAGGGAAGAGTAATCTACCACTGAGCTGTACATCCCAGCGCAAGGGAAGAGTATTCTACCAGCCACCCATTCCAAGGTCCATCCAGAGTAGTCAGTGACTCACAGATAGAATCTCAGTCTCTGTGATGTTCCAGAAGGCCTTCCAGAAGTGGACGTCCAGGTTCTGAGTGATGCGTTCAAACTCCACCCCCCTTAGCTCTGGGTCGATGGCGTACTTCCCTGAGGTAAAGAAGGAGCTGGCTGCTACACCTGGAGACAGAAGATAGTGGAGAGATGGTTGTAGGAGGGAGGCAAGAAGGAGAGGGTGATAAAGATAGTTGCAGGTAAAAAAAGTGGGTCAAGGTAGTGGGTCAAGGTAGTGGAAGTGGCAGAGGGAAAAATGTATAGGTATGGATAAAGATGAATGAAAAGAAAAGAGACAGGGAAGAAGAGGGAGTGAGTAGCTAACATCAAATCACCACCTCACTGAGACAGAAACACAGGGAGGGGGAGGCAGAGACTGGAGGCAGTACATGCTAGGAGTGTCTGGATGGGACGGAGCAATGGTCACTTGTTGTCCAGGAGAGCTGAACTGTATGGCTATTTGTTCTGCCACAGCACTAAAACAGATTTGCCTAATCTAATTAAATCACCAAGACTTGGTCACTCTATCCCCATGGTCACCTATTAACCATGTCAAAGGCTGGCTCTATGTCCCAGACAGACTATAGCAGTGGCCAGGGGGACAGATACTCACCGTACGGTGCAATACCTCCTTCCTCCACTGGGACGCAGCATAGAGCACAAGACAGTGTTCGATCATATCGTTTGTGTGTGCTGTCACATCCTTCATAAAACAACAGGTGTAGAATAACAGTGAAATGCTTACTTGTGTGTGCTGTATGGAAAAGGTGTTTCTGTACTAAGTGTCCATATATCCATGACCTATGAAATGTTGGAATCATTTTAGACTAATGTCATTTGGGGATTAAGAAAGAATTTCAAATGTGTGTGTGGGTTAATGGGCAATGTAAGTAAGTCTCCCTTTAACCTCTCTTGGGTAGGGGGCAGTATATTCACCTCCGGATGAAATGCGTGCCCAAAGTAAACTGCCTGTTCCTCAGGCCCAGAAGCTAAGATATGCATGTATTTTGTAGATTTGGATAGGAAACACTAAAGTTTCAAAACCGGTTAAAACAATGTCTGACTATAACAGAACTGATATGGCAGGTGAAAACCTGAGAAAGATCCATTCAGGAAGTGGAATTATTTTCATGTGGCTGTTTTTCCAACTTAATGCCTATAGAGAATCCACTGGGTTAGGAATCAGATTGACATCTAGTGGAAGCCATAGGAACTGCAGTCTTTAGACATAGTTTCAGGCTTTTATTTTGAAAAACGCCAAGTAAACAGCCCTTTTGGTCAGAGGAACTTTGCAGACCTGATTCGACGAGCTCCGTTTGTTATTTTTCCTTTCTATTGAAAACTGTATTGCCCGGTTGAAATATTATTGATTATAAAGACAAACAACCTGAGGATTAGTTATAATCATTGTTTGATATGTTTCGACAAACCGGTACTCACCGGTACTCACCGGTACTTTTAGCATGTATTCGTCTGCCTGCTGTGACCGCCTTGGAGCCATTGGCCTTGATGCCCTTCCAGACTCCCCCTGCCTACCCAAGGATGCCAGAGGACAAAAATCCGTTAACCACCTAACTGAGGATCTCAATTTAACCTTGCGCAATACCCTAGATGCAGTTGCACCCCTAAACTAAAAAAATGTCTCATAAGAAACTAGCTTCCTGGTACACAGAAAATACCCGAGCTCTGAAGCAAGCTTCCAGAAAATTGGAACGGAAATGGCGCCACACCAAACTGGAAGTCTTCCGACTAGCTTGGAAGGACGGTACCGTGCAGTACCGAAGAGCCCTTACTGCTGCTCGATCATCCTAATTTTCTAACTTAATTGAGGAAAATAAGAACAATCCGAAATTCCTTTTTGATACTGTGGCAAAGCTAACTAAAAAGCAGCATTCCCCAAGAGAGGATGACTTTCACTTTAGCAGTGATAAATTCATGAACTTTGAGGAAAAGATTATGATTATTAGAAAGCAAATTACGGACTCCTCTTTAAACCTGCGTATTCCTCCAAACCTCAGTTGTCCTGAGTCTGCACAACCCTGCCAGGACCTAGGATCAAGAGAGACGCTCAAGTGTTTTAGTACTATATCTCTTGACACAACGATGAAAATAATCATGGCCTCTAAACCTTCAAGCTGTATACTGGGCCCTATTCCAACTAAACTACTGAAAGAGCTGCTTCCTGTGCTTGGCCCTCCTATGTTGAACATAATAAACGGCTCTCTATCCACTGGATGTGTACCAAACTCACTAAAAGTGGCAGTAATAAAGCCTCTCTTGAAAAAGCCAAACCTTGACCCAGAAAATATATAAAACTATCGGCCTATATCGAATCTTCCATTCCTTTCAAAATTTTTTGAGAAGGCTGTTGCGCAGCAACTCACTGCCTTCCTGAAGACAAACAATGTATACGAAATGCTTCAGTCTGGTTTTAGACCCCATCATAGCACTGAGACGGCACTTGTGAAGGTGGTAAATGACATTTTAATGGCATCGGACCGAGGCTCTGCATCTATCCTCGTGCTCCTAGACCCTGCTTTTGATACCATCGATCACCACATTCTTTTGGAGAGATTGGAAACCCAAATTGGTCTACACGGACATGTTCTGGCCTGGTTTAGATCTGATCTGTCGGAAAGATATCAGTTTGTCTCTGTGAATGGTTTGTCCTCTGACAAATCAACTGTAAATTTCTGTTTTAGGACCACTATTGTTTTCACTATACATTTTTCCTCTTGGGGATGTTATTCGAAAACATAATGTAAACTTTCACTGCTATGCGGATGACACACAGCTGTACATTTCAATGAAACATGGTGAAGCCCCAAAATTGCCCTCGCTAGAAGCATGCGTTTCAGACATAAGGAAGTGGATGGCTGCAAACTTCCTACTATTAAACTCGGACAAAACATAGATGCTTGTTCTAGGTCCCAAGAAACAAAGAGATCTTCTGTTGAATCTGACAATTAATCTTAATGGTTGTACAGTCGTCTCAAATAAAACTGTGAAGGACCTCGGCGTTACTCTGGACCCTGATCTCTCTTTTGAAGAACATATCAAGACCATTTCGAGGACAGCTTTTTTCCATCTACGTAACATTGCAAAAATCAGAAACTTTCTGTCCAAAAATGATGCAGAAAAATTAATCCATGCTTTTGTCACTTCTAGGTTAGACTACTGCAATGCTCTATTTTCCGGCTACCCGGATAAATAAACTCCAGTTAGTGCTAAATACGGCTGCTAGAATCCTGACTAGAACCAAAAAATTTGATCATATTAATCCAGTGCTAGCCGCTCTACACTGGCTTCCTGTCAAAGCAAGGGCTGATTTCAAGGTTTTACTGCTAACCTACAAAGCATTACATGGGCTTGCTCCTACCTACCTCTCTGATTTGGTCCTGCCGTACATACCTACACGTACGCTACGGTCACAAGACGCAGGCCTCCTAATTGTCCCTAGAATTTCTAAGCAAACAGCTGGAGGCAGGGCTTTCTCCTATAGAGCTCCATTTTTATGGAACGGTCTGCCTACCCATGTCAGAGACGCAAACTCGGTCTCAACCTTTAAGTCTTTACTGAAGACTCATCTCTTCAGTGGGTCATATGATTGAGTGTAGTCTGGCCTAGGAGTGGGAAGGTGAACGGAAAGGCTCTGGAGCAACGAACCGCCCTTGGCCGGTTCCCCTCTATCCACTGGGATTCTCTGCCTCTAACCCTGTTACGGGGGCTGAGTCACTGGCTTGCTGGGGCTCTCTCATGCCGTCCCTGGGGGGGGGTGCGTCACCTGGGTGGGTTGATTCACTGTTGTGGTCAGCCTGTCTGGGTTGGCGCCCCCCCCTTGGGTTGTGCCGTGGCGGAGAGCTTTGTGGGCTATACTCGGCCTTGTCTCAGGATGGTAAGTTGGTGGTTGAAGATATCCCTCTAGTGGTGTGGGGGCTGTGCTTTGGCAAAGTGGGTGGGGTTATATCCTTCCTGTTTGGCCCTGTCCGGGGGTGTCCTCGGATGGGGCCACAGTGTCTCCTGACCCCTCCTGTCTCAGCCTCCAGTATTTATGCTGCAGTAGTTTATGTGTCGGGGGGCTAGGGTCAGTTTGTTATATCTGGAGTACTTCTCCTGTCCTATTCGGTGTCCTGTGTGAATCTAAGTGTGCGTTCTCTAATTCTCTCCTTCTCTCTTTCTTTCTCTCTCGGACGACCTGAGCCCTAGGACCATGCCCCAGGACTACCTGACATGACGACTCCTTGCTGTCCCCAGTCCACCTGGCCATGCTGCTGCTCCAGTTTCAACTGTTCTGCCTTACTATTATTCAACCATGCTGGTCATTTATGAACATTTGAACATCTTGGCCACGTTCTGTTATAATCTCCACCCGGCACAGCCAGAAGAGGACTGGCCACCCCACATATGCTCTCTCTAATTCTCCCTTTCTTTCTCTCTCTCGGAGGACCTGAGCCTTAGGACCGTGCCCCAGGACTACCTGACATGATGGCTCCTTGCTGTCCCCAGTCCACTTGACTGTGCTGCTGCTCCAGTTTCAACTGTTCTGCCTTATTATTATTTGACCATGCTAGTCATTTATGAACATTTGAACATCTTGGTCATGTTCTGTTATAATCTCTACCCGGCACAGCCAGAAGAGGACTGGCCACCCCACATAGCCTGGTTCCTCTCTAGGTTTCTTCCTAGGTTTTGGCCTTTCTATGGAGTTTTTCTTAGCCATCCTGCTTGTACACCTGCATTGCTTGCTGTTTGGGGTTTTAGGCTGGGTTTCCGTACAGCACTTTGAGATATCAGCTGATGTACGAAGGGCTATATAAATAAATTTGATTTGATTTTGATTTGATTGGATTACTGAACAAAACGCACCAACAAAACTGAGTTTTTGGGACATAAAGAGGGACTTTATTTATTTACTGTGTAACTGGGAGTCTTGTAAGTGCAACCATATGAAGATCAAAGGTAAGTGTTGTATAGCACACTATTACTTATACCTAACATAAGGACAGGACATGAAACAGGAGTAGAAATTAGCGTGGACATTGTTTAATGGGTTTCACAGGAAGAACATTCCAACGTAGGTCAGCATTGGGGGGTTACAGGTGCCCTAACGGGACAAAAGTAGAATATCAATACACAACATATTCCTCCCCCTTTTAGCTTTGATCACTCATAAGGAAAAAGTAAAGTCACCGTTTTGCCTATTGTTTTCTTTTTAATATAAATTATCTTAATGTAAATAAATTAACTTTTCAGAATAACCTTTTCTAAACTAGGGATAGAGGGTAGACTGCCTCAGTCCCCAGACTTAACCCTAGGGTGTATTCTGCCCCAATGTCGGTGGTTAGTCTGAACTAAATAGTCAACCTGTCAGGTGGTTGTCTTTCTCATGCAGGGTAATAACGACGTACGAGTCTACAGTCACATTATCTCTGAGTCTGAGTGTTGATGGTGTATGCCCAGACTGGGGTGCAACAGTACCCCGAGTAGGCACTCTGGCTGTTTCAGGTGAGTCTGGAGCACTTTCCACATTCGTAGGTTGCTGCAGTGGATGTTCAGGTGATAGCCCATAGTCGTGGTAGGTCTCCAGTAGCTGCTCTTGGTTTGTCATTTGACAGGAGTCAGAGGTTGGTTCCTTGCAACAGTCGATCCACTTGTCTTCTCCATATGCAACCACTGTGGCTGGTCTCCACTTTGGACCTTTGCAGTAGTTCCGAGCAAGATCTCGCTCTCCAGCTATGAAGCTTCTGTGTTTTGCTTTGCTCCGTCTCTCCACCTGTGCTTGCGGTTGTGTCTGTACAACCGGTCTCGTCTTTGGAGGTCTCAGGAGGTCGAGTCGCGTGTGAAGCAGTCTTTTCATCATGGCTGACGCGGGGGCCATTTTGGTTGTAGCATGGGGAGTGTTTCTGTAAGTTAACAGGAGGTATTTAGACGCCTATTGAGGGAGCTGTTCCCTGGAGATGATTTCAAGCTTGCTTCATCGTTTGGACAAACCTTTCAGCGAGGCCTTTCGTTGCAGGGTGATACGGCGCTAACTTGATGTCCTGAATTCCATTTACTTCCATGAATGACCGGAATTCTTCAGACACCAGTTGGGGGCCATTATCATTAACGAGTTGCGTTGGCAAGCCGAAGTGACTGAAGATTGACCGTAGCTCTTCGATGGTTCTTTCAGCGGAGGTACTCTTCATCACTGTAACCTCAGGCCATTTGCTGTGTGCGTCAACTACGACTAAAAACATAAGATCCTCCAGTGGGCCTGCATAGTCTATGTGGACTCGCTGCCAAGGCTCCTCTGGGAAGTCCCATAGGTGTAGTGGCGCTAGCTGAGGCATGTTTCTTATCTTTTGACATGCAGAACATGAATTGACCTCGTCTTCGATAGCTGCGTCCAGACCTGGCCACAAAAAATGCTGCGTGCAATCTCCTTCATTCGCACCACGCCACAGTGCCCTGAATGGAGTTCTTCAAGCACCTGCCTTCTCAGTGGCGGCGGTATGATGACTCGAAAACCCCATAGCAAGCATCCAAACTGAACTGTGAGTTTGTTTCTCCTCACTTGGTAAGGTTGTAGGCTGTCCAACATGTCTCCTTTTCCTCAAGTGACAATGTTCACGACCTCAGACATCACTGGATCAGTGTGGGTGACCTTTTCCACTTGGACAGAAGTAACTGGGACATTCGTCACTTCCTTGAAGTAGAAGATTTCAGCTTGGGAGTGCTCAGTGTGTGCGATAGGTAAGGGAAGCCTTGAGAGGCCGTTTGCATTGCAGTAACATGTCTCCTTTTCCTCAAGTGGCAATGTTCACGACCTCAGACATCACTGGATCAGGGTGGGTGACCTTTTTCACTTGGACAGAAGTAACTGGGACATTCGTCACTTCCTTGAAGTAGAAGATTTCAGCCTGGGAGTGCTCAGTGTGTGCGACAGGTAAGGGAAGCCTTGAGAGGCCGTCTGCATTGTAGTGCTGCTCAAACCTTCTGTACTTGATATCGTACTGGTGAGCAGATAACAATAACGACCATTGCTGCATGCAAGCGACGGAATGCCGGTGGTGTGGGGACCAAAGATGGAGGTGAGGGGTCTATGGTCCGTCAGCAGTGTGAATCAACGGCCAAACAGAAACTGATGAAATTTCTTAACTCCAAACACAAGGACGAGTGCTTCACGCTCTATCTGTGCATAATTGCTCTCGGCTTTACTTAAGGTTCGTGATGCGAAAGCAATTGGCCTTCACCTGATGGCATGATGTGTGAGACAACCGCACCAACGCCATAAGGCAATGCATCACATGCCAACTGTAATGGCAAGTTGGTGTTGAAGTGGGTTAGGGCCTCTGAGCTAAGGCTTTTTTCACTTTCTTGAAAGCCTCCTCACATCTGTCTGTCCACTTCCACTGTTTGGTTGTGTTCAAAGGTACATGCAGTGGCTTTAACATGTTAGCTTGGTTTGGCACAAAGATTGTGTAGTATGTCAGTAGTCCTAAGAATGATCTCAGCTGACTCACGTTCTGTGGGGATGGAGCTTCCACAACAGCCTTCACCTTCGATGGCATGGCCCAGGTACTCAGAGGACCGGAAAAACTCGCATTTGTCCTTCCAGAACCTCAGACCGTACTCCTCCAATCTCTGTAGTGTAGCGTTCAGGTTTCTCAGGTGCTCCTGCTCATCTTTGCCAGTGATGAGTAGATCGAGGTAACATTGGACCCCAGTGAGCCCGCTGAGTATCTAGTCCATAGCTCTCTGAAACAAGGCCGGAGCTGAGGGGATTCCAAATGGAAGCCTCCGGTACCTGTGCAGTCCTTTGTGAGTCACTATGGTCAACAGTTCTTGTGACTCTTGGTCCACATGCATCTGTAGATAGACTTATGTCAGGCCCATCTTACTGAATTTTTGTCCTCTAGCTAAACCAGAAGTGGTTGTCAATGAGGGGTAGTGGATATTTTTCCGAGTGATCAATCTTTTTCTATGACTGGAACAACGGGTGTAGTCCATTCACTAACATTCACTGGATCCAATACTCCACTCTCGACTCGTCTGTTTAGCTCAATTTCAACTTTTGGTTTTATGGCGTATGGGACAAGTCTAGCTTTGAAGCATTTTGGCTTGCTGTCTGGTTTCAGTCAGTTGAACTGTTATGTCCTTTATTCTGCCATGGTCTCCTTTGAACACATCTGCGTGTTTCCTCACTATCCCTTGTAGGTTGGTGTCCTCTTTTGCAACCATGTGAATTTCCTGCCAGTTTAGTTTGATCTTTTCCAGCCATGTGCGTCCTAGCAATGCTGGATGGTTGCCTTTCACAATGTAAAGTGGTAGCTTTACCTTCTGTTTGTTGAGCTCCACTGTAACAATCACGCTTCCGCTCACTGTATGTTTTCAGAGTCATCTTTGTGGGCTGTAGTGTAAGGTGATGTGGTTTCTCCTTGTATACAGCCTCAGACAGCAAAGATATGGCTGCTCCAATGTCTACTTGCATCCGTACTGCGTTTCCATCCAGTAGCGGTGTCACCCAGTACCCGTATCCATTGTCTGAAATGAACATAACATGCAAAGATTCCTCCCCTTCAGACACTTTGTTCATCCTCTGTGTGCTCCATTTTATGCACTTTCTTTTTGTACTTCCTGAAGTGGCTTTTCCTTTGTTCAGTACTTTTGTTTGATTGCGTCTTTTGGTTTTTACATGCACGTTCGATGTGACCCTTTTATCCACAACTTCTGCAGTCTAAGTGTTTGCACCAACACTCCTCTGCTTGGTGACGTGGTTTCCCACAGCAATAGCATGGCTTCCCACCTCCTGCCTTGTTTTTTAACCACGTAGACACCTTATGCACTTTGGTCGATGTACTTAGCTGTTGTGCGTCTTTATTTGCCATTTCCAATGACGTACTCAACATTACAGAGAGCAATAGAAGTTACTCTCAGTCAAAAGGAGTTTCTGAATTGCCTCGCGGCGCATGCCACACACTAACCTATCACGTATAGGGTCACACATTGCTCGCCCCAAATTCACAGTTTTCAGATTACTGTTTCAAACAGCCACAAACTGAGATAGATTCCCTCTCCTCTTGATTTCTCTTATGAAACCGGAATCTCTGCAATTATCAGTGGTTTGGGAGAATGTCCTTTTAATCACCTGGTTTTTCAGGCATTACTAGGCTACGCAGTAGATTGAATGTTTTTCCTCCCATAAGTCAAAAATGTTGGCACAACAACATCTGCTTTAATTTCATTTGCCAGCACAAAGTACTCAATACGTTCTTGGTAAGAACTCCATTGTTCTACAGATTCATCAAATGTTCCTACATTTCCAATCAATGCAGACATTTTCAATTATTTTTCTTTCTCACACTTTTCAGACGGTCCCGTACTCCCAGACCCTTTTCTTTTTTAACTCACGCTGACTTCACTTTCTCCCGCAGCGAAATTCTTTCTATCCCTCGAGGCCGTGACATCAAAGGCTAGCTAGCATCACTCAACTGGTTAGCTCCACGTTTTGTTTGAGTCTTCCTACAGCGGAATTTTTTATTTTTTTTAACTCAGACTTTCTGCAGAAGATGAGCACAAATGTGAGAACGTTTCTTCCTCGTCTCCAGTTTCGTTGTATAGCACACTGTATTACTTACACAACTAATAAAAGGCCAGGACATGAGAAGGGGAGTCGAAATTAACGAGAGCATTGTTTAATGCGTTTCACAGGAAGACCATTCCAAGCATTTCAATGTAGGTAAGCCAAGGAGAGTTACAGGTGCCCTAAAGGGACAAAACTAGAATATCAAAACACAACATTAAGGGGTTCATTTTAAATCGCCATTTCTGACTTTTGACTCCTCTACCTGGCTGGAAAATGCTTGTATGCTTGTGTGCTGGGCACTGTCCTCAGATAATCGCATTGTATGCTTTCGCCGTAAAACCTTTTTGAAATTTGACACAAGGCTGAATTAACAAGAAGTTCATCTTTAAACCGATGTAACACACTTGTATGTTTTATTAATTTTTATTATGGGTATTTCTTATGGGTATTTCTGACCAGGCCACGCTATTTCTGGCCAGGCCACGCTTCCCACATACCTTAGCGGTTAACCTCTTGGTGTTAGGGGGCAGTATTTTAATTTTGGGGGGAAAAGTTCCCGTTTTAAACGGGATATTTTGTCAGGAAAAGATGCTAGAATATGCATATAATTGACAGCTTTGGATAGAAAGCACTAACGTTTCAAAACTGTAAAGATATTGTCTGTGAGTATAACAGAACTGATGTTGCAGGCGAAAGCCTGAGAAAAATCCAATCCGGAAGTGCCGCAGGTTTTGAAAGCTCTGCGTTCCAATGACTCCCTCTTCAGCTGTGAATGTACCATCAACGAGCTTACGCTTTCTACGTATTCCCCAAGGTGTCTACAGCATTGTGACGTAGTTTTACGCATTTCTGTTGAAGAATAGCCGTAGGCGGCCACATTGCGTAAGTGGTCACATGGTGGCTCCAAGAGAGATTCTCGCGTAAAATACAGAGGTAGCCATTACTCCAATCGGTCCTAGTGAAAAACTAATTGTCCCGCCGGATATATTATCGAATAGATATTAGAAAAACACCTTGAGGATGGATTCTAAACAACGTTTGCCATAGTTCTGTCGATATTATGGAGCTAATTTGGAATATTTTTCGGTGTAGTGGTGACCTCGATTTCCGGGCGATTTCTCAGCCAAACGTGAAGAACAAACGGAGCTATTTCGCATACAAAAATAATCTTTTGGGAAAAAATGAACTTTGGCCTTCTACCTGGGAGTCTCGTGAGTGAAAACATCTGAAGTTCATCAAAGGTAAACGATTTAATTTTGATTGCTTTTCTGATTTCCGTGACAAGGTTGCCTGCTGCTAGCAAGGCATAATGCTATGCTAGGCTATGATCAACTTACAAATGCTTGTCTAGCGTTGGCTGTAAAGCATATTTTGAAAATCTGAGATGACAGGGTGATTAACAAAAGGCTAAGCTGTGTTCCAATATATTTCACTTGTGATTTTCATGAATAGGAAGATTTATGTCCGTTGCGTTATGCTAATCAGATGATGACAACAGTCCCGTTCACGGGATGGGGTGTCACTACAGGTTAATGATGTATTGTATCTAGCATTGATATTCACCCTCACAATCCCTTCACGTCGACTGAGTTGCCATGTCAGTAGAATGGTTTAGGATTTAAATGAGAATTTATTAATGATTGAGTGGCTTTTGTTTCCATCAATAGGGAGGTTTGCTGGAGCCACTGACCAATGCCTGACTGGTGGCGCCTGTAGTTCTCTCCGAAGGCCACTAGGCCGATGGCTATGGTCTGCAGACAGGGACGGATGGCTGGAGTGAACTTGAAGAGAAGAGAGACATGAACACAAATCATGACAAAATATTTTTCCCTGAGGCTAACCAAAAGTGCCTCAGTCATTCCAAAAGTATTCCTCCCTCCAAATCTCCCCCCTACCTGGAATCCAAGGCAGCGTCCGTAGAAGCAGCCCTTGTGCATGGAGGAGTACTCCCGGACAAAGCTCTGGCTGAGGCCGCTCTCCTCGTGGAAAAAGAGGTTCCCGTGGCTATTGTCGTGCAGCAGTCGCTGGGCCAGGTAGAGCAGGGCTCTCAGCTGACATAGGGCCGAGCAGTAGGCCTCCATCTCCCCTGCGTTGTGGGCCGTCCGAAAGAAGATGCTGCGTCGGTTGGTGGAGATGTAGCGCCCCTTGTGGATGATGTGGAGAATGCAGCAGCGCACCACCTAGGAGAGGGGTGGGAGGAATAAGAGAAGGGAGTGAAAGAAATAGGGGGAGGAGGAAAAGTGCTTGTGTGAGAGATAGAAATAACATTAAAAAAAGAGAATGTCAGAGCAAAAAACAACAGGTACAGAAAAGGAGTGTGAGAGACCATAAAAAAAGGTGGAGACAGAAATTCAGACTACTAATAGAGGTAAGCAGCTGGCAGAGAGGTGGTCATGATTTCTCATCAATAAAAGAGGGATCCTGAAAAGGTTATATCGTGACACTCAATCAATTGGTAGCAAAAAAAGAAAAAAGCAGAAATAAAAATAAACTTGAGGCATACGATGCTGGTGTTGAGTTTTCCCCAATTTTGAGGTCGTCAGGCACACACACACATATGCACTAAGGACGCTCAAAAACACACTCAGTCAATCTCTCTTAACTAGGGAGTTGTCACACATACAGACAAACAAACCCTGCCATTCTACCTTGACTAGAGAGCGGTATCCGTTGGCTGGTATGTGTGGGTCAAAGTCAAAGTGGTGGTAGACAGCAGCAAAGCCGGAGATGACAGGTTCCAGGCTGCGGGCGTGCTCCTGGATCAGGGTCATGGTGTCCACCATTCGCTGTGCCGCGCCCCCCCTGGGCCCCCTTACAACCCTCAGAGAAGAACGTAGCATTCTCCTCACACACACTGTACAGGGCAGTAAACACCGCATTTGTGTCCATCACTGGGGGGGGGGGGGGGGGGAAGAGGGAAACAAAATCAGCAAGCAACACCATACAAAGACTGATCCTGTCTTATTCCCCCCCAAAATAGGCTATAATACTCACTTCATTCAAATGGCTAACCCACTATAGCCAGCCTTATACAACAGGTGATTTGGAGTAAAAGTATCCCATGACATACTATACAACATACACATAGCCACATTCAGAAAAACAGACATTGTTTGCATCATTACCCTAGCAATGCAATACTGCTGTTACTAGGGTGGCACATTTTGGGTAATATTCAGAGGTGGAAAATTTCCATGGGAATATATGGGAATTAATATTAATACCTTTTAAATGTCGATGTTTCTTGCTTTGGAGATATTTACCATATCACATGGAGCCCGAAACAAACCTTTTACCTTATCATAAGTAAACTATTGCAAATGATTAAATCCTTCCAATAGAAATAAAAACACTTAGTTACGAATTGAACGAGTTGACTTCACATGGAATGATTTCACTGAACAAAAGGGAATATTGAATGATCCATCGCATCTCCCAAAAACATTTTCAACATACATCTGTAAAATGATAACCAACGCTTTAGAGAGGAAGACGGTCCAGAAACTGTCTTCCATGACCTTCTTGATGTCCACCTCTTGAACATCAGACTGAGGCCTCATCTTCACTGTCACTTTCCAACCCTGTTGAATATGGCTCGTTGTCAGGCTCAAAAAGCCTCAAATTTGCCTGGATGGCCACCAATGGCCACTAATTTTTCAACCCTTGTATTGGTCAGCCTGTTGCGTGCTATGGTGTGTGTGTTCCCAAACAAGGACCAGTTGCGCTCTGAGGTGGCTGATGTTGGTGGGATTTGGAGGATGATGGAGGCAACAGGGGAAGGAGCCTCAGATCCACAAAGTCCCTTCCACCAGGTGGCTGATGAGAGATGTTGGCACGACTGTTATATTGCATCTCCATCCCAAAGCCTTTGCCTGGAAGTGTACTTTTCCAGACTGCCAAGAACCTTGCCTTCATCCAGGCCAAGGTGGCGAGACACAGTAGTGATGACACCATAGACCTTGTTGATCTCTGCACGAGACAGGATGCGCTTGCCAGCAAACTTTGGGTCCAACATGTACGCTGCGGCGTGTATGGGCTTCAGGCAGAAGTCTTTACACCTTTTGGTGTATTTCAGAACAGCAGTTTCCTCTGCTTGGCGCAACAGTGAAGTGAGCAGGGCAGTACGGATTTCTTCTCTTACGTCTACAAGCAGAGTCTGATGGCATTGTCTCCCTCAATCCATTTAATGGCTACTGCTATAGATTTCAGGAGTTTCAGGCCGCTTACCACTCTCTCCCAAAATACATAATCTGGGAGGATCCTGTTGATGGGGCTGTCCATATCAACAGATTGATACGAACATTTATTGGAGACTCCTTCCCCTCCAGAAGACTGCCAAACATGACAACACCACCCCAACGGGTGTTGCTGGGCAGCTTCAATGTGGTGCTCTTATTCTTCTCACTTTGCTTGCAGGGGTAGATTGCTGCTATAATTTGACCCTTCACATACCTAACCATTCCCTTGGCTCTCTTGTAGAGTGTATCCATTGTTTTCAGTACCATGATGTCCTTGAGGAGCAGATTCAATGCATGAGCCATGTGATGTGAGGGTAGGACACCCACACTTTAGACCAAGCAGTCTTCATGTTCGCAGCACTGTGTCACCCGTGAAAATACGTTCTGTGGTCCAAGGTCATTGATGACTGCCTTCAGCTCATCTGCAACGTAGAGACCGGTGTGCCTGTCCCTTGTAGAATACTGGTTGAGGGGAGATGATAAAGCTAATTATTCCTTGCACACAAACATCCATAAATCCAAGCTTCATTCCTCTAAGACAGTCATGTAATCATCAGAGATGATTGCAATACAGTCTGCTTGCTCTATGATTTGCTTGACCTTCACCTGAACTCTGGTTGGAGGGGTGTATGCTGTTCAGAAATCTCTTCCAATACACATTGCCTGTGAGCATCAGAGGTGAACCAGTTGCATACACAGCTCGAGCAAGACATTCATCAGCATCTCTGCCTACGTTCCTCCATTGAGTAAAAAAAACTTCTGATTCAAGGAGGACTGTTGCTATCGATAAGATGTCAGATTCATAATTTTTACTTCTAATAGAAGTATATGGACTTCTGTCAGAGGTTGCTTGTTGTGAGCGCTGAGGGAACTTTATGCACCTGGTCAGATATTTCTGCATCTTTGTTGCATTCTTCACATATAATTTGGCACAGTATTTGCAAGTATACACAGCTTTTCCTTCTACATTAGCTGCAGTGAAATGTCTCCACACATCAGATAGGAAAAAGCCAAGGGCACTGTAAAGATTAGAAAAAGATTTTAAAAATATATATATTTTTTTTTAAATACCATTCCATGTACAGATAAATAGTTAAGGGGTTAGATTAAACTCCTTTGTAAGATAAATTGTTTAATATTAAACAAGGAAACAGGTGAATTAACACTCAGTTAGCAGGCTCGAGCAAGGTAAAAACCCACATGGTAGCAAAAACTGACTAGCAGAAATTGTTAACATTAGAAATTATTTAAACACTTTTCTGTAGGCTACTATTTACTAGTTATCAAAAAAATCATGTATATCATAAAATATATTCACCCAAATCAGTATTTTAGTCAAAACTTATTAGAAAGCATGTAGTCCTTGGCTCAGACAGTGTAGTAGTGTGGGCTCAATAGCATCTCATTAGTGTGCAATATCTTGTGAATCAGCTGTATATGTGATGGAAGAGTGTACTGCACATGTGATGGAAGAATACATTGTGCATGCCGAGGGTTGCAATTCAAATGGGAATAGTTTAACCAAAATATGCAACAAGACCTAGAATTGCCTTGTGTATCCCACAAAAAAAAGGTTCATGGTTATAAGCTAACTTTCTTGATGAATTTAAGCAAAATTCCCCAAATTCCCCGGTTGAACTTCCCATGGACAATTCCCAGAATGTTTGACCCTTTGCAACCCTAGCGGTTCCAGATCCACAGTAATCTGCCACTGTAAAAAGCATTGAGACATTACGACATTTGCAACATTGAAATTCTCCACTGGGTACTGTAATAACGAATGTGTCGAGAGTCGGGACAAGACAAAGCTTCTCTCTGCCGGTCTAAATCATGAATCAGCATAGCTTTTCTGGATATATACACAAAGATGTTAATAGAAAAACAGGTCAAATGAAACAAAAATGCAGCTCGTTTGCAGTCTTTCAACTTCAGTCTGAAGTGATTGTGTTAAGTGTGTAGCTAGCAAGGGGGAAGAGCCTCCATAGCAACCATTTTTGGGTAGTTGTGCTTTACATGGCAGTCAGAAAGAGACCATGTCACAGCCATGATAAATGTCCTAACACATGGCCTCATGTATTATTGCTTAAGTATAAAAGCTGATTGAGTGAAATGTTGCGCAAGCTGAGAAAACTAAATCCAAGCTTCATTCCTCTAAGACAGTCATGTAACAGGAGCAGAGAGCAAGTGGTGGAACACACCGTGTTGCTGTCTTCCCAACTCTTGTCTTTCCACTCTTATGGTCCCCAAGGGAGATACATGACTGAAACAATTTATGAGGAGATTATCAAACAGAGTAACCATGCATTAACAGTGAACTGAACTGCCATCCAAGCAATTAAAACCTAACGCCCTGGTGGACTCCTTGTTGAGTAGCCAGGCTGCCTGCTGTATTGTTTTCTAGTGAGCCACCTGAGATCAGTTTCCACAGCAGAGGCACAGGGCAGAGCAGCCCAGGTGACACAGGTACTTACTGTATAGAATGACGAAGCTGGAGAGAGAGCAGAACAAGGGGAACAACTACGCCAAGTCTCAGAGCGAGTGACGTTTGAAACACTATTAGCATGCACCCCGCTAACTAGCTAGCCATTTCACATCGTTTACACCAGCCTAATCTCGGGAGTTGATAGGCTTGAAGTCATAAACAGCGCAATGCTTGAAGCATTGCGAAGAGCTGCTGGCAAACGCACAAAAGTGCTGTTTGAATGAATGCTTACGAGCCTGCTGGTGTTTACCGTCGCTCAGTCTGACTGCTCTAGCAAATCATAGACATAATGACACAGAAATACGAGCCTCGGGTCATTAATATGGTCGAATCCGGAAACTATCATTCCGAAAACAAAACTTTTATATTTCAAGTGATATACGGAACCGTTCCATATTTTATCTAACGGGTGGCATCTGTAAGTCTAAATATTGCTGTTACATTGCACAACCTTCAATGTTATGTCATAATTACGTAAAATTCTGACAAATTAGTTCGCAATTTGACTCTGCGTGCAATGAACGAATGCAAGAGAAGTGACACAATTTCACCTGGTTAATATTGCCTGCTAATCTAGATTTATTTTAGCTAAATATGCAGGTTTAAAAATATATGTGTATAGATTTTAAGAAAGGCATTGATGTTTATGGTTAGGTACACAGTGGAGCAACGACAGTCCTTTTTCATGAATGCGCACTGCATCGATTATATGCAATGCAGGACACGCTAAATAAACTAATATCATCAACCATGTGTAGTTATAACTAGTGATTATGATTGATTTACTGTTTTTTTATAAGATAAGTTTAATGCTAGCTTAACAACTTACCTTTGCTTCTTACTGTATTCGCGTAACAGGCAGGCTCCTCGTGAGGCAGGTGGTTAGAGTGTTGGACTAGTTAACCGTAAGGTTGCAAGATTGAATACCCGAGCTGACAAGGTAAAAGAAAAACTGTTATTCTGCCCCTGAACAAGGCAGTTACCCCACCATTCCTAGGCCGTCATTGAAAATAAGAATGGGTTCTTAACTGACTTGCCTCGTTAAATAAAGTTGTAAAAATATTTATATTTAAAAAAATAAAATCTGAATAGCACAGGGAGAAAGTGATATGGACAGTTACAAAGAGGAGAAGAATACTGATTGAGTGAATGTGGCAAAAGGACGAGTGGCAGACAAATTCTTTCAGATCAACCTTCTCGGACAACACACACACTTATGATCATACTAAAAACGCAGGATGACCAAACATGTACTCGCGGACCACACACGTTTTCCTTCACCACTGCTGGTGTACAGCTCAGTGTCCGCCTCAGTCATTTAGCGGTGGTGGAACGCCACGGGCAAAATCATTTCTGCCACGCCCCCAAAAAATATGTAACATAAAAATTAAAGTATGCCGAGGCACACTGAAGGCAAGATGCTAGAACAGACCTCATTTACTATTCCTCTGCTAACTAAACGAGTAATGAATAGAAAAATAACAACCCCATAGTATAACAAATGATCCATTTACCTAGTTCTGCTTGTTCTTGTGCGTTCTATGCAAGATACACCATAAATACAAACGTGGACACCCCTTCAAAATAGAAGACACGCCATGCAATCTCCATAGACAAACATTGCCAGAAGAACAGCCTTATTGAACAGTTCAGTGACTTTCACAGTGACACCATCATAGGATGCAACTATCCAACAAGTCCGTTTGTAAAATGTCTGCCCTTGCTAGATCTGCCCCGGTCAACAGTAAGTGAAAAAAATAGTGACAAATGATTCTGTGAGAAGTACAGGCACAAGGTGTATCACAGAGTACACTAAACATTATGAACACCTTCCTAATGTTGAGTTGGCTTGATGTCCTTTGGGTGATGGACCATTCTTGATACACATGGGAAACTGTTGAGTGTGGGGAAACTGTTGAGTGTGAAAATAAAGCAGCATTGCATTGCATTTATTGGCACAAATTGGTGCACCTGGCACCTACTACCATACCCTGTTCAAAGGCACTTAGTGGGGGGAAAAGTATTTAGTCAGTCACCAATTGTGCAAGTTCTCCCACTTAAAAAGATGAGAGAGGCCTGTAATTTTCATCATAGGTACACTTCAACTATGACAGACAAAATGAGGGGAAAAAAATCCAGAAAATAACATTGTAGGATTTTTTATGAATTTATTTGCAAATTATGGTGGAAAATAAGTATTTGGTCACCTACAAACAAGCAAGATTTCTGGCTCTCACAGACCTGTAACAACTTCTTTAAGAGGCTCCTCTGTCCTCCACTCGTTACCTGTATTAATGGCACCTGTTTGAACTTGTTATCAGTATAAAAAACACCTGTCCACAACCTCAAACAGTCACACTCCAAACTCCACTATGGCCAAGACCAAAGAGCTGTCAAAGGACACCAGAAACAAAATTGTAGCCCTGCACCAGGCTGGGAAGACTGAATCTGCAATAGGTAAGCAGCTTGGTTTTAAGAAATCAACTGTTGGAGCAATTATTAGGAAATGGAAGACATACAAGACCACTGATAATCTCCCTCGATCTGGGGCTCCACGCAAGATCTCACCCCGTGGGGTCAAAATGATCACAAGAACGGTGAGCAAAAATCCCAGAACCACACGGGGGGACCTAGTGAATGACCTGCAGAGAGCTGGGACCAAAGTAACAAAGCCTACCATCAGCAAGCACATTGAAGATGAAACGTGGCTGGGTCTTTCAGCATGACAATGATCCCAAACACACCGCCCGGGCAATGAATGAGTGGCTTCGTAAGAAGCATGTCAAGGTCCTGGAGTGGCCTAGCCAGTCTCCAGATCTCAACCCCAAAGAAAATCTTTGGAGGAAGTTGAAAGTCAGTGTTGCCCAGCAACAGCTCCAAAACACCACTGCTCTAGAGGAGATCTGCATGGAGGAATGGGCCAAAATACCAGCAACAGTGTGTGAAAACCTTGTGAAGACTTGCAGAAAACATTTGACCTCTCATTGCCAACAAAATGTATATAACAAAGTATTGAGATAAGTATTTGGTCAATAACAAAAGTTTATTTTCCACCATAATTTGCAAATATTTTGTCTGTCATAGTTGAAGTGTACCTATGATGAAAATGACTCATCTTTTTAAGTGGGAGAACTTGCACAATTGGTGACTGACTAAATACTTTTTTGCCCCACTGTAATCTTTTGTCTTGCCCATTCACCCTCTGAATGCAACACATACACAATCCTTGCATCAATTGTCTCAAGGCTTAAAAATCTTTAACCCGTCTCCTCCCCTTCATCTACACTGATTGAAGTGGATTTAACAAGTGACATTAGGTTGTGTATATTCACTGTGTTTATGCAAGTTTGAGACAATTCCTCAATACTTGCTAAATAGTAGAGATCACATTTGGGATCAAGCTCATGATTTGCCCATTGCAAATGCAAAAAGGCTGAAGCATAGGGTTACCCATTTATTTATTTATAGCCACTACAGGTGATATTTCTTATTGCTAACAGCATACCTGATAATATGGACCAACCTATATGCAAGATCCAATATGTAAAAATGATTTGAAATAATTTTACGAATACTATTGGGAGGTGTTCTGGAGGTGGAAATTATATTTCTGATGGTGTTATTTTATTTTAATTCATTTTGGAATAGAATGTCATTTTATAAAGTCAGCAGAACAGCTTCTCAGAGATGTACTACCTAAACTTGTGCAATTTGCTCACTGATCTTTAATTGTCAGTTTATTTATTGTTTTTACCCCCCTTTTTCTGCCCAATTTCATAGTATCCAATTATTAGTAGTTACCATCTTGTCTCATCGCTACAACTCCCGTATGGGCTCGGGAGAGACGAAGGTCGAAAGTCACGCGTCCTAGAAACACAACCCAACCCAACCAACCTGGAAGCCAGCCGCACCAATGTGTCGGAGGAAACACTGTGCACCTGTCGACCTTGGTCAGCGCGCACTGCACCCGGCCCGCCACAGGAGTCGCTGGTGCAGCAATAAGACAAGGATATCCCTACCAATTTGCAACAGACACAGAGAGGGCGCAAGACCGAGAGCGCGCAAGACAGAGTTTAGCTGTGAACATTGGAAGAGCAATCTGATCTAATGTGACGACTGCAACATAATGCAGTATTGGGAGGTGCTTAATAATAAAGACCGGAATTAAATCCCAGGAACAAAGTAAAGTCCAGAGTGTGGCAGCAGCACTAGTCTAAGCCCTGCTGCCGGGCCAGTGTTGGGAAATAGTCTAAAATAACCTGACATTGCTTAATTAGTAGCAGCATAACTGCCCGCAGAACAAGATCACTGATGATACTGAATAAGCAGCAGTTGTTGCAATTTGAACCAGAATAAATCAGCATTATAGGCCCTCACAATTTTTTGGTAGATATCTTCTCACGAGCCTTACCATCTCTCCATCATGTGTGAATGATTATGGGTCATGCCTAATGTATTCGCCACATCTTTTTTTGAAATGACAATGAAGACCGTTGTTCATCAATAAAATGCAAAGTCATACACCTAAATTAATCCAGGATTAGTCGAATACTCTAATCTCTCTCCTTCAGCCCAGTATCTGTCTCAGTTGAGGCAGCAAGACCGAATGTAAGATTCAGCTTTGCGTCATTAAATCTAAAGAATATCAGACACGCATAGCAAAGCCAACTACCGATAATTCACTTGCCTAAGGGCCATCTGCATTAATGTATGATGCTAAAGTGAATGACGTACGTGTGCATAACTCAAGGCAGCAGATAGAAACAATCCATTGGTAAACAAAATATTGAATCACAACATCTTTTGTATAGAAGTGTGGGCTGTAGCATTTGACTTAATGGTTTAGAATATAGAATCAAGTGTTTGGCACTCGCTATAGGCATCATGCATGTTTACTTTTAAAAAGAGATTTAAATTCTGCCCACACCTCTACAGAAATTAGATCAAATTTACATAAATTGTTTTACTGCTGTGGCCTAACTCGAATGGTTTCAAATTATAGAGCAAACATGTCGTAACCCACGAATGATGCAGCGCCTACCCTTGGGCCAATTGAGATAATGTGACTAACAAATTTCAGTTAATTACTATAGCTCCCGCCTTGGGCCAATCAGTGTAATTTTGTAAGTGGCGGATCTCTATGGCAAGACTCAATTCATCAAAGTCGTCAAACTCGTCCCAGTGCTGTCTGAGATACTGCGTGTGACCAACGAACAGAGACAGATCCACAGTCCCCTCCCTGATTCCATTGTTGGGGATAAAGGGTGTTGTCACCATAAAAAGGTGAATGGAGGGTATTTTTGTTGACAGAGTTATTATGCTAGTTCACGCACTCAGTTTTACAACAGGTCTGATTTATAAAAGGAAAACCTGTGTAGGTATGGCAGTTTATACATTTTAGACCTACTTTCAGAAATGGCGCACGCAGATATTTAGTGTGAAATATACAGTTATAAATGAGGCCCCTGGTGTAAAAGTTGACTTATGCCACTTTCACTGTGGTCAGAATGGTTGCAATGTAATGTGACTGTTTGGATCCCAGTCAGGTTCTTACCAAATATTTTAGATGGGTGTTAAGGACTGAACAGCTGTAGCTTGCTCAGACTGTTTCCATTTCTATAGACTTGTCTTTAAGGCTAAGCCCTAACTTGGTATCGGCTCAGATTAAATAGGAGCATAGCATCATAACCTATCACACAGAAATACTGTAAAATCTTTTACATAAGCTACCTGTCTATTTATTGTGTTGGCAGAATGTTTTAATTTTTGCTGTACTTGGCAAAGGACTGTGGCGGCTTCTGAAAGAGAAAACGATGGAAAATGTGACCCGTTTCAGGAAGCTAGGCATATGTCACATGTCACTACTTCACAGGAGAAGCATTTCAATATAATACAATATTTATTTATTTTTTAAAATCAAAATGCCTTCTGGAACATATGAACTTACATGTGCTTTAACCAAACTTGTATGCCATCTGTAAATACAAATACAATTGTTGGTTTAGCCACAGAAAAAAAGACCGGAACCTACCCGCTAGCCATGATTGGCTAAGATAATGGATGGGCTGGACATGCTGAGAGGAGTTTGGATTGGTCTGCCACGTAGCATAATTCTGTCGATAACATGAGCTGCTCAGTAGATGATACCGTGGCTTTTTTGAGACATGTTAGCCATGGAGAACTGCAAAAGTGTTGCTACTGCTCAACACAATTGCTGCAAAAATCAGTGGGAAAAAGTTGGACTAATTTCAGTCAATTTGAACCGGAGTGACTTTACACAACAGGCCCAACAAGCTGTAGCTACAAACAAAACGACACAGGACGTCTTAGTTAAACTGGAGTTCCGGTCTGCCGTGAAGCGTTCACCCATGTATACTAAACAAAAATAAAAGCAACAATTTCAAAAAAGACTTTACTGAGTTAGAGTTCATAAGGAAATCAGTCAACTAAAATAAATTCATTAGGTACTTATCTATGCATTTCACATGACTGGGAATACAGACAAACATTTGTTGGTCACAGATACCTTAAAAAAAAGGTAGGGGCGTAGATCAGAAAAGTATTTGGTGTGACCACAATTTGCCTCATGCAGAGCAACATCTCCTTCACATAGAGTTGATCAGGCTGTTCATTGTGACCCGTAGAATGTTATCCCACTCCTCTTCAATGGTTGTGTTCGAAATGGCTGGATATTGGCGGGAACTGGAAGACCCTGTCGTCCACGTTGATCCAGAGCATCCCAAACAAGCTCAACGGGTGACATATCTGGTGAGTATGCAGGCAGTGGAAGAACTGGGACATTTTCAGCTTCTAGGAATTGTGTACAGATCCTTGGAACATGGGGCCGTGCATTATAATGCTGAAACATGAGGTGATTGTGGCGGATGAATGGCAAGACAATGGGGCTCAAAAGCTCACTACGGTATCTCAATGCCTTCAAATTCCCATCAATAAAATGCAATTGTGTTCATTGGCCGTAGCTTATGCATGCTCCTACCATAACCCCACCACCACATGGGGCACTCCGTTCGCAATATTTACATCAGCAAATCGCTCGCCCACACAACACCTTGCACGTGGTATGCGGTTGTGAGGCCAGTTGGACATACTGCCAAATTCTCTAAAATTGTTGGACGTGGCTTATGGTAGAGAAATGAACATTCAATTATTTGGCAACAGCTCTGGTGGACATTCCTGCAGTCAGCATGCCAATTGCATGCTCCCTCAAAACTTGAGATATCTGTGGAGTTGTGTTGTGTGACAAAACTGAACATTTTATAGTGACATTTTATTGTCCCCATCACAAGGTGTGCCTGTGTAATGATCATGATGTTTAATAAGCTTCTTTATATGCCACACCTGTCAGGTGGATGGACTATCTTGGCAAAGGAGAAATGTCACTAAAAAGGGATGCAAACAATTTTGTGCACAACATTTGAGAAATAAGCCTTTTGTGCATATGGAACATTTCTGGGAACTTTTAGAGATCAACACTTTACATGTTGCGTTTATATTTTTGTTTAGTGTATATGGGTAAGAGCTACAATCAGATATTATACGTTAGTATGTCAGAAAGTCATTTTCATTGCAACTTGAAGCTTACTGTTAGGTTGCTGGATCACTAACTAATGTTACATATGATCTGTGTAGTAACTAGTAATATTATTCTTATGTCAAGCAAATTGCATTGCTAGTTACAGCCAAATATGACCAATCATTGAGTGGTTCCAATTACTAATTTGACAACAGCCAGCACTCCCTGGTGACTTTCTTCAGGAAAGATGGCTGACAAAACATTACAGGGGAAGCAAATGTAAGGAGTTAAAGGTTAATGTTCTAAAAAGGATACCTTTAATGTTTCACTATTTTTTATGAAATTCACTCTCCTCTGAGGAGCCTCCACTAACTGTCAGATATTTTGTGTACCCATGCTTAGGTTGAAGATGGGAAGGTTAAGCTTTTAACTGATTTATGACACTTATATTTTCATGAATGTTAAATATGACTATTTCGCGCTCTGCAATTTCACCGGAAGTTGTCGAAATACGCTAGCGTCCCACTGATTCACAATAAGTTGACAATGGAGTCACAATAATGCAAAGGGTCTACTGCTCTGAATCAACCACGGGACCAGCTCAAGCATTGTAACTATGCTGCTTAGGCAGAACGCAAGCAGTCTGAAGCAGATCTTAAGTTTAAGCTAATGCCAGGAAAAAGACAAAAAAACATCTAGCCAGCTAGTTAACGTGTAGGTTGAAGATTACAAGGTTAAGACAATGGGGTTCTAATATCCAATAACGCTTTGCAATTCACGAGACCAGCTTTGCTAATTAGAAACTGCCTTCAGTCATTATATTTCTATAGGCGGTAGGCTACACTCTTCTGGGCAGATCACGCTAGAACCCTGTATGGAAGATATCCTTATTACAGGGATTTACACTAGAGCTAGCCCTCAACAGGCCTACAATCCACGGCCTAAAGTGGACACCTTCGCTGCGCCAAATACAATAACGTTACACCGCAGAGAATGACAATATGTTTCAATTTGATGTGCGACATGAGGGATTCACACATTAGGCAAGTGTTGCACACCAACAGATGGAGAAAACCTACACCAGTCGAGCAATTTATTTAAACAATAATCTTGATTTTAATTTGACTTTACAAACAACAAGAGGGCTTAATTGAAGTCTATTTCTTCAGAGCCTAGACCTATATAAAATAACTTAACTGGCTGAGGTAGGCTATGAGGCTTAATAGCGTAATAGAAGCGGGATTTTTTTTATTAGGCCTACTTACAATTGCAACTGGTCAAATGTATCATCATACATAAAACAATAATTTAAAGAAAAAGGTCTGCATATTCAAACTAAAACAAAGTAACTAATAATTCAAAGCGCACATTTGTAAATCCCAAACTCTAAAAGTAATTGGAAAGGTAGATACAAATTATGTGACATTGTGGTTACAATAAAGAATTTAGCCCAGAATGCAAATGTTTCCAATTAGAAGGACAATACTTTTTATAGCCCGGCTACTGTTGTGAAAATCCCTCAACTTGCAATGTAGTCTATGCTTAAGTACTCTAAAGTGATACATTTCTAACTCAAAACCGCATTTCTCCACCAACATCTTTATGCTTTTGTTAATCTTCTTCTCTTTTTTTTATGCAATTTTGTTGCATTAAAGAGAAGTCTATCTTTAATTCTGTAAATAAAACTAGTATCTTTTATCAATGTTGTATGAGTATTTCTGCTCAAAAATCACTGGATGTTTTGGAATCAAAACATCACTGCACGTAAGGCGCCAATGTAAACTGAGATTTTTGGATATAAATATGCACATTATCGAACATACATGTTTAACATGATGTCCTATGAGTGTCATCTGATGAAGATCAAAGGTTAGTGATTCATTTTATCTATATTTCTGCTTTTTGTGACTCCTATCTTTGCCTGGAAAAATGGCTGTGTTTTTCTGTGAGTTGGTGGTGACCTGACAATCATTTGTGGTGCTTTCGCTGTAAAGCCTTTTTGAAATCAGACACTGTGGCTGGATTAACGAGAATGTTATCTTTAAAATATAGTGTCAAATACTTGTATGCTTGAGGAATTGTAATTATGAGATTTGTTGTTTTGGCGCCGTGCACTTTCACTGGCTGTTGGCGAGGTGTGACGCTACTGTCCCACATATCCCAGAGAGGTTAAAGATGCCCTCTGGAGGTCAAACTAGCAATAACTTGAAGTAACAGGAATCATGTCTGGCAATTAAATGACGTGCCACAGAATGCTGCAACTTTTAAAGGAGGAACCACTGTACTCGTTTAGATACGTGACCCATCCACTTAGAAAGATGTAGCTGGATGGTGGTTATGGCACTTCTTTCACATGACCCAACAATTTAGACAAGTATGTATGGGTAAGCATCATCTAACAATTATTAAATATTTTGTAAATATTTTTATCTGGACACTATTTTTTATATTACATCTATGCAAGTAACCATTTACTTTGCCATTGTTCCTCAACTGCAGTGTATGACATACCATTTTGTAGCTCTGAGTCTACATTCATCCAAAGTAAAAAACAATTTCAAATTTTGCAACATAAGACTGAACCCAGGTGGTCGGTCACAAACTGTTGAGGACTTGGCATAACATTTGAATTCAACAATGTTTTGCATTGACTTACCCCGCAACCTAACATGACCGTGAATTCTTAAATATTGTCGAGGCTAGTAATTATTTTTTATTTTTTTTACAGTTGGCTACAAACAGTAGCAGCATAAATACTTCAAAGTAAAATATCAACTGTCTGCATGTTCACCTTAAATTCAACTAGACTACAGACCGGCTGACTAGAAAAGGTAAGGGATTTATTCTGCAATGGTGGTGAAAATGAAAGAGATTCTAATGTCTATTTATTTTTATTTTTTTAAATACTAGTTTTCGCTCTTCTCACTAAGGCCAAATGGCTGGATCTTGTTTTATGAATAAGTGTCTCATATCCCCATGTGCACAAAATACTTAGGCTACTTGCAATACAATACTTCAACCACTAGAGAATACGTACAGGGTCTATTTTGTACTCAAGCGACATTTATGAGGTTTCTGGCCCACTATTTATCCTGAGAACATGACATTAAGAGGGCAAGAGGACAACTCAGACCACTCAACCATCAATCAATTAAACTAATCAAATTAGTGAAAGCAGCAAAACACTATATTCTCTCTCAAGTCTATAGAGATAGTGGCAGCCTACGCAAGCAACAGCGGTTCAGTCCATATCACCCATCTAAAATATCTGAAAGAACCTAACATGGTTTCAGTCGCACTATAACCATTCTGACCAGTCAACTTTTACACCAGGCAGTTAAGTGTAAACAACCACACTGAACTAAAAGCGACATCTGGTCCCAAGACATTAAAGATGGATGAATACAGGCATTAATAAATCATGTACAACAACTACCACCAGCAGCACAACAGGCTTCTAATGAGCCCTACTGGGGGAATGGTGTGGATGGGTGAGAAAAAGAAGGTAAATAATGTGTATGAGCAGATACAGAGCAGATACAGATACATGTATAGGCATTAAGCATGCTGTAGGTCACAACTACTCTAAAGCCATGAGTATAAATAGTTGTTTTTACCAGTGTCCAGGTTCATGGTTCTGTCCTTGTCAGTCACCTCTCTTCAACAACAGCAACAAGAGAAGGAGGGAAGAGAAGAGTGAAGTAAAAGAGAGAGAGTTTTAGGATTTATCCTCCCGCGCTTCACCTTCTCTCCCTCACTTGGTGACTCTTCCCCTGTCTGTTTTTGTGTCAGGCAGCATGTCATTCTTTATCCACTTCCAACCAGTCTTTTTCTATTCACTCTGTTCTCCTCTCCCCCACTCTGTTTTAAAAGGGCAGGGATTCTTTAGCCACATGCCAGCAGTCCCACTGAGCTGTACTCTGGTGACATGACTCTTTTCCCAGTCAGGGTAAAACAGACATTGTTTGCATGCACACAGTATACACACAGAACCGAGCAGGGGGATTGGGTAATGCATGTTCCCTGATGTCAGATTGAAATACCCTTTTCCAAGTGGTGATATACTGTAGCCTAACCTCTGCCTCTCCCCCCTGGAAGTTAGTAACCTTGGCTATTATTGGCTGTTCAGCAGGCAACTCCGTGACCTTCAGCCAAATTGGTAGATACCATGGTCAAAAGACAACTGCGTGTGAGCATGTGAGAGAGAAAATTCCTTTTGTCAGATTCTAGTAGAGCACTAACAATAAAATCAATAAATCAATCATTCTTGGGGAGGTGCTAGAGCTGGCCGAGACAAAAAGTCATATTGAGATAAATAACTATTTTAGCGATAAATGTTTTAATAGACAGTTAATTTACATTAGCAGCAGGGCTCTAGACATTTTTTCCAGTGCCTAGTCAGTCAACTGAGATGGTAGCCTATGATTAAAAAAGTAAGCTATTTCATCGAACATCCAGGAAATGCATGATTGATATTTTGATGTTCGACCTGTCAAAATAAGCTACAGAATGATCAGATTTCTATTTGGCTCTTCAGGGAATTTGTCGACATCTTCGTGCATATTGCAGTATAAACTATAATATTCATCACCTGAGGAAGTGGGAAACTAAAAAAAACACTTAAGAGATTGCTAACTCTGAATATGATATTGTTGCTATATAGTCGTGTAGGCTAATTGCTTAATCTACCAGTAAAATGTAGGCTAATGTCCTATAAAAACTTTGCAGCACTAGGCCACATTGGTAAGAGGAAAGCAATGTCGCAGTCGATAATTTTCGGTTTATCATCCAAGCTCTAGGTTTTAGATCCTTCATTTTATAGTTATGATGAGGTAAGCCAGTTGTAAAGGAATTTTAAAGGAATATTATTCTAGATCAAAGGGTAGGTCTACATTTCATTCACTGAATTTACAGGAGGTACATTTAAAAGTATGGTAAAGTAGGCTATAGGATAAACTAATTAAAAGAGTAGACTTCGGGCAACGGTCCAACAATTCCTCTTTCTCAGCGATGTGTCATTCTGGTCATGCACACCACGGCCAACATAGCTAGTTCTTAGCTAGCCAGAAACTCCCCCCGTATGCGTCAACATCATTTCACAGGATTTGTTTTTTGGACAGAAGATGTAGAGATCGGTAAGAAATAGCTTCTGTAGCCAAATATCTTAGATTTTTTTGGTCATGATTTAAATGACACGCCCCAAAAGCATTTTAAGGCTAAATTGACCACAAATACAAAGTTGCCAATGTCTACGCAATTGATACGAACAAGTGACATAAAATGAAAACCTAGAGGACTGTATTAAAATATAAACCGTAGACTATAGTGATATTTCAATTATATTGAAATACATTTCATGTTCAATCAATTGAGTTATATTTTGCTACAGGTTACTGTCTAACTTGTCTCAATATATTTCAAATCCTAGATGCACTTAAATGCTAGTAAAAACCAAATGCATGCTTTTCAACGGTTCGCAGCCTGCACCCGCACGCCTGACTAGCATCACCACCCTGGATGGTTCCGACCTAGACATCTATAAGTACCTAGGTGTCTGGCTAGACTATAAAAACTCTCCTTCCAGACTCATATCAAACATCTCCAATCGAAAATCAAATCTAGAGTCGGCTTTCTACTCCGCAACAACGCCTCCTTCACTCACGCCGCCAAACTTACCCTAGTAAAACTGACTATCCTACCGATCCTCGACTTCGGCGATGTCATCTACAAAATAGCTTCCAATACTCTACTCAGCAAACTGGATGCAGTTTATCACAGTGCCATCCGTTTTGTTACTAAAGCACCTTATACCACCCACCACTGCGACCTGTATGCCCTAGTCGGCTGGTCCTCGCTACATATTCGTCGCCAGACCCACTGGCTCCAGGTCATCTACAAGTCCATGCTAGGTAAAGCTCCGCCTTATCTTAGTTCACTGGTCACGATGGCAACACCCACCTGTAGCACGCAATCCAGCAGGTGTATCTCACTGATCATCCCTAAAACCAACACCTCATTTGGCCGCCTTTCCTCCCAGTTCTCTGCTGCCTGTGACTGGAACGAATTGCAAAAATCGCTGAAGTTGGAGACTTATCTCCCTCACCAATTTCAAACATCTGCTATCTGAGCAGCTAACCGATCACTGCAGCTTTATATAGTCCATTGGTAAATAGCCCACCCAATTTACCTACCTCATCCCCATACTGTTTATATTCATTTACTTTTCTGCTCTTTTGCACACCAGTATCACTACCTGCACATGACCATCTGATCATTTATCACTCCAGTGTTAATCTGCTAAATTGTAATTATTCGCCTACCTCCTCATGCTTTTTGCACACAATGTATATACTCTTTTTTTCCCTACGGTGTTATTGACTTGTTTATTGTTTACTCCATGTGTAACTCTGTTGTTGTCTGTTCACACTCCTATGCTTTATCTTGGCCGGGTCGCAGTTGTAAATGAGAACTTGTTCTCAACTAGCCTACCTGGTTAAATAAAGGTGAAATAAATCAAATAAAAACCGCCTGCCGTTGTGCCCTTCCCATTATTATTTTTTAACCTTTATTTAACTAGGCAAGTCAGTTAAGAACAAATTCTTATTTTCAATGACGGCCTAGGAACAGCGGGTTAACTGCCTGTACAGGGGCAGAACGACAGATTTGTACCTTGTCAGCTCGGGAGTTTGAACTTGCAACCTTCCAGTTACTAGTCCAACACTAACCACTAGGCTACCCTGCCGCCCCTTGAGCAAGTCACTTAACCCACCCCCACAACAACTGATCCATGGGTGTCCAGTGTGGCAGCACTCCGCTGCAACCTCTTCAACCTGCATGTCTTTCGGAAAGGTTGGGAGCAGAGGTCAAATTTCAATGTGACCTTGTGAACAATAGACCAATAAAGGTATCTTCATCTACAGCCTACTGCACACTCACAAGCAAACAGACACTTACTACACCACAAACACCTCATACTGTCTGAACATGTGAGTTCAAGTCTTAACAGTAATACTGAACCTTTGAACATGTACTGTTTAGGGATGCTGAGATGTGTGTGTGTGTGTGTGCGTGTAGGCCAGGCAAAGTCTTGAGAAATGTCTAATTCTGCTCCAGGACTGAACCTCATTGTTGAATGCACTGTACGTGCCAGGGCAGCAGCTGGATTGGTTGTAAGCAGTGCTTTCCAAACAGTGGGAACAAATTCTTGTTGGTGGGTGGCAACTCAGCTCATTTCTCCTGGATTGCAGCTAGAGTCTGACTGGCTAGGCCTTAATATTGTTTTAGTTAATTTAGTGACCCACCAGGAAGTCTGAGGGGTTATAGAGGCTGTCAGAATTTTTAGGGAACCACATACATACAAAGTCACTTTTCAACTGAAAAATGCAAGGTGAGGTGGCATCCTAATGATCCCATAGACTGCAGGACAAACATGAGGAATTGTCTGAATACAGAGTAAGGATAGGTTAACTGAACGTTTTAGTACCCTCCCTGATAAGCTGACCTTCAAAGAAAAAGGCACATTCTCAGCCCAGTTACAATGAGAAAAGTAAAGAGGCAGGCAAAGAGAGTGAAATTACTTTCTACATTCTAGATAGGAGAGGCTTAAAAGTTAATCTTGAAAATAAAGTCTCATTCAAATTAATAACCATGTCTGCTCATATTTCCAAACTTGGTAACTCAGTATCCATAGCAGAGATAATTGGCTACTTGACATCCATTTAGTGTCTCCTATGCTCTTTGAATATGTTGCATGTTAATGATATTCAAATAGTCAGGTATTAATTTAAACACTGTGGACTCACATAATTTAACAAAATACAGAGGGTCTACAGAGTGTGGGTGCAGAATTCTAAGAAGACCATTAAAACGCAAAATTCAACCACTAATATGAATACTAAAGGCTATAGTATGTGTAAGTTACCCTAATTGATCATGGCATGATGTCATCTAGGCCTAGAGATGTGATTGGTGGTGCACACCGCACTGCTCTTTAACTTTAGATAGCATAGAAGTTCACTTTCATCCAAAATGTCATGGTACCAATAATAGGCTAAGGCAGAGGAAGTAGGCTCCATTGCTAATTGAAGTGAAGAAGCATTCAAACAGTGTGAAGGCTAGGCTACATCTTCCTCGGGCTGTGTAAGGGGGTGGGGGGAAATTTCCTGTCATGGTGGGTCGGAAGGTGCGACCCTTGCTCCAGACTATTTCAGTTGTGGCCAAACTTCACAACAGGACATTAGTAACAATGAGCCCCTCTCCACCCCTCACAACCAAGCATACCTGGTGGCCTCACCGGTTTCCCCTCAGCCCTTTACTACACTGTCTGACTGAGATGACAGACAAGAAAAGAAAGTCTAGCACTACAGGTGGCTAGTCAACTGACAATTGAGTCAACATCTCATACAACAGGTCATTGCTAAGGTCAGACCTAATCTGCAGCTCATGTTGACAACTAGGCTACATTCACCATTACCTGCATATTTTGATGGATAGGCTAAACGTGTGGTTAATGTTGTGGGAATCCAATCCACATGTATTTTTGCAATTCAAATGTCTATGGGAAGCAGGAAATCCTACACCTGCAGAATGCATCTGGCTCTTCGCTCATGATCTGGAATCACTCAAAAAGGGGCTTACAGATAGAGATAATAACAGGTCTCTTTGCACCACAATAACAGTCTAGTGCCAGTTTTCATCCAAGAGGCACATTTGCTGAAGATAATAACATGTTTGTTCACCTCATTATTAAATACCTACAGATAAATGGTTTGTTTGTGAGAGACTATTGTGAAAGGCTCTTGGACATATTTAATCCAGTTGTTTTTAAATAGAGTGCTAGTTTAAAATACATACTAGTAAAGAAGCCAGCTACAGTGGGAGAACTGTCTGACTGAATGATGCTGGATGCTGCAGTTGCATTGTGCAGTTTCTCAACGTCCCTCACCTCTCCACACACAACCAACGTTAATCCCTGACCCCACATACCCCGCTGTGTTATCGGAGTTGACAACCTGATCAGGTGGACAGTTGCAATCGTCAGCCTACATGAGCTGGGCGTAAGCAACAGGGGCTAAAGAAAGATGCCGATATAACAGGTAACTAGCGGTTTCGATTAGATACAATGGTCATTCTAACTAACGTTACCGTCAAATACTCGGGCGAAATTGTTACAATTTCCAAGTCATTGCATTGGTACATTGTAGCGAGATAGCGCGTTATAGTACCTACATTATGAAAAGAACGAGTTGTGAAAGTTTCCCCCTTGCTAACGTTAGCTATTAAGTTGAACTTCGAAACAACTATTTTAATGCAAACCTCATATCACAATACAAGTTGCCAGAAAAAGTAATGATAAAGTTACATGTTAGACTGTTGTCACTTCCCGCGGCTTAAACCTTTATGTAATTTAGCTAACGTTGGCATCCTAGTTAGCTAGCTAGAAGAGAGACAAGAGTTGGGGTTTGCAACCCAAATTAACAATTTAACCGCCATTATCAAAAACCAATAAAGCGAAAGGTCTAACTGCTGTAAATAACGTACCTATTGGCCCCTCTTTATGTTTTGACGAACGTCTTCCATTCAAACCTTTTCCGAGGCTGCTGTTGTTGCCTCCCTTCTTTCCCGACGCCATCTTCGCCCACTATTTTCGCAGCGCCTCCTCAAATATTCCAGTCATACCTGTAAAAAGACCCACACCCACAACCAAAACTGCAGCCAGTCAGCGCTGGTAATGCATTCCTTGAGCCTATTGACGTGCTCCAGTTCGACAAATGCCACCCCTCTTTGCTGCGTTGCAATGTCCTATGCTTTCCCAGATAATCATCTGTGGTAAACATAGTACAGTACTGTCTGTCAGTAGGCTTCCCATCACAGGGAGGTAAACCTTAATGTATTGTAGGCTAGTGACGGCTTAACAGCTACATCGCCAGTGGAGGCTAACGGTTGGAATGGCGCAAATGGAATGGCATCAAACCATGTGTTTAATATATATGAAACCATTCCAGATATTCCGCTCCAGCCATTCCCACAAGCTCATCCTCCCCAAATAAGGTGCCACCAACCTCCTGTGCTAGAGACCTATCAAGAACCTCTTGGTGTAATGGTAAGGTGTTTGACTGACAAGGATCAAATCACAGTTGTGCTACCCCTCAATTTTGCTACAGTGGTGTCAGAAATAGGATAACGATTCCGAGACTCCATCAAGCGAGTCACATCGGTATGGGTGTGAGGGACATATGACAAATACATACATTTCATTAAGCTAAAATGCTAACTATGTAAACATGAAAACATAAGGCAATCAGTTTTATAATTGTATTTACAAAGCACAATCCAGGCCTTGAATTATGGAGATTGGAGAGAGAAAAAAAAACATTTGGCCAATGCATACACAAAGCATAGAAAATGCAAACATGCAGATTTTTTCTTTTCTTATGAATATAAAGTGGTTAGGTATCGGCATTGGTAACGAAAGGCAAAATTGAAAGCAAAATGCCCTTTGACATTGTAGGTTACTGTCTTTTTGGTCCACTAAGAAATTAGATTCAAATATAAGCAAAGGCTGCAAGGAAAACGCAGGTCAACTCTATAAATTCAAACATAAGGAGGGGGGGGGGGGGGGCAGTTAAGAAAATTCCTATCAAAACCCTCACCACAATTCTGTTCTATACAATGACTCTTCTCTTCTCCCACCCTCTGTCTTCATCCCCCTCCTTCCTTCCCCCTCTCATTCAAGGCTTCTCCAGTTGGATTTCCTCCTCCTCCTCCATAATCATGTTTCCCACGTCTTGGTAGGGGCCCTGCACCAGAGAGCGCTGGATCTGATCATATGTGGAGCAGCATTCCTCCAGATTTAGACCCTGGATATGGATTGAGGTAAGGGAGGTTATGATAGGTTGACTTCCTCTTCCCTTCTTCTAGAACTTGTTTGATTGACTGAAGAATGGTGAAAACAGTGACTATGACAGAAAGACAGAGGATCTCATTCAAGTCCCACCTCATAGATATTCTCCTCTTCCTCTTTGACCCTTTTCTTCTTCAGTTGATTGAGTTTCTTCGTCTTAAAAAGTAGAGGAAGTTGATGACATATTACATAATTCTCTTGACCAATGGTGTGAAAAAGCCCATTGTAGTCATACAGTAAGATTACCATACATACTAGTCCTTCTGGTTACAGCAGTTTTCAAATGACAAAATTCAATATTGGAATGAGAGCAAATTAGGAATATTAGATCTAGATCTGGCTCACTGACCTTACAGAGCATCATGGTACCATGCAGAAGCACTGCCACCATCAGTAACATTCCCTCAGCAGTCAGGATGCTGTTCTTGGTGCTTTCACTGATGTCCAGAACCTTCACCATCGGCCCTGAGCAAGGAGAGAGGGGTCGTATAAAGGTCATCAGAGTAGAACTCACCTGCTGCTCTTTCATGGAAGAGATGCAGGCTAGATGAGGATGAAAGAGAGGTAGTGGGGGGATGGACAGAGTACCATGCATCAGATTGCAGCAAGACAGAGGAAAATAGTTTGAGATAAATTAGACAAACAGCCAGTGTATGTTTAGCAGTGCAATTATTATTTTTTAAACAATGCTCCTTATGACACACAATTTCCCAGGAAAAACTAGAACCATAGCATTTCTTTAACATTTCAACATTGGTCATTTAAATTAAATCAGAGGGATTACTACACAATGTAGCCATTCACTGGTGGCTTAAGTCTAGGTGCTTTAGGTGGATTGCATTCTACTGGACTGGGCAGTGGTTAACTGGATTTGTGGAACACAAAGCATTCAGCATTGCTTAGCTGGTTTGACCCCCCCCCCCCCCCCCCCCCCCCCCCAGACACCCACATGTACAGACACACACATAATATAAATACTGTACAACAAAGCACTGTGAGTGCAGACCATGCTAAAGATTTTGAGGGTTACACACACACAAGACCTGAAGGAAGGTGACATGGGTGCTTACTGTGAGGGCTTCACACACACCCACACTCACTGTAGACATGCAGGAAGGTGCCGTGGGTGTATACAGAGGGCCGCAGGGTGCTGTGGTTGAGGAAACACTGGTACAACCCTGTGTCGTTCAGACGGACCTCCCTCAGGATGAGTGTGTGACACATGACCCCTGCTGCCGTCAGGTTCCCCCCCATCCACCGTCACACGGTTGTCTCTCCAGTCCACTCCCCGAAGGATGCCGTTGACCATGTGGGGGCTGGTGACCCAGGTGGTGTCCACGGTTCCCCCTGTGACTGAGTAGCAGCAGCGCAGGGAGGCGGTGTGAGAGAGCTGCACCTTCAGAGAGGGCCTGTCTGGCTCCTGAGTAACCTGGATACGGCTGAGGTCACCTGCTAGAAGGCAGAGCAGCAGGAGTAGGATGAGGTTGATCCATAACACACTGATCAAAGGTCAGTTATTGACAGCATATCTGTCCAACTATTGGCCCAAGACAATGATAAAAAGAAACAGTAGCCTACAAAGTAGAAGAACTCCACACAATCCAGAGTGCTGTAATACTGTCTCTTAACATCAGGTTATTTAGAGTTATAAGTGTAGGGTATGATTTCTAGTGTGTGATGATTGGACTACAGGAAGAGGAGGACCGAGCACCACTCCATTCTCATCGATGGGGCTGCAGTAGAGCAAGTTGAGAGCTTCAAGTTCCTTGGTGTCCACATCACCAACATGGTCCAAGCACACCAAGATAGTCGTGATGAGGGCACGACAAAACCCTATTCAAGTTTTCATAACAATCGGAAATCTGTATTTTGGGGTGCCCACCTTTACTTAATCTTTATTTAACTTGGCAAGTCAGTTAAGAGCACATTCTTATTTTAAATGACGGCGTAGTAACAGTGGGTTATCTGCCTCATTCAAGGGCAGAACGAGATTTTCATCTCGTCAGCTCGGGGGATCCAATCTTTACAGTTTTACAACCTTACAGTTAACTAGTCCAACGCAATAACGACCTGCTTCTCTCTAGTTGCACTCCACAAGGAGACTGCCTGTTACGCAAATGCAGTAAGCCAAGGTAAGTTGCTAGCTAGCATTACATTTATCTTATAATAAACAATCAATCATAATCACTAGTTAACTACACATGGTTAATGATATTACTAGATATTATCTAGCGTGTCCTGCGTTGCATATAATCTGACTGAGCATACAAGTATCTAAGTATCTGACTGAGAGGTGGTAGGCAGAAGCAGGCATTCATTCAAACAGCACTCTCGTGCGTTTTGCCAGCAGCTCTTCGTTGTGCGTCAAGCATTGTGCTGTTTATGACTTCAAGCCTATCAACTCCAGAGATGAGTCTGGTGTAACCAAAGTGAAATGGCTGGCTCGTTAGCGCGCGCTACTCGCTCTGAGCCTTGGGGTGGTTGTTTCCCTTGCTCTGCATGGGTAAAGCTGCTTCAATGTGGTGGCTGTTGTTCTTGTGTTGCTGGTTCGAGCCCAGGGAGGAGCGAGGAGAGGGACGGAAGCACACTGGCAATACTAAAGTGACTATAAGAACATCCAATAGTCAACAGTTAATCAAATACAAATGGTATAGAGGGAAATAGTCCTATAATTCCTATAATAACTACAACCTAAAACTTCTTACCTGGGAATATTGAAGACTATATGGAACCACCAGCTTCCATATGTTCTCATGTTCTGAGCAAGAAACTGAAATGTTAGCTTTCTTACATAGCACATATTGCACTTTTACTTTCTTCTCCAACACTTTGTTTTTGCATTATTTAAACCAAATGGAACATTTTTCATTATTTACTTGAGGCCAAATTGATTTTGATGTATTATATTAAGTTAAAATAAGTGTTCATTCAGTATTGTTGTAATTGTCATTATTACAAATACATAAAAATGAAATGTAAAAATTAAAAAAAATGTTTTTGGTCCTCCAATAATCGGTATCGGTATTGAAAAACCATAAATCGGTCAACCTCTACTACAGTGTAGTGCTTACGACCCAGTATATCACCGGGGCCAAGCTTCCTGCCATCCAGGACCTCTATACCAAGCAGTGTCAGAGGAAGGCCCTAGAAATTGTCAAAAGAGTCTAGCCACCCTAGTCTCAGACTGTTCTCTCTGCTACCGCACGGCAAGCGGTATCAGAGTGCCAAATCTAGGTCCAAGAGGCTTCTAAACAGCTTCTATCCATAAGTCATAAGACTACTGAACATCTAATCAATTGGCTACCCAGACTTGAATAACTCTACCTACATGTACATATTACCTCGAATATCCATTACCCCCTGTATATACCCTCACTATTATTTTACTGCTGCACTTTAATTATGTTACTTTTATTTCTTATTTTTCTTTTAGTATTTTTCTTAACTGCATTGTTGGTTAAGGGCTTGTAAGCAAGCATTTCACGGTTGTATTCGGCGCATGTGACAAACACAAATTTGATTGCACAACCATCTGCTCTGGTAGGAGATACGGTTCATTAGAGCAGAACAGATACATTACTCACAGCCAAATAATCTAATGTTCCAAGGGATACAATGGGAGAAAATTGTTTTAATGTTGCAATGCATGGTTTAAAGGGTTGAAATCTGTTCAAAGCATGTTGAACCTATTCATATTAATTCCCTCAAACGCCATAGTTTTACACTTCGGTCTCATCTTCATCCTCCACCTGTAATGTAACTTCTCAAATAAAGGTGAATATGCACTGAAAGACTAACTACCCTGCATTGTTTATCAGCATATCCTAGCAGCCCCTTACTCACCAGCCCAGAAGCAGAGGAACAAGAATGTCACGGCCACCATCCTCTTCACTGTTTTATATTGGTTGCCAGTCGTTGCAGATTATAAAAATCCTTTATGTTATTTTGAGTGTTGAGCCTTTAAACACAGCTATACACTTCTACCCAGTTGTCTTGTGAATAAACCTTCCTTCCTCTTTTGTTGGTCTCTCTGTGTCAGGATATATGCTTGAGTGACTGCAGTGTTCTAGAACTCAAAACAGTAAAAGACCCCAAAAATGTTGGTTTTTCTTCCCCATTTATTAAAAAACAGAAAATTACAACAAAAAAACGTACCTCATTTCTTCTGAAGTATACAATTAAAAGCTCTTACACAATGAAATCAAAGCCAAAATACACAGTATAGATCTTGCATATTCATTTGTTTATAGATGTGGCGGATGCACGTGCGACAGACCAGACCCTGTTCTATACAAAGCGCTGGCTAGCTGGTGCAAACATGGCGCTGGTCAAACCTTGTGGTCGCTGAGGTGAACACACACAATACACTTTGTAACATACATAACCCTGAGATAGCATAGTTACAGGGGACACTGCAGGACTTACACAGCCACCCTACAGTCAATCCGCCACAAACCACCTATCTGAAACCTTGGATTACCTAGAAGTAAGGCCAGGGGAGTTTCCGGACCATGTGACCTGACTAGGAAAACCTCCTGGCCAGACCTAGAATGCATGTTGCTTTAGAGATTGCAAGAAAGGCATTTCACTGTACTTGTGACATTAAAACTTGAAACTGGAAACTTGATGTTGGTCACCCAACTCTTTCTACGTTAATTGCATGGTTCTACCTTAACAGCCAAACATCTCCCCAACCAACAGTGTTTGTTTACTAGAGAGCCATTTGGGAAAAAACAAGCTTGATCATCAGAACATGGCACCCTTCTCTATAAATACATTTTATACATATAAAACTAGACCACTATCTATTTGTAAATAGGATACATGAGGGGAAGCAAAGGGAAGAAAGAGAGAGAGGATTGTATGCACACGTTTGCCAAGTAGTCTTGAGACTACAGTGGCGGTGGAGTATTAACCTAAGCTGGTATAACAGGATTTAACCTGCTCATTACTGTGCTTCAATGGTGAAAAAGCCCAAGTTAGAGATAATCTCTTTAACCTCATCTTGTTGCCATCTAGTATTGTATAATACGAGTTGTCTCACATATGGCAAACAAAAGCTATCCAAGTCTCTTCCTCTTTCTCCCATAGTTGCCAATTGCATAGTACAAAATTACAAAAGTTCCTCTCAACAAAACATCACCAACAAAAACAAAACCTCCCGACCCGTTTAAGCAAATTAAAATCAAATACACCGCAACATACAGTGAAATTGTGAGATAAGAAAAGGTGATGAGTAGTAAGGACTACATTTCTACGACTTCTAGAAGGAAGACAGGATGAAGAAGAGATGGAGACTATTATTGTGGACTTGGTGATGAAGAGGGGAACACGAGAAAATAAAGGGGTGGGGGTGAAAGAAAAAAAGGCAGTGAGGTTTCAATACAACTTGTAACTACGCCCTCTGCTTCTTAGAGTAACTATCAATAACATTTGCATAATTACATATTTGGGGGAGGGTGTAAGGGAACAGTTGCTATGGCCACAACGAGAATGCATAATTCAAAAGTGATCGTGAAAGATAACCGTCATTCCAACACTGGTGACAGTGACGACTAGTCGCGCCTGCAATTCCTGCATCCGAACTCCCCAGACCGGCTTCTCTTCATTCCAGAAGTGGTCTATAGAAACAGTAGCTTAAATCAGTAATGATGGGTCTCATCTCAGTATCCTTCTGCATCTTGCTGTACTGTACCGCCACCCCATGATGTCCCTAAACGTGGTCCAGTCAATATCAAAGTGACGCTAGGTGAGTCATGTCTACAACACAGTGCAGCCCTGCTCACACATGGTAGCAATGAAGAGAGGATTTGAACGGCAGTGTGATTGTGAAGTGTTAAATCTTGTTCATTAGTCTGGGGCAGCAGCATGGATGGATGTATCACAATACAGTCTTCATACAAGCTTAGATATCATTATCTCCCTCAACACAGGCCCTCTATGTTTCTACCCACTGTGTTGTTTTCTCTACATGTGAGGCTGGAGTTTGGATGCAGGAGAAGCAGAGAGCCACGGCTGCTTACTGTAGGCATCACTCTCCAATCAGCATGACGTGACTTTCTCCTATAGTAATAATAAGCAGTGGGACAATATAAACAGCTCATATGAGGATCTACAGGTACATGGGTGTCTCTTTGGTCCCGTTTCCCAGTCCACAGTTCAATGCCACTACTCTAAATCATCAAAATAATAACAATAATTACAATCAACTCCTGAAGAAAAATACACACAAAAATGGTATTGCTACCATAAAATGTATCATACAGCATATAATACTGTCTCCCTCTGACACCCTCCTTTCTTTACGGAGAAGCTACTAGCCCTATAGTCAGGAAGTCGACTCCAGTCACATCACACGCGTGATGACCGTGCTCCTGTGTGACCATTGTTACTGCACTGGGCTCCCACACAATGTGAGTATCAGAGTGTGTATGGGTCTGACTGACTGTGTCTATAACCGATTCTTCATTTTATTAGAGATTTTTTTTACTCCCTTTTTCTCCCCAATTTTGTGGTATCCAATTGGTAGTTACAGTCTTGTGTCATTGTTGCAACATCCATACAGATTTGGGAGAGGCCGAAGGTCGAGAGCCGTGCGTCCTCCGAAACACAACCCAACCAAGCCGCACTGCTTCTTGACACAATTTCCACTTAATCCGGAAGCCAGCCGGCCCGCCACAGGAGTCGCTGGTGCGCAATGGGACAAGAGCATCCCTGCCGGCCAAACCCTCCCATAACCCGGACGACGCTGGGCCAAGTGTGCGCCACCCCATGGGTCTCCCGGTCACGGCCGGCTGTGACAAAGCCTGGACTCGAACCCAGAATCTCTAGTAGCACAGCTAGCACAGTAGCACAGCTAGCACACTCGTGAGGCCCCTATAACCGATTCCACAGCACATTGAACACTGAACTTCAAGTCTTCTCTCTACATCTACCTCAATCACCATCTAATACGCTGCTAATCAAGTTGGTCTTCCAGGGAAAAACCCTTCTGCCTCCTCTCCTCCCTTACTCCTCTCTTCCTCACAGTATCCCTCCATCTCTAATGTCCATCCCATCTCTGTGTATCTGTCCATCCCTCTATCGCCCGGCCCAGCACAGTAGCAGGGTCCACAAAGGAGAGGCGGCTGAAGTCAAAAGCGGTACACACACCATCTATAACCCTAACAACATGATCAATTCCAATACTACTGGGTGAATGTTTGGGCCATAATTACAGTTCTAATAGGACTCTATTACAGTAACTCCAGAAGGCCATTTTGCTTCTACAACACTGTAACACACAAACACACACACACAGATCTTCTCAACAATTGGGGTCAAATGTAAAAATGTATGCATGCATGACTAAGTCGCTTTGGATAAAAGCGTCTGCTAAATGGCATATATTATAATAATAATAATAATAGTAATACATATTAGCAAATTCAATGTTGGGAATTCAGTGTGGTTGGTCACTTGAATTGGATTATACTAACTTAAAAGTGCATCTCTGCTGTACTTTGGCATGTACTGGATATAGGGGACTACTAAATGTTCAGTAAAATGTCCCAAAAATCCCAGGTTTTTCAGAAATCTCCGGTTGAAGACTCCCAGAATTCCTCCTTATTCCCTCCTGAATCCAGGAATCTTCCAACCAGGATTTGGGGAAAACCTGTGAATTTTGGTTACCAGAATTTCACAACCCTGAGCATGTTCCTGTCTGGTTCTACAGCTCTACATCGCCCTCTATAGGGCTGACACTAGTATCTCTCTCTACATGCATACATGGGGGTTTATTATACAGTCCAAACCCCTACAGTTGGCAATGATAGATATATTTATTGAACATGCACTGGGGGAAGTATCTGTTGTGTGTGTGTGTTGCAGAAGCTCACAATCAATAAGCCCAGGCAGCATCTCTCTCACAGCAAACTACTGCTCCAATCTTTGGCACCTATTTCCAAAACTCCCATCTCTCACACGCTCACGCACTTACACATACTAGCATGTTCACAAACACGCACAAACACCTCCCACATTGCATTTACTCAACTACTTTGCGTAAAGCCGTGCTCCTCTGCCTTGCAAGGGCCTCACAGTTGCCTGCGACCCCCTGGAAATCTTTAACAAGGGCTCAGGCATGGCAGTGGAGCACAGAGTGTTTAGTAAATAGGAAATTCCAGGACGCATTCATCAATCCTCCAAAAGCAACTCGAGCACTCCAATCCAGCACTTACAGTGATCTGAGGAAGACCAAGAGATGACAAGGTTAAAGAAAAGAGTTGGTGAGATTAGAGAAGACAACATATCCTTGACACAATTCTAGTATTAATACCCATGGCATTGCCGAGCCTGAGGTAGAAGTTGGTAACCACAGACCTAAAATCAGATTACTCTAACCTCAACCCTTATCTTAACTAGAGGGATAATAAAAGATCTGACCCTATATCAGTGGTAAAGGAAAACTCCCACAAGACATCAGTATAAAGGGTTCAATATGAAGGTTTACCTGGTGTCCTGAAGGTGGCGCTGTGTGTCTCACTAGAAGTTGCCCCCCTCCAGGGAGAACCTAGACAGGGCCTGCTGCAGTCGGTGGTGCTCCTCCTCAACACTCTGATGGAGCAAGATCAACAGTTAAATGCTGAATCACACACACACACACACACACACACACACACACACACACACACACACACACACACACACACACACACACACACACACACACACACACACACACACACACACACACACACACACACACACACACACTTCACCCCTCTGTTTCCACCATCCCTTCCTTTCATAATCTTCTTTCCCTTTTGTGGGTGCTTTTGTGACATCACACAGCTAGCTGCAGACAAAGGCCATTGTCCCAGAACTCCAATTTCACATAGCCATTTCAGTGACAATAGCAGCAGAGCAACACAAGCCCTGGTGAAGTGATTTTCTCTATCTTTCTCTTCTATGTTGCTGTTTGTCCTCATCTGTCCTCCTTGGCTCCCTCCTTTTATGCTTCAGTCATCCTTTGCAACCCCATTACTCAACCTTCTTTCTACCTTCCGTCCTTCCTTCCCTCGTTCTCTCACCTGCAGTCTCTTCAGCTGTACCTCCAGACTCTGCAGTTTCCGGCGCACCTCCTCCATCCTCTCCTGGGACAGAACCAGAGGAGCGCTGATCCCTCCCTCCTCGTCTATCTTCATCCCTCCACCCTCTCCTCCTCCCCCCTCCCCCTCCTCCCCTTGCAGTCCTTGGTCCTGGCTCTCTGGCCCCTCCCTTCCATTCTGCTCATCAGGCTGCGAGTCATCTGATAGACTGATGCTGCCAACCAATAGTCTCTTGAGGAACATGACTGTGGGAGGAGATAGGAAGAGTTGATGTATGACATGACAGTAAGAGGAACATCAGTGAAAATGGTAACCGCTTGGACCAATCAAATAAACCCACTCACCTTCGTTTAACGCGCTATTGGCCACATTCACCTGGTCACTGTTGCTGTGGCCAATCAAGTCGAAGCCTTTGTCCGAGAGGTAATCAATCAGAGAATGACGAGAGTCCACAGACTTCGTCTCATCAGTCAGGCTGTCCTTATCTCGTTCTATAGACACAGGAACAGTCTTGGTAGTAAGGCAGTAACAGTAGACACACAGGAACAGTCTTGTCAGTAACAGTAGACACACAGGAACAGTCTTGTCAGTAACAGTAAAGACACAGAAACAGTCTTGTCAGTAACAGTAAAGACACAGAAACAGTCTTGGCAGTAACAGTAAAGACACAGGAACCGTCTTGGCAGTAACAGTAAAGACCCAGGAACAGTCTTGTCAGTAACAGTAAAGACACAGAAACAGTCTTGGCAGTAACAGTAAGGACACAGGAATAGTCTTGGCAGTAACAGTAAAGACACAGGAACAGTCTTGGCAGTAACAGTAAAGACACAGGAACAGTCTTGGCAGTAACAGTAAACACACAGAAACAGTCTTGGCAGTAACAGTAAACACACAGAAACAGTCTCGGTAGTAAGGCAGTAACAGTAAAAACACAGGAACAGTCTTGGTAGTAAGGCAGTAACAGTAAAAACACAGGAACAGTCTTGGTAGTAAGGCAGTAACAGTAAAAACACAGGAACAGTCTTGGCAGAAACAGTAAACACACAGAAACAGTCTCGGTAGTAAGGCAGTAACAGTAAAAACACAGGAACAGTCTTGGTAGTAACAGTAAAAACACAGGAACAGTCTTGGTAGTAACAGTAAAAACACAGGAACAGTCTTGTCAGTAACAGTAAAAACACAGGAACAGTCTTGGTAGTAACAGTAAAAACACAGGAACAGTCTTGACAGTAACATTAAAAACACAGGAACAGTCTCGGTAGTAAGGCAGTAACAGTAAAAACACAGGAACAGTCTTGGTAGTAAGGCAGTAACAGTAAAGACACAGGAACAGTCTTGTCAGTAACAGTAAAGACACATGAACAGTCTTGTCAGTAACAGTAAAGACACAGGAACAGTCTTGACAGTAACATTAAAAACACAGGAGCAGTCTTGGTAGTAAGGCAGTAACAGTAAAAACACAGGAACAGTCTTGGTAGTAAGGCAGTGACAGTAAAAACACAGGAACAGTCTTGGTAGTAAGGCAGTAACAGTAAAAACACAGGAACAGTCTTGGTAGTAAGGCAGTAACAGTAAAAACACAGGAACAGTCTTGGTAGTAAGGCAGTAACAGTAAAAACACAGGAACAGTCTTGGTAGTAAGGCAGTAACAGTAAAAACACAGGAACAGTCTTGGTAGTAAGGCAGTAACAGTAAAAACACAGGAACAGTCTTGGTAGTAAGGCAGTGACAGTAAAAACACAGGAACAGTCTTGGTAGTAAGGCAGTAACAGTAAAAACACAGGAACAGTCTTGGTAGTAACAGTAAAGACACAGGAACAGTCTTGGTAGTAACGCAGTAACAGTAAAAACACAGGAACAGTCTTGGTAGTAACACAGTAACAGTAAAAACACAGGAACAGTCTTGGTAGTAACACAGTAACAGTAATAACACAGTAACAGTCTTGGTAGTAACACAGTAACAGTCTTGTTAGTAACACAGTAACAGTCTTGTTAGTAACACAGTAACAGTCTTGTTAGTAACACAGTAACAGTCTTGTTAGTAACACAGTAACAGTAAAAATACAGGAACAGTAAAAACACAGGAACAGTCTTGGTAGTAACATAGTAACAGTAATAACACAGTAACCGTCTTGTTAGTAACACAGTAACAGTCTTGGTAGTAACATAGTAACAGTAATAACACAGTAACCGTCTTGTTAGTAACACAGTAAAGTCTTGGTAGTAACATAGTAACAGTAATAACACAGTAACAGTCTTGTTAGTAACACAGTAACAGTCTTGGTAGTAACACAGTAACAGTAATAACACAGTAACAGTCTTGGTAGTAACACAGTAACAGTAATAACACAGTAACAGTCTTGGTAGTAACACAGTAACAGTCTTGTTAGTAACACAGTAACAGTAAAAACACAGTAACAGTCTTGGTAGTAACACAGTAACAGTAATAACACAGTAACAATCTTGGTAGTAACACAGTAACAGTAATAACACAGTAACAGTCTTGGTAGTAACACAGTAACAGTCTTGGTAGTAACACAGTAACAGTAGTAACACAGTAACAGTAAAAACACAGTAACAGTCTTGGTAGTAACACAGTAACAGTAAAAACACAGTAACAGTCTTGGTAGTAACACAGTAACAGTAAAAACACAGTAACAGTCTTGGTAGTAACACAGTAACAGTAATAACACAGTAACAGTCTTGTTAGTAACACAGTAACAGTCTTGGTAGTAACACAGTAACAGTAATAACACAGTAACAGTCTTGTTAGTAACGCAGTAACAGTCTTGGTAGTAACACAGTAACAGTAATAACACAGTAACAGTCTTGGTAGTAACACAGTAACAGTCTTGTTAGTAACACAGTAACAGTCTTGGTAGTAACACAGTAACAGTAATAACACAGTAACAGTCTTGGTAGTAACACAGTAACAGTAAAAACACAGGAACAGTCTTGGTAGTAACACAGTAACAGTAATAACACAGTAACAGTATTGGTAGTAACACAGTAACAGTCTTGTTAGTAACACAGTAACAGTAAAAATACAGGAACAGTCTTGGTAGTAAGGCAGTAACATTAAAAACACAGGAACAGTCTTGGTAGTAACATAGTAACAGTAATAACACAGTAACAGTCTTGGTAGTAACATAGTAACAGTAATAACACAGTAACAGTCTTGTTAGTAACACAGTAACAGTCTTGGTAGTAACACAGTAACAGTAATAACACAGTAACAGTCTTGTTAGTAACACAGTAACAGTCTTGGTAGTAACAGTCTTGGTAGTAACACAGTAACAGTCTTGTTAGTAACACAGTAACAGTCTTGGTAGTAACACAGTAACAGTAATAACACAGTAACAGTCTTGGTAGTAACACAGTAACAGTAATAACACAGTAACAGTCTTGGTAGTAACACAGTAACAGTCTTGTTAGTAACAGTAAAAACACTAACAGTCTTGGTAATAACACAGTAACAGTAATAACACAGTAACAGTCTTGGTAGTAACACAGTAACAGTCTTGGTAGTAACACAGTAACAGTAAAACACAGTAACAGTCTTGGTAGTAACACAGTAACAGTAAAAACACAGTAACAGTCTTGGTAGTAACACAGTAACAGTAAAAACACAGTAACAGTCTTGGTAGTAACACAGTAACAGTAAAAACACAGTAACAGTCTTGGTAGTAACACAGTAACAGTAAAAACACAGTAACAGTCTTGGTAGTAACACAGTAACAGTCTTGTTAGTAACACAGTAACAGTAAAAACACAGTAACAGTCTTGGTAGTAACACAGTAACAGTAAAAACACAGTAACAGTCTTGGTAGTAACACAGTAACAGTAAAAACACAGTAACAGTCTTGGTAGTAACACAGTAACAGTAAAAACACAGTAACAGTCTTGGTAGTAACACAGTAACAGTAAAAACACAGTAACAGTCTTGGTAGTAACACAGTAACAGTCTTGTTAGTAACACAGTAACAGTAAAAACACAGTAACAGTCTTGGTAGTAACACAGTAACAGTAAAAACACAGTAACAGTCTTGGTAGTAACACAGTAACAGTCTTGGTAGTAACACAGTAACAGTAAAAACACAGTAACAGTCTTGGTAGTAACACAGTAACAGTAAAAACACAGTAACAGTCTTGGTAGTAACACAGTAACAGTCTTGGTAGTAACACAGTAACAGTAAAAACACAGGAACAGTCTTGGTAGTAATACAGTAACAGTCTTGGTAGTAACACAGTAACAGTCTTGGTAGTAACACAGTAACAGTAAAAACACAGAAGCAGTCTTGGTAGTAACGCAGTAACAGTCCTGGTAGTAACACAGGAACCGTCTTGGTAGTAACACAGTAACAGTCTTGGTAGTAACACAGTAACAGTAAAAACACAGAAGCAGTCTTTGTAGTAACACAGTAACAGTCTTGGTAGTAACACAGTAACAGTAAAAACACAGAAGCAGTCTTGGTAGTAACGCAGTAACAGTCCTGGTAGTAACACAGTAACAGTCTTGGTAGTAATGCAGTCACAGTAATAACACAGTAACACTCTTGGTAGTAACACAGTAACAGTAAAAACACAGGAACAGTCTTGGTAGTAAGGCAGTAACATTAAAAACACAGGAACAGTCTTGGTAGTAAGGCAGTAACATTAAAAACACAGGAACAGTCTTGTTAGTAAGGCAGTAACATTAAAAACACAGGAACAGTCTTGGTAGTAAGGCAGTAACATTAAAAACACAGGAACAGTCTTGGTAGTAAGGCAGTAACATTAAAAACACAGGAACAGTCTTGGTAGTTAGGCAGTAACATTAAAAACACAGGAACAGTCTTGGTAGTAAGGCAGTAACATTAAAAACACAGGAACAGTCTTGGTAGTAAGGCAGTAACATTAAAAACACAGGAACAGTCTTGGTAGTAAGGCAGTAACAGTAAAAACACAGAAGCAGTCTTGGTAGTAATGCAGTCACAGTAAAAACACAGGAACAGTCTCGGTAGTAATGCAGTCACAGTAAAAACACAGGAACAGTCTCGGTAGTAATGCAGTCACAGTAAAAACACAGGAACAGTCTCGGTAGTAATGCAGTCACAGTAAAAACGAAATAAACAGTAATACCATTAACACCATTAACAATGACATTATCAACATCTAGAAGCTCAATGGTTTGAAAGAGTTGCTTTGCTATCTGTTCTCACCAATGCTATTTTTCAACAAGACTCCTCCATTTTCAGTGGGGCTGAGAGGGGGTTGAGGAAACCTGAAAGAAAGAGAAAGCGAGAAATAAATGTGATCGGCGGCAGGTAGGCTAGCGGTTAAGAGCGCCGGGCCAGAAACCGAAAGGTCGCTGGTTTGAATCCTCACGCCGACTACGTGAAAAATATGTCGATGTACCCTTGAGCAAGGCGCTTAACCCTAATTGCTCCGTTAAGTCACTCTGGATAAGAGCGTCTTCTTCATGACTAAAATGTGAAATGTGATCAGTGCTCAGAGGACTGGCTTATTACAGTGCACACTCAAGAGCTGTGTTGACTCACGTGGTGGGGCTGTATGGGTTTCCTCCTCCTCCAGTTAAGATGCTGTTTCCTCTCTTCAGGTCAGATGGAGGTCCTGTCTTCTTCAGCTCATCTACCGCCATCTTGATCACATCTGTCCAGCTTCACACAACAAAGCCACATCACCACTACAGTTGGTGCTTCGTCTTTATCTTCATATCTTCCACCTCTCCTCCTCCCTCCCCATAAACCTCTCCTTTCCCACACTCACTTCTCCCTCTCCCCTCCCCTTCTCTCCTCCTCTCCTCTTCCCAAACCCTTCTCCCACACTCACTTCTCCCTCTCCCCTCCCCTTCTCTCCTCCTCCTCTTCCCAAACCCTTCTCTCCCACACTCACTTCTTCCTCTCCCCGACAGATTGAGCCACCAGTTCGTAGATCTGAGCCCCGCTGTCCCAGGTGAAGATCACGTAGAAAGCCTTACGGTCTGACAGAGGGACAGAAGAGAGGGGGATTGAGATGACATATTCCTGCAAGGTGTGTGTGTGCGGCTCCATGTTGATGATGTTGTGTTTTCTTGAATACCAAATATGGCAGGTGTTGTTGTGGGGGAAGGCCGGAGACAGATGCTCTTTTTGGAAGTGGGTTGCTCTTTTGACTCTTACATGGACCAGACCCTGTGCTGTCAAGTTTCTGAAATACCAGCCTCTTGAGTCATGCCTGAACAGCCTTTGGCCGTGTACATAGGCTAACAGTGCATGGCCATCAGATTGCAGGACTGCATAGGGAAAAAGGCAAAGCACCTAGCAAGGTACTGCTCATTGCTCTTTGTCATGGACAGCCTAGCTGTGTGGAGAAGGTGGAGAAGGTATCTTTGACACTACGTGTGTCCATGTATCTGTGAATCTTTGAAATGTTTGAATCCTTCTGGACTGTAATGTGATTTGTGCATTCAAATAAAGTATTTAAAGATGTGCGTGTCTCACCTGTGGCCACCTCTCGGAGGAAGGCAGAGTCTAGTTTGATGATAGGGCTGAGCATCTGCTTTCCCTCCTGAACAGCGATGTTACTCTTACTCTGACACTTCAGCACCATCTTATCATCCTGCTTCTGTAACAGCACCAACAGATCCCCTAGCAACACACACTGCACTTCTGAGAGGGGGCAGGAACAGAGAGGAGAGGAGGAAGAGGAGAGTGGGGCAGGAACAGGGTGGAGAGGAGGAAGAGGAGAGTGGGGCAGGAACAGGGTGGAGAGGAGGAAGAGGAGAGTGGGGCAGGAACAGGGTGGAGAGGAGAGGGGGAAGAGGAGAGTGGGGCAGGAACAGGGTGGAGAGGAGGAGGAGAGTGGGGCAGGAACAGGGTGGAGAGGAGGAGGAGAGTGGGGCAGGAACAGGGTGAAGAGGAGGAAGAGGAGAGTGGGGCAGGAACAGGGTGGAGAGGAGGAGGAGAGTGGGGCAGGAACAGGGTGGAGAGGAGGAGGAGAGTGGGGCAGGAACAGGGTGAAGAGGAGGAAGAGGAGAGTGGGGCAGGAACAGGGTGAAGAGGAGGAAGAGGAGAGTGGGGCAGGAACAGGGTGGAGAGGAGGAAGAGGAGAGTGGGGCAGGAACAGGGTGAAGAGGAGGAAGAGGAGAGTGGGGCAGGAACAGGGTGGAGAGGAGGAGGAGAGTGGGGCAGGAACAGGGTGGAGAGAGGGGGAAGAGGAGAGTGGGGCAGGAACAGGGTGGAGAGGAGGAGGAGAGTGGGGCAGGAACAGGGTGGAGAGGAGGAAGAGGAGAGTGGGGCAGGAACAGGGTGGAGAGGAGGAAGAGGAGAGTGGGGCAGGAACAGGGTGGAGAGGAGAGGGGGGGAGGAGGAGAGTGGGGCAGGAACAGGGTGGAGAGGAGAGGGGGAGGAGGAGAGTGGGGCAGGAACAGGGTGGAGAGGAGGAGGAGAGTGGGGCAGGAACAGGGTGGAGAGGAGAGGAGGAGAGTGGGGCAGGAACAGGGTGGAGAGGAGGAGGAGAGTGGGGCAGGAACAGGGTGGAGAGGAGGAGGAGAGTGGGGCAGGAACAGGGTGGAGAGGAGAGGAGGAGAGTGGGGCAGGAACAGGGTGGAGAGGAGGAGGAGAGTGGGGCAGGAACAGGGTGGAGAGGAGAGGGGGAGGAGGAGAGTGGGGCAGGAACAGGGTGGAGAGGAGGAGGAGAGTGGGGCAGGAAGTGAACAGCAGATGAACAACAGCTTGGGTTTGTGTAAAATGAAATCAGACGATTTGTTCATACATTAAAACAAACTAATGTTTGTAGAGTTGATAGTGCACCTAATGTTTTCTCCTTGGTCACTCTCCAAGTCAGAGGCCCCTCATATATCATCCTTCTCTGGGCCAGGTCAAGGTACTGAGAGAGAAGAGAACAATAGAGACTGATAAAGAATGAGAGAATGGGACAACTGTAGAAAGGATAGCATGAAGAGCACTGGACCACACTACAAGAAGCCCTCACTATTGTCAGTCACCTTGTACTCCAGGTACAGCTCATTACTGGGTTTGAGTCCTGAGGTGTCCAGCCTGCGCTGGTAGTCTTTCAGGGTCTGGAGGGAGAGAGAGTAATAATTTATACTTTACCTCAGACACTTGTTGTAGTAGCAGTTGTAGTAGTAGTGTGTGTGTGTGTGTGTGTGTGTGTGTGTGTGTGTGTGTGTGTGTGTGTGTGTGTGTGTGTGTGTGTGTGTGTGTGTGTGTGTGTGTGTGTGTGTGTGTGTGTGTGTGTCACCAGCAGGTTCTCCATCTGTTTGACCTCCTCGTTGACGTGGTTGAGGATCTTCCTACAGCACTCTGCACTCTGCTGAATACTCTCCTTCTCCAAGGTGTCCTCTACAGGAATACACACAACACATGTCACAACACACACACTCTCTCTGTTTATCTGAATGTGAACAGGGAAGGACACACACAGACCTGTGCACTTGGCAATGTTTTCCAGCAGTAGGGGGTATTTGGTGAGCCTCTGCATCTCAGTGGGGATGATGTCCTTCAGCTGCAGCCTACGACACTGAGGCCTACTCTCTGCCTCCAGTATGAAGGAGTTGAAACGAGGGTCTTTCTTCTGTCTCATCTTCAGCTGTTCCAGGGCCCACGTCTGGTGACTACAGAACCTAGACGTCAGCTTCTGAAACCACTCACCCTCCGTCCCTCCAAACTAGACAGAGAGAAAGTGAGAGAGGGAGAGATTAAAAGCTTTCTTTAGGGATCCATTTCCCTAAGTATCCACTTCATATAAGGGATGAGGGGGTTAGGCTGAGATGGGGTGAGGGGCACAGAGAGAGGGGGTGAGAGGCACAGACAGGGGAGTGATGGAAGGTGACCTGTTCCTTACCCTATTGAGTAACGTGGTCCCGATGGCCTTGACGATGAAATTGTGCTGACGCAGCTTCTTCAGGTGCTCGTAGAAAGCATCTGCACAGAAACACACAGGGAACACAGCGGTTGGACTGGGGTAGACAGTCTGTCCATGGTTGGGTTATTATGGTCAGACTGAGGTCAATTTATGGTTGGGTTAAAGTTACACTAGGGTTCATTTACTAGTGACGAGGGAAAAATATAAAAACATTTAAATATCAGGATATCATTTTGGAAGATATGCCGGTATCATTTTGACAGTATCGCAATATTATTTGTGCAGTAGTTGCACCAAAGTTCCAGTATTTTCCCATCATAACTTGTTCTCCATCTTCTTTTTAAATAAAGAGAATTTGTTTTCAGCACATTTATTTCCATGATTTATCAAAACTTGTTTTCTCATGACTCTCTCTTGTCCTCCTGCAGCAGACATATGGTGAGCAGTATGTTTGGAACATGGAATTGCAATACAATTACAGAATCGAACCGCAATACATAAAGAATTGTGAGAATTGCAATACAGATCTTATCAGAACCTAAGTATCATGGTAACATCATATCGTGAGGTCTTGCCAACAATTTACATTGGTCAGACTGACTTCAGCCAGTATCAGAACTGTAGAAGTGCTGTTGTCGGGTAACAGTCATAGCCATGCAGTGGCAGTCATATCGTGTAAGTGTGGTTGTACTGTAGCGGGGGTTACGGTCGTACTGTAGTTGGGGTTACGGTCGTCCAGTGGCAGTACATTGGTCATGTGGTTGTACTGTAGTGGGGGTTACGGTCGTACTGTAGTTGGGGTTACGGTCGTCCAGTGGCAGTACATTGGTCATGTGGTTGTACTGTAGCGGGGGTTACGGTCGTACTGTAGTTGGGTTTACGGTCGTCCAGTGGCAGTACATTGGTCATGTGGTTGTACTGTAGCGGGGGTTACGGTCGTACTGTAGTTGGGTTTACGGTCGTCCAGTGGCAGTAAATTGGTCATGTGGTTGTACTGTAGCGGGGGTTACGGTCGTCCTGTAGTTGGGGTTACAGTGGCAGTACATTGGTCATGTGGTTGTACTGTAGCGGGGGTTATTACGGTCGTACTGTAGTTGGGGTTACAGTGGCAGTACATTGGTCATGTGGTTGTACTGTAGCGGGGGTTATTACGGTTGTACTGTAGTTGGGGTTACAGTGGCAGTACATTGGTCATGTGGTTGTACTGTAGCGGGGGTTACGGTCGTCCTGTAGTTGGGGTTACAGTGGCAGTACATTGGTCATGTGGTTGTACTGTAGCGGGGGGTTACGGTCGTCCTGTAGTTGGGGTTACAGTGGCAGTACATTGGTCACGTTGGTGTACTGTAGCGGGGGTTACGGTCGTACTGTAGTTGGGGTTACAGTGGCAGTACATTGGTCATGTGGTTGTACTGTAGCGGGGGTTACGGTCGTACTGTAGTTGGGGTTACAGTGGCAGTACATTGGTCATGTGGTTGTACTGTAGCGGGGTTATTACGGTCGTACTGTAGTTGGGGTTACAGTGGCAGTACATTGGTCATGTGGTTGTACTGTAGCGGGGTTACGGTCGTACTGTAGTTGGGGTTACAGTGGCAGTACATTGGTCATGTGGTTGTACTGTAGCGGGGGTTACGGTCGTACTGTAGTTGGGGTTACAGTGGCAGTACATTGGTCATGTGGTTGTACTGTAGCGGGGGTTATTACGGTCGTACTGTAGTTGGGGTTACAGTGGCAGTACATTGGTCATGTGGTTGTACTGTAGCGGGGGTTACGGTCGTACTGTAGTTGGGGTTACAGTGGCAGTACATTGGTCATGTGGTTGTACTGTAGCGGGGGTTACGGTCGTACTGTAGTTGGGGTTACAGTGGCAGTACATTGGTCATGTGGTTGTACTGTAGCGGGGGTTACGGTCGTACTGTAGTTGGGGTTACAGTGGCAGTACATTGGTCATGTGGTTGTACTGTAGTGGGGGTTATGGTGATACTACGGTCAAGCAGTGGTGGAACTGTACTCACAGTGCATGTCTATGATCTCGTCCAGGCTGGGGAAGATGGTGGCCAGCTCTGTGGCGGTCATGAGTTCCTCTCTCTCCAGAGGCTTCCAGAACACTGTCTGCAGAACACTCAGCATGCGCACGTGGGCGTGCTCCGTTGCAAACAACTCTGAGAGAGAGAGAGAGATTACTCTAGTGGCAATTAATTCACAATATTTTGCGTCAGATGAGCAGCAGCTCATTCTTACACCGCAAGTAGTTTACTTCCTCCTCCGTTGGCTGGATCCCTCCATCCCCCACCCCTCCCCCCGTCCCTCCTCACCGTTGATGACCTCCTGCCGCTTGGTCTCCTTCTTGCTGAGGTCTTTGAGCGTGTCTGGGGGGGTGTGTTCTCTCCAGTTGGGCGGGTCCTGCTCCAGCTCCAGGAGGCGAGGGTCCTGTTCCTCCTGCTGGGGGGTGGGGCCAGAGAGGGAAAGACCTGGGAGCACACCCTCGGGCAGTAACACCCCTTCATCAACACTGATAGAAGAGAGGAGGACAGGGGAGGAGGAGTGGGGCAGGTATAAGGATATGGGGATAAAGGGTATGGGCGATAATATCAAAATAATCTAACGCGAAGCTAGAAAAACCTGCTTGGGTTGAGAAGCATTTGGATTGGGACATTACACTATTGGCTGGTTCAAAATTCTACATAATCCACACACAGCACTAACATTACACGTAGTTACAGTTAGTACTGTAGCCCTGACTAAGAAAATAACTCCGGCTCTGACCCTCCTCCTCCAGTCAAGCTGTGTCACTCAGCATGGATCTCTTCCTGTGTGAATGAAGCTGCTGGGGACACAGTGGAAGAAGCTTCCATTCACGCTCACTCAGCCTTTCTGTCTGTTAGACATCAGACAGTCAGTAAATGCAAAGTTAGTTGATCAGTAATGTCAGTGAATATATCAGCCTGTCCATCAGTTACTACAGTCAGTCAGTCTGCCTGTCCATCAGTTACTACAGTCAGTCAGTCTGCCTGTCCATCAGTTACTATAGTCAGTCAGTCAGCCCATCCATCAGTTACTGTAGTCAGTCAGTCAGCCCATCCATCAGTTACTGTAGTCAGTCAGTCAGCCTGTCTATCATTTAGTATAGTAAGTCAGTCAGCCCATCCATCAGTTACTATAATCAGTCAGCCTGTCCATCAGTTACTATAGTCAGTCAGTCTGTCCATCAGTTACTATAATCAGTCAGTCTATCAGCCTGTCCATCAGTTACTATAATCAGTCAGTCTATCAGCCTGTCCATCAGTTACTATAATCAGTCAGTCTATCAGCCTGTCCATCAGTTACTATAATCAGTCAGTCAGCCTGTCCATCAGTTACTATAATCAGTCAGTCAGTCTGTCCATCAGTTACTATAGTCAGTCAGTCTGTCCATCAGTTACTATAGTCAGTCAGTCTGTCCATCAGTTACTACAGTCAGTCAGTCTGTCCATCAGTTACTACAGTCAGTCAGTCAGTCTGTCCATCAGTTACTATAATCAGTCAGTCTATCAGCCTGTCCATCAGTTACTATAATCAGTCAGTCTATCAGCATGTCCATCAGTTACTATAATCAGCCAGTCTGTCCATCAGTTACTATAATCAGTCAGTCTGTCCATCAGTTACTATAGTCAGTCAGCCTGTCCATCAGTTACTATAATCAGTCTGTCCATCAGTTACTATAGTCAGTCAGTCTGTCCATCAGTTACTATAGTCAGTCAGTCTGTCCATCAGTTACTATAGTCAGTCAGCCCGTCCATCAGTTACTATAATCAGTCAGCCCGTCCATCAGTTACTATAGTCAGTCAGTCTGTCCATCAGTTACTATAATCAGTCAGTCTGTCCATCAGTTACTATAATCAGTCAGTCAGTCTGTCCATCAGTTACTATAATCAGTCAGTCAGCCTGTCCATCAGTTACTATAGTCAATCAGCCTGTCCATCAGTTACTACAGTCAATCAGCCTGTCCATCAGTTACTATAGTCAGTCAGTCAGCCTGTCCATCAGTTACTATAATCAGTCAGTCAGTCAGCCTGTCCATCAGTTACTATAATCAGTCAGTCAGTCAGCCTGTCCATCAGTTACTATAATCAGTCAGTCTATCAGCCTGTCCATCAGTTACTATAATCAGTCAGTCAGCCTGTCCATCAGTTACTATAATCAATCAGTCAGTCAGCCTGTCCATCAGTTACTATAATCAGTCTGTCCATCAGTCAGTCTGTCCATCAGTTACATCAGCCTGTCCATCAGTTACTATCAGTCAGTCAGTCAGCCTGTCCATCAGTTACTATAATCAGTCAGTCTATCAGCCCTGTCCATCAGTTACTATAATCAGTCAGCCTGTCCATCAGTTACTATAGTCAGTCAGTCTGTCCATCAGTTACTACAGTCAGTCAGTCTGTCCATCAGTTACTACAGTCAGTCAGTCAGCCTGTCCATCAGTTACTACAGTCAGTCAGCCTGTCCATCAGTTACTATAGTCAGTCAGTCTGTCCATCAGTTACTATAGTCAGTCAGTCTGTCCATCAGTTACTATAGTCAGTCAGTCTGTCCATCAGTTACTATAGTCAGTCAGTCTGTCCATCAGTTACTATAGTCAGTCAGTCTGTCCATCAGTTACTATAGTCAGTCAGTCTGTCCATCAGTTACTATAGTCAGTCAGTCTGTCCATCAGTTACTATAGTCAGTCAGTCTGTCCATCAGTTACTATAGTCAGTCAGTCTGTCCCAGTTCAGTCAGTCAGTCTGTCCATCAGTTACTATAATCAGTCTGTCCATCAGTTACTATAGTCAGTCAGTCTGTCCATCAGTTACTACAGTCAGTCAGTCTGTCCATCAGTTACTACAGTCAGTCAGTCTGTCCATCAGTTACTACAGTCAGTCAGTCTGTCCATCAGTTACTACAGTCAGTCAGTCTGTCCATCAGTTACTACAGTCAGTCAGTCTGTCCATCAGTTACTACAGTCAGTCAGTCTGTCCATCAGTTACTATAATCAGTCAGTCAGTCCATCAGTTACTATAATCAGTCAGTCAGTCTGTCCATCAGTTACTATAATCAGTCAGTCAGCCTGTCTATCAGTTACTACAGTCAATCTGCCTGTCTATCAGTTACTACAGTCAATCTGCCTGTCCATCAGTTACTATAGTAAGTCAGTCAGCCCATCCATCAGTTACTATAATCAGTCAGTCAGTCAGCCTGTCCATCAGTTACTATAATCAGTCAGTCAGTCAGCCTGTCCATCAGTTACTATAATCAGTCAGTCTATCAGCCTGTCCATCAGTTACTATAATCAGTCAGTCAGCCTGTCCATTAGTTACTATAATCAATCAGTCAGTCAGCCTGTCCATCAGTTACTATAATCAGTCAGTCCATCAGCCTGTCCATCAGTTACTATAGTCAGTCAGTCAGCCTGTCTATCAGTTACTATAATCAGTCAGTCTATCAGCCCATCCATCAGTTACTATAATCAGTCAGCCTGTCCATCAGTTACTATAGTCAGTCAGTCTGTCCATCAGTTACTACAGTCAGTCAGTCTGTCCATCAGTTACTACAGTCAGTCAGTCAGCCTGTCCATCAGTTACTACAGTCAGTCAGCCTGTCCATCAGTTACTATAGTCAGTCAGTCTGTCCATCAGTTACTATAGTCAGTCAGTCTGTCCATCAGTTACTACAGTCAGTCAGTCTGTCCATCAGTTACTATAGTCAGTCAGTCTGTCCATCAGTTACTATAATCAGTCTGTCCATCAGTTACTATAGTCAGTCAGTCTGTCCATCAGTTACTATAGTCAGTCAGTCTGTCCATCAGTTACTACAGTCTATCAGCCTGTCCATCAGTTACTATAATCAGTCAGTCTATCAGCCTGTCCATCAGTTACTATAATCAGTCAGTCTATCAGCCTGTCCATCAGTTACTATAATCAGTCAGTCTATCAGCCTGTCCATCAGTTACTATAATCAGTCAGTCAGTCTGTCCATCAGTTACTATAATCAGTCAGTCTATCAGCCTGTCCATCAGTTACTATAATAACTATAATCAGTCAGTCTATCAGCCTGTCCATCAGTTACTATAATATAATCAGCCTGTCCATCAGTCAGTCTATCAGCCTGTCCATCAGTTACTATAATCAGTCAGTCTATCAGCCTGTCCATCAGTTACTATAATCAGTCAGTCTATCAGCCTGTCCATCAGTTACTATAATCAGTCAGTCAGTCTGTCCATCAGTTACTCCATCAGTTACTATAATCAGTCAGTCTATCAGCCTGTCCATCAGTTACTATAATCAGTCAGTCTATCAGCCTGTCCATCAGTTACTATAATCAGTCAGTCAGCCTGTCCATCAGTTACTATAATCAGTCAGTCAGTCTGTCCATCAGTTACTATAATCAGTCAGTCTATCAGCCTGTCCATCAGTTACTATAATCAGTCAGTCTATCAGCCTGTCCATCAGTTACTATAATCAGTCAGTCTATCAGCCTGTCCATCAGTTACTATAATCAGTCATCAGTCTGTCCATCAGTTACTATAATCAGTCAGTCCTGTCCATCAGTTACTATAATCAGTCAGTCCTGTCCATCAGTTACTATAATCAGTCTCAGTCTGTCCATCAGTTACTATAATCAGTCAGTCTGTCCATCAGTTACTATAATCTGTCCTGTCCATCAGTTACTATAATCAGTCAGTCAGCCTGTCCATCAGTTACTATAATCAGTCAGTCAGTCTGTCCATCAGTTACTATAATCAGTCAGTCTATCAGCCTGTCCATCAGTTACTATAATCAGTCAGTCTATCAGCCTGTCCATCAGTTACTATAATCAGTCAGTCTATCAGCCTGTCCATCAGTTACTATAATCAGTCAGTCTATCAGCCTGTCCATCAGTTACTATAATCAGTCAGTCAGCCTGTCCATCAGTTACTATAATCAGTCAGTCTAGTCTGTCCATCAGTTACTATAATCAGTCAGTCATCAGTTCAGTCCTGTCCATCAGTTACTATAATCAGTCAGTCTATCAGTCTGTCCATCAGTTACTATAATCAGTCAGTCTATCAGCCTGTCCATCAGTTACTATAATCAGTCAGTCAGTCTGTCCATCAGCCTGTCCATCAGTTATAATCAGTCAGTCTATCAGCCTGTCCATCAGTTACTATAATCAGTCAGTCTATCAGCCTGTCCATCAGTTACTATAATCAGTCAGTCTATCAGCCTGTCCATCAGTTACTATAATCAGTCAGTCTATCAGCCTGTCCATCAGTTACTATAATCAGTCAGTCTATCAGCCTGTCCATCAGTTACTATAATCAGTCAGTCAGTCTGTCCATCAGTTACTATAATCAGTCAGTCTATCAGCCTGTCCATCAGTTACTATAGTCATCAGCCTGTCCATCAGTTACTATAATCAGTCAGTCAGCCTGTCCATCAGTTACTATAATCAGTCAGTCTATCAGCCTGTCCATCAGTTACTATAATCAGTCAATCAGTCCATCAGTTACTATAATCAGTCAGTCTATCAGCCTGTCCATCAGTTACTATAATCAGTCAGTCTATCAGCCTGTCCATCAGTTACTATAATCAGTCAGTCAGCCTGTCCATCAGTTACTATAATCAGTCAATCTGCCTGTCCATCAGTTACTATAATCAGTCAGTCAGCCTGTCCATCAGTTACTATAATCAGTCAGTCAGTCAGCCTGTCCATCAGTTACTATAATCAGTCAGTCAGTCTGTCCATCAGTTACTATAATCAGTCAGTCAGCCTGTCCATCAGTATAATCTCATCAGCCTGTCCATCAGTCAGCCTGTCCATCAGTTACTAATAGTCAGTCAGCCTGTCCATCAGTTACTATAATCAGTCAGTTCTATAATAGTATCAGCCTGTCCATCAGTTACTATAGTCAGTCAGCCTGTCCATCAGTTACTATAGTCAGTCAGCCTGTCCATCAGTTACCTCAGTTACTATAATCAGTCAGCCTGTCCATCAGTTACTATAGTCAGTCAGCCTGTCCATCAGTTACTATAATCAGTCAGTCAGTCAGCCTGTCCATCAGTTACTATAATCAGTCAGTCTATCAGCCTGTCCATCAGTTACTATAATCAGTCAGTCTATCAGCCTGTCCATCAGTTACTATAGTCAGTCAGCCTGTCTATCAGTTACTACAGTCAATCTGCCTGTCCATCAGTTACTATAATCAGTCAGTCAGCCTGTCCATCAGTTACTATAATCAGTCAGTCAGTCAGCCTGTCTATCAGTTACTATAATCAGTCAGTCAGTCTGTCCATCAGTTACTATAATCAGTCAGTCAGCCTGTCCATCAGTTACTATAGTCAGTCAGCCTGTCCATCAATTACTATAATCAGTCAGTCTATCAGCCTGTCCATCAGTTACTATAGTCAGTCAGTCTGTCCATCAGTTACTATAGTCAGTCAGCCTGTCCATCAGTTACTATAGTCAGTCAGCCTGTCCATCAGTTACTATAGTCAGTCAGCCTGTCCATCAGTTACTATAGTCAGTCAGCCTGTCCATCAGTTACTATAGTCAGTCAATCTGTCCATCAGTTACTATAGTCAGTCAGTCTGTCCATCAGTTACTACAGTCAGTCAGTCTGTCCATCAGTTACTACAGTCAGTCAGTCTATCAGCCTGTCCATCAGTTACTATAATCAGTCAGTCTATCAGCCTGTCCATCAGTTACTATAATCAGTCAGTCTATCAGCCTGTCCATCAGTTACTATAATCAGTCAGTCAGTCTGTCCATCAGTTACTACAATCAGTCAGTCTTTCAGCCTGTCCATCAGTTACTATAATCAGTCAGTCTATCAGCCTGTCCATCAGTTACTATAATCAGTCAGTCAGTCTGTCCATCAGTTACTATAATCAGTCAGTCTATCAGCCTGTCCATCAGTTACTATAATCAGTCAGTCTATCAGCCTGTCCATCAGTTACTATAATCAGTCAGTCAGTCAGCCTGTCCATCAGTTACTATAATCAGTCAGTCTATCAGCCTGTCCATCAGTTACTATAATCAGTCAGTCTATCAGCCTGTCCATCAGTTACTATAATCAGTCAGTCTATCAGCCTGTCCATCAGTTACTATAATCAGTCAGTCAGTCTGTCCATCAGTTACTATAATCAGTCAGTCTATCAGCCTGTCCATCAGTTACTATAATCAGTCAGTCTATCAGCCTGTCCATCAGTTACTATAATCAGTCAGTCAGCCTGTCCATCAGTTACTATAATCAGTCAGTCAGTCTGTCCATCAGTTACTATAATCAGTCAGTCAGCCTGTCCATCAGTTACTATAATCAGTCAGTCAGCCTGTCCATCAGTTACTATAATCAGTCAGCCTGTCCATCAGTTACTATAGTCAGTCAGCCTGTCCATCAGTTACTATAATCAGTCGGTCTATCAGCCTGTCCATCAGTTACTATAGTCAGTCAGTCTGTCCATCAGTTACTATAGTCAGTCAGCCTGTCCATCAGTTACTATAGTCAGTCAGTCTGTCCATCAGTTACTATAGTCAGTCAGTCTGTCCATCAGTTACTATAGTCAGTCAGTCTGTCCATCAGTTACTACAGTCAGTCAGTCTGTCCATCAGTTACTACAGTCTATCAGCCTGTCCATCAGCTACTACAGTCTATCAGCCTGTCCATCAGTTACTATAATCAGTCAGTCTATCAGCCTGTCCATCAGTTACTATAATCAGTCAGTCTATCAGCCTGTCCATCAGTTACTATAATCAGTCAGTCTATCAGCCTGTCCATCAGTTACTATAATCAGTCAGTCTATCAGCCTGTCCATCAGTTACTATAATCAGTCAGTCTATCAGCCTGTCCATCAGTTACTATAATCAGTCAGTCTATCAGCCTGTCCATCAGTTACTATAATCAGTCAGTCAGTCTGTCCATCAGTTACTATAATCAGTCAGTCTATCAGCCTGTCCATCAGTTACTATAATCAGTCAGTCTATCAGCCTGTCCATCAGTTACTATAATCAGTCAGTCAGTCAGCCTGTCCATCAGTTACTATAATCAGTCAGTCAGTCAGCCTGTCCATCAGTTACTATAATCAGTCAGTCTATCAGCCTGTCCATCAGTTACTATAATCAGTCAGTCAGTCAGCCTGTCCATCAGTTACTATAATCAGTCAGTCTGCCTGTCCATCAGTTACTATAATCAGTCAGTCTGCCTGTCCATCAGTTACTATAATCAGTCAGTCAGCCTGCCTGTCCATCAGTTACTATAATCAGTCAGTCAGCCTGCCTGTCCATCAGTTACTATAATCAGTCAGTCAGTCTGCCTGTCCATCAGTTACTATAATCAGTCAGTCAGCCTGCCTGTCCATCAGTTACTATAATCAGTCAGTCAGCCTGCCTGTCCATCAGTTACTATAATCAGTCAGTCAGCCTGCCTGTCCATCAGTTACTATAATCAGTCAGTCAGCCTGCCTGTCCATCAGTTACTATAATCAGTCAGTCAGCCTGCCTGTCCATCAGTTACTATAATCAGTCAGTCAGTCTGCCTGTCCATCAGTTACTATAATCAGTCAGTCAGCCTGCCTGTCCATCAGTTACTATAATCAGTCAGTCAGCCTGCCTGTCCATCAGTTACTATAATCAGTCAGTCAGCCTGCCTGTCCATCAGTTACTATAAGCAGTCAGTCAGTCTGTCCATCAGTTACTATAATCAGTCAGTCAGCCTGTCCATCAGTTTCTATAATCAGTCAGTCAGTCTGCCTGTCCATCAGTTACTATAGTCAGTCAGTCTGTCTATCATTTAGTATAGTCTGTTAGTCAGCCTTTCACTATGTCAGTCTGTGGCTGTGCTCCTCTCTCGACCCATGAGAGAAGGGGGATAGGGGTCTGCCTTACGAGGGATGGGGAGAGGTCGGGGAGGAGTGTGCTGCCGTGGCGGCGGCTTGCAGGTCCACGTCGCTACGGGAACGCGACTGTTTGGCCCGGGAGGAGCCACGGCGACGGGAGGAATGTCTGTCCACACGAGCACTCTCACTGCGTCCCACACGCCTGGGGAGGAAGGAAGGGGAGAGCACATCGAAGGGAGAGAGGAGAGCGAGAGGAGGGCCAGTGGGTGGGAAAAATACAAGGAGGATGGTAGTATAAGGAGGAAGGCAGGGGAGGAAGTAGAGAGACAGACAGAGTGAGGAGTACAGGAACCACAAGGAAATGGTCCAAAAGACCAAACCAAAGAGTACGGAGTGGAACAACAAAGACAGGGGAGATATTAGGATAAAGTGGATCCAAGCAGGAGAACCATTACAGAGGAAGTCAATGTGATGTCAAAGAAATGTAGAGGATCAAAAGAAAAGCACACAAGAGATGTGACAGAGAATGGATGGTTAGACTCAGGAGCATAGAGACACCACACAGTCCTGGGTTACTGCTTAATGACTAGCCCTATTAGAACACATTGGAAGCAGAGACACTCCACACAGTCCTGGGTTACTGCTTAATGACTAGCCCTATTAGAACACATTGGAAGCAGAGACACTCCACACAGTCCTGGGTTACTGCTTAATGACTAGCCCTATCAGAAAGACATTGGAAGCAGAGACACACCACACAGTCCTGGGTTACTGCTTAATGACTAGCCCTATCAGAAACACATTGGAAGCAGAGACACTCCACACAGTCCTGGGTTACTGCTTAATGACTAGCCCTATTAGAACACATTGGAAGCAGAGACACTCCACACAGTCCTGGGTTACTGCTTAATGACTAGCCCTATCAGAAACACATTGTAAGCAGAGACACTCCACACAGTCCTGGGTTACTGCTTAATGACTAGCCCTATTAGAACACATTGGAAGCAGAGACACTCCACACAGTCCTGGGTTACTGCTTAATGACTAGCCCTATCAGAACACATTGGAAGCAGAGACACTCCACACAGTCCTGGGTTACTGCTTAATGACTAGCCCTATCAGAACACATTGGAAGCAGAGACACTCCACACAGTCCTGGGTTACTGCTTAATGACTAGCCCTATCAGAACACATTGGAAGCAGAGACACTCCACACAGTCCTGGGTTACTGCTTAATGACTAGCCCTATCAGAACACATTGGAAGCAGAGACACTCCACACAGTCCTGGGTTACTGCTTAATGACTAGCCCTATTAGAACACATTGGAAGCAGAGACACTCCACACAGTCCTGGGTTACTGCTTAATGACTAGCCCTATTAGAAACACATTGGAAGCCCATCTACCTCAACACTATAAGTTAAGAAAGCGGTCCTTAGTAACATCTCAGTGTGTCTGTGTACCAAGGCCTTTCAATTACGCAGTGTTAAATGGCAATCAATTGGGCTTCTCAACCCTCCAATCTCACACACACACTGACAAGAAGACTATTATATTATAACATCACAGCCCACTCACGTCAGTCCAAGGTACAGGATAAACAATACTTAGCCATGCAGTGTGTGTGTGTGTGTGTGTGTGTGTGTGTGTGTGTGTGTGTGTGTGTGTGTGTGTGTGTGTGTGTGTGTGTGTGTGTGTGTGTGTGTGTGTGTGTGTGTGTGTGTGTGTGTGTGTGTGTGTGGTAATGCAGGATGGACTGTGTTATCAATATGAGGCCCAGTGCGTGTCCGTATCCCTGTCGCAGAGAAGTAGAAACCCACCTTGTCTTGCGTCTGTAAAAACACGGGACAGGACAGTTACATAACCACCACAACCATTCAACAGTAACACACCCCCTTTCTACAAACCTCCAACTCTCCCCATCAACCGCTGCAGCACACGGACAGAGCCTAGCAGCACTGAACGCACTGTAAAACCACAGAAAGCAAAGCACACCCACAAACACAAGACGTCTGCTGTCCTGAACATGGTACCACATGAAGCCCTGTGAAGACTGGACAACAGAACATAGCGAAACCCTATAGAACCACACACACTGATGCCTTCTGCAAGCAACAGACATGAAAGTGAACCAGACCTCACTGCTTCACCTACAGTAGGACTGGGATAAAGCCGACAGCAGACAAATCTAAAGCTGGACCGCACGACTGAAGCACAGTAAAAGTCAACTTAATGAACTTAAGCCTGTAGAGAAACAATGCTGTACAAACCAAATATAGCACAATGAATGCCCAAATCAGACAGACGTACAACCCCAGACAACATAACGTTATACCAGCTTTCCCCAGCTCTGGTACTTGAGTCTAGCCTGCAGACACACAGACAAGATGACACACTACAGTACAATGTTAACTATTATACACTTAACTTGCTCTGAACAACTGAGCAGAGTCAGCATCGCACAAACAAGGAGACAGCAGTGGTGCTTTGGAAGAGGAGCAAACACAAACAGGAAAAATGATGGACACACACAGAGAGAAAGTGGAGAACAGGTAAACAAAACAAGAGATTTGTGGTAGAGGAGAAGGGAGGAGGAAGGGTTGGGGGCTGGAGGGGAAGACCAGGTCCCTGTAGCCCCAGTAAGGGTCCATATCCAAATGCTGGGTGGGTCTTAGTGATGTTCGCTACATGGAGTTGCTCTGGCAGGGCAGGGTTAAGGTGTGGTAGGTAGGCTAGGCAGCACAGTACACAGCAGGAACGGACGGAGAGACTGAGGGAGTTTTACCACGCTTCCTCGGCCTTAGCATAGCCACTGACCCCTAACCTTTTTAAACTGTTTGACTATGTTCAACATCTTCCCGAAAGGTGTTGGGTCTATGTTGGTCTTTGGTTTTATACATCTCATCTACTCCATTTTTTTTTTTACCTCTCTTCCTCTATTTTTTCCTCACCTGTCTTTGTCCAGGTTTTCCTCCAGGGGGTGTTCATTGGGTGAGGGGGGCTCCCATACAGCCAGCCCCCCTGCCATCCCCCCGGGGGACAGCTCACCCCCCTCCGCCACCAAATGGGGGTCCGAACGGCTGCTGAACAGACCTGGGAGAGGAGCAAAGGAAACACACATTTCAGATTCACCTCACTGACTACACCCTAAGTTAGGTTGGGTGGTGCTATGCTACCATGTATCCGTCCAATCAGCCTTACCTATCTCGTTGTGGGAGAAGTCTGGGCTGGAGGTCACACTGATGTGAACTCCTGATCCCTCGCTGACCTCCAAACCCTGATGGGGGGAGGATCCTGTGGAAACAGACTTCCTGTTTAATGCTGGAGGAGCAGCATCAGGGGCGGAGGAGCCTCGAGAGAGAGCGAGGCCGCTGGAAACCTTACGCTCCTGATTCACCTTCTCTTTATCCACTGAGAGAGAGAGCAAGAGAGAGAGCGAGAGATGGTAAAAGGGATGACATTGAGGAGAAAAAAAAGAGTCAAAACAGTCAAGAGTCATTTCTATGAGAGACTATGAGAGAGAAACAGAGACAGACAGGATGAGTATAGGGTAATCAGTGGATCTGTGGTGAGAGAGGAGGGTTAATCATTCTCAGGGTGTGTGTGTGTGTGTGTGTGTGTGTGTGTGTGTGTGTGTGTGTGTGTGTGTGTGTGTGTGTGTGTGTGTGTGTGTGTGTGTGTGTGTGTGTGTGTGTGTGTGTGTGTGTGTGTGTGTGTGTGTGTGTGCTGGGCGAGATGGACAAAAATCCATGTTGTGATACATTGACCAATTGTTTGAATAATGATAAATCAGCAATAAATCATGTTTGGGGGAGGTGCTAGAGCTGGGCGAGATGGACAAAAAGTGATAATGTGATGAATGTAACTATTTTGCTCGATAACAATAAATAGCCTACAACAATAAAACTAAACGTTTTAAAGGGACAGTTAGGCTACTTTACATTAGCGGGAGGGCTTTTGACTATTGATTTCCAGTGCCAAGAAAGTCAACAGATGGCAGTTGGAACTCAAAACACTTAGCTAGTGATATTGTTGCTATATAGACAAGTAGGCTATTTGATTCATTGATCAGTAAATGTAGGCTAACATCATACAACAACTTTCCAGCACTAGACCGAGGCTACTTGATGTAGAACAAGAGCTCACAGTTTTACCAATTTCATGTCAGATTCTGATGGTTATCTGCGTTTCTCCAAACAGCAAATTTCAAAGTTGCACCAAACGTCACATTTCTGCAGGAATCAACTTAATACATAGGCTATTACCGTTGACCAAACAACGGTTTAGAGAACAATCTACAGGAACATTGTTTAGCAAAATCACAGATGTTTGTTTCTTCGTCCCAGCTGTAGCGTGTGTGGTGAGTCCAACTATCAAAACACCAGTGATTACAGATCATGCCATATAATATACACCTAGACGCAAAACAGTAAGTCAACAAATCAAAAGCTCCGCATTCCCCTCAGATCCCCTTCCAGGTTTGATTTGGTACATGCAAACATGCATTGGGGTTGATTAGTAAGGACTAAACCATTCTAGAGATAAAGGGGTGGGGAAGAGGAGATGAGAGCCAGACGGTGGTACCTTCAGCCTCCACTTTAGGAAGTTTGACCTCAGCTGAAAGAAGAACACAGGGCAAGACAACGGGTTCTTTTTATTTCTACAAAGACATTGTCTTATACAGGCACTACGGTCATTCTGGTAGACCCACTTTTAGATGGTGATCGATAATCAAACACCTGACATAGCTTATACTATATGTCATCCATTCTGTTTCTCTGTATGCAGTGTGTATTTAGTAGTGCATACAGTATGTATTTAATAGTGTATACAGTATGTATTTAGTAGTGCATACAGTATGTATTTAGTAGTGCATACAGTATGTATTTAGTAGTGCATACAGTATGTATTTAGTAGTGCATACAGTATGTATTGTTTTTTAACGATGTAAGGAAGACAAACTAATTTCCCCTTGGGTATTGATAAAGTACAATCTCATCTCATATTATGACACTACTGGTACGTACTGCTGCCAGCAATCCAGCCACCGGCGGCGCTGAGGATGTTGGGAAAACCCCCCTTCGGTTTAGATTTAGTGGACTCCTCACTCTTCTTATTCTGAGAGGGAGGAAGAGAAACAAAGAAAGAGCGCATTATGACAAGAACAGTCCAATAATACTGGATAGGTTGGTGTGTGGGATGGACTGGGGACTGTGGAGTCCAGCTAGCTGCCAACCAGACAGACAGACAGACAGACTCACCTTCCCAAGGGGTCTCCTGAAGAACCCTCTGGACTTCTTACTGTCAGCTACTCTGGACTTCACTCCTAGGTGCTTCATGTAGAAGGCCACTGCTGCAAAAATCGACGAACTGGAGGACGAGAGAGATTAAAAAAGTTAGTGGTCATGAAAGTATGAAAGTACATACTGTATAAATGCATATTTATTGGCATTGCAATAGAAACAGTAATGATACACTATTACAGAGGATGCTAGCATGAGCTGTAAATAAAAATAATGGGCGTGAAAGAGACAGAGTAGGGCTGGGGATGAGATGAGAAAAGGGCTGGGGTTGGGATGAGAAAAGGGGTTGAGATGAGAAAAGGGGTTGAGATGAGAAAAGGGGTTGAGATGAGAAAAGGGGTTGAGATGAGAAAAGGGGTTGAGATGAGAAAAGGGCTGGGGTTGAGATGAGAAAAGGGCTGGGGTTGAGATGAGAAAAGGCTTGGGGTTGAGAAGAGAAAAGGGCTGGGGTTGAGAAGAGAAAAGGGCTGGGGTTGAGAAGAGAAAAGGGCTGGGGTTGAGATGAGAAAAGGGCTGGGGTTGAGATGAGAAAAGGCTTGGGGTTGAGAAGAGAAAAGGGCTGGGGTTGAGATGAGAAAAGGGCTGGGGTTGAGAAGAGAAAAGGCTTGGGGTTGAGAAGAGAAAAGGCTTGGGGTTGAGAAGAGAAAAGGGCTGGGGTTGAGATGAGAAAAGGGCTGGGGTTGAGATGAGAAAAGGGCTGGGGTTGAGATGAGAAAAGGCCTGGGGTTGAGATGAGAAAAGGCTTGGGGTTGAGAAGAGAAAAGGGCTGGGGTTGAGATGAGAAAAGGGCTGGGGTTGAGATGAGAAAAGGCTTGGGGTTGAGAAGAGAAAAGGGCTGGGGTTGAGAAGAGAAAAGGGCTGGGGTTGAGATGAGAAAAGGGCTGGGGTTGAGAAGAGAAAAGGCTTGGGGTTGAGAAGAGAAAAGGCTTGGGGTTGAGAAGAGAAAAGGGCTGGGGTTGAGAAGAGAAAAGGGCTGGGGTTGAGATGAGAAAAGGGCTGGGGTTGAGAAGAGAAAAGGGCTGGGGTTGAGAAGAGAAAAGGGCTGGGGTTGAGAAGAGAAAAGGGCTGAAGAGAGAAAAGGCCTGGGGTTGAGAAGAGAAAAGGGCTGGGGTTGAGAAGAGAAAAGGCCTGGGGTTGAGAAGAGAAAAGGGCTGGGGTTGAGATGAGAAAAGGGCTGGGGTTGAGAAGAGAAAAGGGCTGGGGTTGAGAAGAGAAAAGGCCTGGGGTTGAGAAGAGAAAAGGGCTGGGGTTGAGAAGAGAAAAGGGCTGGGGTTGAGATGAGAAAAGGGCTGGGGTTGGAATATGAGAAGGGCTGGGGTTGGAATATGAGAAAGGCTGGGGTTGGAATATGAGAAAGGCTGGGGTTGGAATATGAGAAAGGCTGGGTTGGAATATGAGAAAGGCTGGGGTTGGAATATGAGAAAGGCTGGGGTTGGAATATGAGAAAGGCTGGGGTTGGAATATGAGAAAGGCTGGGGTTGGAATATGAGAAAGGCTGGGGTTGGAATATGAGAAAGGCTGGGGTTGGAATATGAGAAAGGCTGGGGTTGGAATATGAGAAAGGCTGGGGTTGGAATATGAGAAAGGCTGGGGTTGGAATATGAGAAAGGCTGGGGTTGGAATATGAGAAAGGCTGGGGTTGGAATATGAGAAAGGCTGGGGTTGGAATATGAGAAAGGCTGGGGTGATGCTGGGTGGAGAGTTGGTAGTTTACCAGAGAGGAAAGGAGGATTAGAAAGAGGAGCTTGAGGGAGAAAATGCAAGAGCTTTTCAAACTGAGGCCATAAGACCATAACCCAAGTCAGTCTACATCAGCTACAGAATGCCATTTATGGCAAAGTAATGCAACTATAGGACAGCAGTCTGCACAACGTACAGGACAGCAGTCTGCACAACGTACAGGACAGCAGTCTGCACAACGTACAGGACAGCAGTCTGCACAACGTACAGGACAGCAGTCTGCACAACGTATAGGACAGCAGTCTGCACAACATACAGGACAGCAGTCTGCACAACGTACAGGACAGCAGTCTGCACAACGTACAGGACAGCAGTCTGCACAACGTACAGGACAGCAGTCTGCACAACGTACAGGACAGCAGTCTGCACAACGTACAGGACAGTAGTCTGCACAACGTACAGGACAGCAGTCTGCACAACGTATAGGACAGTAGTCTGCACAACGTACAGGACAGCGGAGTCAATCACCACCTTCCGGAGACACCTGAAACCCCACCTCTTTAAGGAATACCTAGGATAGGATAAAATAATCCTTCTCACCCCCCCTCCCCCCCCTTAAAATATTTAGATGCACTATTGTAAAGTGGTTGTTCCACTGGATGTCATAAGGTGAATGCACCAATTTGTAAGTCGCTCTGGATAAGAGCGTCTGCTAAATGACTTAAATGTAAATGTTAAATGTAAGTAGTCTGCACAACGTATAGGACAGTAGTCTGCACAACATACAACTACAGGACAGCAGTCTGCACAAAGTACAACTACAGGACAGCAGTCTGCACAACGTACAACTACAGGACTGAAGTCTGCACAACGTACAACTATAGAGCAAAACAAACTAATTGAGGAGGAAGCTAAAATAAATATAAGGCATGTATGTATGGAATCTAAGCAGGGAGCTGGACAAAGCATGTCTAGCATGCATTCACACATTGACAGAAGTGGTTCAGACACACAGCACCGCGAAACACAGAACTCACCATTTCTCCTCGTCTGCGACGATGGAGGGACTGAAAGAGAGGAGATGAATAGATATTAAAGAGATAGAGAGAGAGAGATAAGTGCAGACATTGCCAAGTCTGTAGACTTACCGCCGCAGTCGATTAAGTGGCATTTTCCCTCGCTCTTTCTCGACTGATTCTTAACTCTGTTTTGGGACGGTGGAATCTGAAACGGCTAAGCTTCTCCTGATCCAACTCAAATCTGACTGCAGTGATATTGTATTCAGAGCAGAAGCTACTGAACATATTCTGATCTTTCCAACAAAAAAAGGGAAAAAATAAAACAGTCTAAAACAATAAGAGATGCATTAAAAGCTGCACCCAAAACAATGCACAAGAAACTATTGACAATTGTTTTTAAACTAAAACACTGCAAAACTCTAATCTGTACAAATCTATCCAATCTGCATTTCTTCACAAGGCAAGGTATCAGCTGTCTAACTATCTGCAAAAGATAAGTGTGAAGTCAATGCACAGCTGCTCTCTGGGAGTTGTCTGCAGGGTGGGCTGGAAAATCTAACAATGCTCCAGGACACCGGAAATGGCTATTTAACTGTGTTTTAGTCTGATGCAACAAGCAGGCAAGAATATGGAAATGAGATCCTACTGTTTCTCTTTTCTATTAACATAAAGGGAGGGGAGGGGTTTCCCCAGGATTCCTCAAGCCAATCAGGATGCCCCATCCCTCCATTCCACTGACTGACCAATAGGAGACAGAGGTGGTGAGGTCACCATGTTCTAGCGGCGAGAGGGGGAGAGACGGGGTGGCGACAGAACGAGGGCGGGTGTGGGATTGTGGAGGAGAGATGAGGATTGTGGAAGTGAATCTAAATGGGCCGAATAAATGAATAACTCTTCTGTAGTTAGGAGACAGAGAGTGTTGATTGTGAGTCAGTAAGTTTATGATGTGTTTGACACTGCCTGCTGACAAGCTTTTCATACTTCCTCCACTGACAATACAGTAGTAACCAGAAAAAAGGGACCTATGCATTGGGCATATCCCCTTTCTCTTTGTTTGTCTCTCTCTTATAGTCACTCTTTCATCCTCTCTCTTCACACTGCAGATTAAAGAGCTTGTCTCCTGCTCTCCTCCTCACTTGTTCCAGTGTTAATTCATTGTGTCTGGCCACTGGGTCAGAGGTAGATGAACGGACTACACTGCCCCTACTCTCCCTCCCTCCCCCTCCCTCCCTCCCTCCCTCCGGTTGGCAGCATGCCAGGGGAGAGCCTTCCTGCCAACGTGGCACTGCTGACTCTCTCCTTCTCCCTCTGCTTCCTCTCCTCCACCTCCCTTTCACCCCCTCTGTTCCAATCACTGTTGTCCCTCTTTCTTTTCTCCCCAAATCCCTCTCTCTCCTCCATGTCTTTAATCATCCATCTATCCCCCTAGTGGTCCCTGTGTGTTGAACTGGTTGTGTCAATGTGTGTATTTCTGCACCATATTCTAGAAATGTCCGCTGAGGGACTGGAACTGTGATGTCTAGAGGCCTGTGATGTCATGATGATACTACACAGCATTTAATTGAATTCAAATTAAACTTGCCCCCAAACGAAGCCATGAGAGGTTTAACTTAGCTAATTAGACTGTACCTTTATCTATGAAGTTACATAAAAGCTATACGTTATGTAGTACTGCATTACGACAGTCAATAATCCACCCCAGCAGTCTACTCACTGGATCTCAGACATTTTGTCCAGCAGGGTCTCTGCCACAGCCTTCTCCTTCATCTCCATGGGGATACGATCGGTGGGGTAGTGAGACTCCACCTCCAGCAGCTCTGCCGCGTTAGGGGTCATACCCATCATCCTCTTCTGCCTGGGAGGGAGGCAAGGCAGGAAGTATCCCTTTAAGGATTTACATCTCACACTGTATAACTGTCATCAGTCTGACATTATCTCTGAGGGCTAGTTGGTACACACGTGTGTATGGGGAGCAACAAGAAAGTTTGTGTTTAGGGCAGAAACTATTTTAAGCCAATGTTATCACTGATGAGTCAATAGGTTTTGACCAGGTCACTGCTGGTTCAATGGATGTGGGTGTGTCACCTAAAGTCTTCCAGCTGTCGCAGCACCTCTGGGGCTTGAGCCAACTGGACATCCTGGACAAACTTCTTCTGCTGCTCCTCACTGAGCAGGTCTGGTCTGGTACGGTCTGAGAGAGAGATTACATACACACCATGCTTTATCCAGATAATGCTGAATAGACCAGTGGTGGCTGCATTATCTCAAATCATAAGAGAACGATCGTAGGAGGGCTTACCCAACTCAAACGATACATTGTGAGGGATTTGCACTCTGAGAATCTGTGTGGGTTGAAGAGGAGGAGGGAGAGAACATTTTAATTTGACATAATAATAATATGCATCACACTGACTTCTACAACAACATTTGTATGTTCTCCTCTGTTCCTCTGGTGATGTAGAGGTTAATCCAGGTCCTGCAGTGCCTAGCTCCACTCCTACTCCCCAGGTGCTCTCATTTGTTGACTTCTGTAACTGTAAAAGCTTTGGTTTCATGCATATTAACATTAGAAGCCTCCTCCCTAAATTTGCTTTATTCGCTGCTTTAGCACACTCTGCCAACCCCGATGTCTTAGCCGTGGCTGAATCCTGGCTTAGGAAAACCACCAAAACCCCTGAAATGTCCATCCCCAACTATAACATTTTCCGCCAAGATCGAACTGCTAAAGGGGGCAGTGTTGCAATCTACTGCAGATATAGCCTGCAGAGTTCTGTCTTACTATCCAGGTCTGTACCAAAACAACTCGAGTTTCTACTCCTAAACATTCACCTTTCCAGAAACAAGTCTCTCACCGTTGCCGCTTGCTATAGACAACCCTCTACCCCCAGCTGTGCCCTGGACACCATATGTGAATTGATTGCCCAGCATCTATCTTCTGAGCTCATGCTGCTAGGTGATCTAAACTGGGACATGCTTAACACCCAAGCCATCAGTCTTTGAAAGCCAAGTTAACAAACAGATTACCGACCATTTGGAATCTCACCGTACCTTCTCCACTATGCAATCTGGTTTCAGAGCTGGTCATGGGTGCATCTTAGCCACGCTCAAGGTCCCAAACGATATAACCACCATCGATAAGAGACATTACTGTACAGCCATATTCATCGACCTGGCTAAGGCTTTTGACACTGTCAATCACAACATTCTTATTGGCAGACTCAACAGCCTTGGTTTCTCAATGATTGCCCCGGTAGGTTCACCAACTACTTCTCCGATAGAGTTCAGTATGTCAAATCGGAGGGCCGGACCTCTGGCAGTCTCTATGGGGGTGCCACAAGGTTCAATTCTTGGGCCGACTCTCTTCTCTGTATACAGAGTGTTATAGTGTTAACTAACCTCCAAATGAGCTTCAATGCCATACAACTCTCCTTCCGTGGCCTCCAACTGCTCTTAAATACAAGTAAAACTAATTGCATGGTGCCTGGTTAGACTGTAAACTCTCCTTCCAGACTCACATTAAACATCCCCAATCGAAAATTAAATCTAGAATTGGCTTCCTATTTCGCAACAAAGCATCCTTCACTCCTGCTGCCAAACATACCCTTGTAAAACTGACTATCCTACCGATCCTCAACTTCGGCGATGTCATTTACAAAATAGCCTCCAACTCTATTCAACAAATTGTATGCAGTCTATCACAGTGCCATCCGTTTTGTCACGAAAGCCCCATATACTACCCACCACTGCAACCTGTATGATTTAATTGGCTGGCCCTCACTTCATACTCGTCGCCAAACCCACTGGCTCCAGGTCATCTACAAGTCTCTGCTAGGTAAAGCCCCAACTAATCTCAGCTCACTGGTCACCATAGCAGCACCCACCCGTAGCACGTGCTCCTGCAGGTATATCTCACCGGTCACCCCCAAAGCCAATTCTTCCTTTGGCCGCCTCGCCTTCCAGTTCTCTGCTGCCAATGACTGGAACGAACTGAAAAAAATCTCTGAATCTGGAGACTCTTACCTCCCTCACTAGCTTTAAGCACCAGCTGTCAGAGCAACTCACAGATCACTTGCACCTGTACATAGCCCATCCAATCTTCCACATCCCCATACTGTATTAATTTATCTTGCTTCTTTACACCCCAGTATCTCAACTTGCCCATCCATCTTCTGCACATCCTACCATTCCAGTGTTTAACTGCTATATTGTAATTACTTTGCCACCATGGCCTATTCATTACCTTAACTCTCTTATCCTACCTCATTTGCACATGCTGTATATCGACTTTTCTATTGTATTATTGATTGTATGTTTGTTTACTCCATGTGTAACTCTGTTGTTGTATGTGTCGAACTGCTTTGCTTTATCTTGGTCAAGTCGCAGTTGCAAATGAGAACTTGTTCTCAACGAGCCTACCTAGTTAAATAAAGGTAAAATAAATCAAATAAATAAAGTATAGAGATCTCAAACAATGCAGTACACCACAGTCACCACCAGATGTCACTTGAATACCAATAAAACAAAATGCAGGCAAGAGGAAAATTTGAAAACAAAAGTACAATATCTACTCCATGAGTCTCTCTCTACCTCTGAATGTTCCAATGAACTTTCACTAAACGTATCCTTTTAGAATAGAGAGGGAGTGTAAAACAAAGGTCATTCCCACGACCTGAAAGGGAAGTCGTTTGTCAGCGTGAGAAAGTGTGACACACTGAGTAGAGGGAGAGACACACACACACACAGGGCGAGAGGAAGAGGGGTACAGAGGGTACAGCTGGACAAACGGCCAGTACCAAGAAAGCAGAGGAAGTACGGTACAGAACAGTGACGTGCCATTCTGGCTCTGGGCTCTACACTCGCTTCCTAGCTCCCTGTGTTTCTTGCACTTACAGCGCTCTTGTCTAGGAAGCTGTTGTAGAACTCCACAAACTGCTTTTTGGTCTCTTTGGTACTGAGGTTCTTGAAGAGGTCAGCATGGAGGTAACACAACTGGGAGGGAGAGAGAACAAGAAAGATAAAAATGAGGAAGGGAGCTAAAAGATGTAAGTACCACACACACAAACCATTTTCTATAACACTTTTAGGTCGTTTGCGCGGCCGTATGCAGACTTTCTACAGCACATTGTGAGAATGTGGAGGATAGACAGTCTGGTGTGTATTAAAATACATGTGCATCACTAGCTGCAGGGACAGGTAGGGGGAGGTAGGAGGTTTGGGAGAGGGGTGAGGAGAGGGAGCCTGTCTGGGCTGTGAAGGGGTAACGGTACCTGGGTGGATCACGGTGTCTGCATGCAGAATAAAAGGGAGAGAGGCATGCTTAATATCACTAGAGATGCACAGAAAGAGAGCTACACATGGAGCAGACAGACAGTCATCACACACTAACATGGACATAAACACCCACACCAGAAAATACATCACCATACACACACACACAGTAGTTCTCACCAAGGAGGAGCAGTCGAACTGCAGGATGACGTGCTGAAGGAAGACCAGCAGGTGGGTTGGCCGACTCTTCACTAGCTCTATACTGGTGAAGTGACTGCTGTGGTCATCCACCGTCTGGGATGGACAGAGAGAGGGGGGGGGGGTTAGAAACAGTAGATATACTAAGGGAGAGGCGAGGAATATAGGAGGGAAGAAGGAGAAGGTACAGAGTGAATGACAGATTAGATAGAGGACATTGGTAGACAGAGAATGATGGGTAGAGAATGGAGTATGGAGTATTAGATAGACAGAGAATGAAGAGGAGAAGGGTAGAGAATGGAGTATGGAGTATTAAATAGACAGAGAATGAAGAGGAGAAGGGTAGAGAATGGAGTATGTGAGGGGGACAGATTAGATAGACAAGAGAATGAGGAGGAGAAGGGTAGAGAATAGAGTATGTGAGGGGGACATATTAGAGAGACAGGGAATGAGGAGGAGAAGGGTAGAGAATAGAGTATGTGAGGGGGACAGATTAGAGAGACGGGGAATGAGGAGGAGAAGGGTAGTGAATGGAGTATGTGAGGGGGACAGATTAGATAGACAGGGAATGAGGAGGAGAAGGGTAGAGAATAGAGTATGTGAGGGGGACAGATTAGAGAGACGGGGAATGAGGAGGAGAAGGGTAGTGAATGGAGTATGTGAGGGGGACAGATTAGAGAGACGGGGAATGAGGAGGAGAAGGGTAGTGAATAGAGTATGTGAGGGGGACAGATTAGAGAGACGGGGAATGAGGAGGAGAAGGGTAGAGAATAGAGTATGTGAGGGGGCGGACAGATTAGAGAGACAGGGAATGAGTAGGAGAAGGGTAGAGAATGGAGTATGTGAGGGGGACAGATTAGAGAGACAGAATGAGGAGAAGTGTAGAGAATAGAGTATGTGAGAGGGTTAGAGAGAAAGATCAGAACAGATATGATCATTCATCAGTCTATTGTTCGCTACAGTTCATTGTCACCAGGAAGTTACTCACGGGGTCCAGATCATTCTCAAAGTCCTCATCCTCGGCCCCGATGATGCTCATGGCTGGGTTAGACCACTGAGCCCCAAACTCTCCCCCTACAGACAGAGACACAGTTAGACCACTGAGCCCCAAACGCTCCCCCTACAGACAGAGACACAGTTAGACCACTGAGCCCAAAACGCTCCCCCCTACAGAGACACAGTTAGACCACTGAGCCCCAAACGCTCCCCCTACAGACAGAGACACAGTTAGACCACTGAGCCCAAAACTCTCCCCCTACAGACAGAGACACAGTTAGACCACTGAGCCCCAAACGCTCCCCCTACAGACAGAGACACAGTTAGACCACTGAGCCCAAAACGCTCCCCCCTACAGAGACACAGTTAGACCACTGAGCCCCAAACGCTCCCCCTACAGACAGAGACACAGTTAGACCACTGAGCCCCAAACGCTCCCCCCTAGAGACAACATGATTGGGTAAATAAACCGAGAATTAACGGACGCCGACCATACCAATCACATTAATATTATAAAAACTTATAGTTATATTTATTGTTATCACATCAATTCAGACAATTTATTGCTATGTGGATTTTTGGCACCATGAGGAGACAGAAAAGAGAGAGAGAGGACATTACATCATATGACACCATCACAACGTGCTGAGTGACACTACGAAAGTCAACCCACACAGACCTCAGCCTCACCCACAAGAAGATGAGGGAGGAAATATATATATAGGTTAGACAACCCTGGTCTTGTTTTAGTTTAACCTGGAAGACCAGGTGTGTTGATTTTAGACAATCACTGAACTGCTCAATTAGGTCTGTTGGTCAGGTGTGGTGCCTAGTTGGGACAAAATCCTGTAGTACCTGCGGCCCTCCAGGAACAGGGTTGCCGTCCCCCTGGCCTAGTCTATAGGACCCCATAATCACACTACTAAAGCCTTGTTCACACTGCAGGCCTTAATGCTCAAATCCATTTTAGAATACTGACTGTCCAAACAGCAAGTTACAAGTGACCAAATCAGATGCGTGTTCAGACAGCAGTCATTTGCTGACATGGCCAAGCTAGTTGTCATAGTAACCACTGGTGTGTGGCAGTGGTGTAGCAAAGATATTTATAACTAAACCAAGATAGACCAGAGCCTGTCATTTCAAATGGAAACAAATGAGTCATAGTGGGCAGAACAAGCAAGGAGGTGGGCAGAGCCAAGCACAAGCTAGCAAGATCTTATTAGCTTGTTCTAGCATACATTTGCATATTTCCGTTACGGAACGCCTAGTCTGAAGTGTGCAATAACTCAATTCACCTTTTCACTTGTTCTAAACAATGCCATTTTTTTGGCAACTTTAGCAAAGGGTAAAGTCTAGAAAACTTAGTCCACTGTTTGCAAAAGATTATAGTTTTGGGAACAGAAAACTATTGAAATCAAAGGTTCAATCAATGAGAAAATTTGCAGAATGTCAGCCAAAATCCATCTCGTTCCACCTTCTCCCACTGCCGGCCACTGGGCTTCCTCTCACTGCCATATTTGGTAGTGAGTTGAAACGCCAAGTGGATGCTTCACATTTATACATCCGCTGAAATACCTGTCTCATTGTTCTATCTGTGGGTGTACTCTGATTGGTGGTGGTGCTCGTGGTTCCTATCACTCAGAAGTTATGTTGCAAGTCAAGGTGACAATAATGCTTGCCATGGACGTTTCCCAGTTGCTTTGAGTGTTCAGAATCATAGTGTAAGAACACTTAAGCCCTCAAAGGATAAGATGGTCCAGCTTTCAAAACAAGTCCTTTTTGGCTGGCCACAGCAGTCAACTAACTAGCTGGTTACTAACTAGCTGGTTAGCTGTTAACTTTCTAGCACATTCTTTAATTTATTTGTAAACAATTAACAAGCTAGTTAGTTGACATGTTCTTTGTCAAACTGTCAAGATATGTCAAATAACAATCTAAAAACCACTTGAGGGCAAATAAATCAGATTTGACTGTTCAGACAAGAATGAAGGTGGTTTGAAATGTGGCTTGAAATAGGCTTTTGAAATTTCAGGAAAAATAACTGATTCGAATCAGATATGCCAAAGGTCCAAAGCAAGGAGTTGGGGGGAGTCAACTACGATTAGAGTGTTCGGATAGAGTATATGGTAAGAGCTTCTTTAAGGGGGGGGGCACCTATCCTGTGTATGTGAAAATTACATTTTATTTACACTGGTTAGGATGGGGGGAGGGGGTAAACTCTGGTTAGGGAGGGTGGGGGGTAAACTCTGGTTAGGGAGGGGGGTAAACTCTGGTTAGGGAGGGGGTAAACTCTGGTTAGGGAGGGGGTAAACTCTGGTTAGGGAGGGGGGTAAACTCTGGTTAGGGAGGGGGTAAACTCTGGTTAGGGAGGGGGGTAAACTCTGGTTAGGGAGGGGGGGTAAACTCTGGTTGGGGAGGGGGGTAAACTCTGGTTGGGGAGGGGGGGGGGGGGTAAACTCTGATTAGGGAGGGGGGGTAAACTCTGGGCAGGGAGGGGGTAAACTCTGGGCAGGGAGGGGGTAAACTCTGGGCAGGGAGGGGGTAAACTCTGGGACTGTTTAGGGAGGGGGGTAAACTCTGTTTAGGGACTGTTTGGGAGGGGGGGGTAAACTCTGGTTAGGGAGGGGGTAAACTCTGTTTAGGGAGGGTGGGTAAACTCTGTTTAGTGAGGGGGGTAAACTCTGTTTAGGGAGGGGGTAAACTCTGTTTAGGGACTGTTTAGGGAGGGGGTAAACTCTGGTTAGGGAGGGGGTAAACTCTGGTTAGGGAGGGGGTAAACTCTGGTTAGGGAGGGGGTAAACTCTGGGCAGGGAGGGGGTAAACTCTGGGCAGGGAGGGGGTAGGGACTGTTTGGGCAGGGAGGGGGTAAACTCTGGGCAGGGAGGGGGTAAACTCTGGGCAGGGAGGGGGGTAAACTCTGGGCAGGGAGGGGGTAGGGACTGTTTAGGGAGGGGGTAGGGACTGTTTGGGAGGGAGGGGGGTAGGGACTGTTTAGGGAGGGGGGTAAACTCTGTTTAGGGAGGGGGTAAACTCTGTTTAGGGAGGGGGTAGGGACTCTGTTTAGGGAGGGGGGTAAACTCTGTTTAGGGGGGGGGGTAAACTCTGGTTAGGGAGGGGGGGTAAACTCTGGTTAGGGGGGGGGGGGTAAACTCTGGTTAGGGAGGGGGGGGGTAAACTCTGGTTAGGGAGGGGGGGTAAACTCTGGTTAGGGAGGGGGGTAAACTCTGGTTAGGGAGGGGGTAAACTCTGGTTAGGGAGGGGGGTAAACTCTGGTTAGGGGGGGGGGGTAAACTCTGGTTAGGGAGGGGGGTAAACTCTGGTTAGGGAGGGGGTAAACTCTGGTTAGGGAGGGGGGTAAACTCTGGTTAGGGAGGGGGTAAACTCTGGTTAGGGGGGTAAACTCTGGTTAGGGAGGGGGGTAAACTCTGGTTAGGGAGGGGGGTAAACTCTGATTAGGGAGGGGGGTAAACTCTGGGCAGGGAGGGGGTAAACTCTGGGCAGGGAGGGGGGTAAACTCTGGGCAGGGAGGGGGGTAAACTCTGGGCAGGGAGGGGGTAAACTCTGGGCAGGGAGGGGGGTAAACTCTGGGCAGGGAGGGGGTAAACTCTGGGCAGGGAGGGGGTAAACTCTGTTTAGGACTGTTTAGGGAGGGGGGTAAACTCTGTTTAGGGACTGTTTAGGGAGGGGGTAAACTCTGGGGCAGGGAGGGGGTAAACTCTGGGCAGGGAGGGGGTAAACTCTGGGCAGGGAGGGGGGTAAACTCTGGGCAGGGAGGGGGTAAACTCTGTTTAGGGACTGTTTAGGGAGGGGGTAAACTCTGGTTAGGGAGGGGGTAAACTCTGGGCAGGGAGGGGGTAAACTCTGGGCAGGGAGGGGGGTAAACTCTGGTTAGGGAGGGGGTAGGGACTATTTAGGGAGGGGGTAAACTCTGGGCAGGGAGGGGGTAAACTCTGGGCAGGGAGGGGGTAAACTCTGGGCAGGGAGGGGGTAAACTCTGGGCAGGGAGGGGGTAGGGACTGTTTAGGGAGGGGGTAGGGACTGTTTAGGGAGGGGGTAGGGACTGTTTAGGGAGGGGGTAAACTCTGGTTAGGGAGGGGGGTAAACTCTGGTTAGGGAGGGGGGTAAACTCTGGTTAGGGAGGGGGGTAAACTCTGGTTAGGGAGGGGGGGTAAACTCTGGTTAGGGAGGGGGTAAACTCTGGTTAGGGAGGGGGGTAAACTCTGGTTAGGGAGGGAGGGGGGTAAACTCTGGTTAGGGAGGGGGGTAAACTCTGGTTAGGGAGGGGGGTAAACTCTGGTTAGGGGGTAAACTCTGGTTAGGGAGGGGGGTAAACTCTGGTTAGGGGGGTAAACTCTGGTTAGGGGGGTAAACTCTGGTTAGGGGGGTAAACTCTGGTTAGGGGGGTAAACTCTGGTTAGGGGGTAAACTCTGGTTAGGGGGGTAAACTCTGGTTAGGGGGGTAAACTCTGGTTAGGGGGTAAACTCTGGTTAGGGAGGGGGGTAAACTCTGGTTAGGGAGGGGGGTAAACTCTGGTTAAGGAGGGGGGTAAACTCTGGTTAAGGAGGGGGTAAACTCTGGTTAGGGAGGGGGGAGGGGGTAAACTCTGGTTAGGGAGGGTTAGGGAGGGGGTAAACTCTGGTTAGGGAGGGTTCGGGAGGGGGTAAACTCTGGTTAGGGAGGGGGCTAAACTCTGGTTAGGGAGGGGGCTAAACTCTGGTTAGGGAGGGGGCTAAACTCTGGTTAGGGAGGGGGCTAAACTCTGGTTAGGGAGGGGGCTAAACTCTGGTTAGGGAGGGGGTAAACTCTGGTTAGGGAGGGGGGGGTAAACTCTGGTTAGGGCCTTTGCTTGCTTATCACGACAGGTCATTACTGACGCAATTGACTGCAAGAAAATATAGGGGCCAATTTGAATTCTCCAATCAATTTTTGGAGAATGGCTAAATATCTAGTGCCATTAAAATCCTGGAGTGTTTGACTAATTAAGTAGAATCAAGGTGCTTTCTGCAAATCACAAATTCCTCTTCCTCCAGGCTCCTCTGAAACATTTAGATTTGGGATCGTAGCTTGGAGGGAGTTAGAGAGAGGGATAAATATTTTAACCCAGGGGAAACAGTTGGACATGCCTTGCCAAAACCCAGTTTACAGCTGAGCATTCAACAAAGTTTAACTAAGCCTGAGCCAATAATGCCCTGAGGGAGAACTCATGACAGTCAGTGACAGCTAGGCCTGTCCAGGAACAACCCCAACCCTTGAACTCTACCCTTAGACCCTAGGTTACACCTTCAGCTGTAGACTGTAGGAATGGAATACGGTACACCCGCAATAACATCTGATAAATGTGTGTATGTGACCAATAAAATCTGATTTGAATTGATGTAGTCTAAGCAATCTGGCAGAAGCTCAGAACCTAAACCCATTTCGAAAGTAGAGCCAGATTACCATTTTGCTTACACATACCCAACACAACATCAGATCTCCAAACACAGAAGGGGTAGGGGCTAGGGCTATCAAAAAACATTGATTTCAAAGCTTAACCAACCGTACAACTCAACGCACAAGGACTGCTTTTAACAGTTTACACATACAATTGTGCAAAAACACATTTAGAGGAAAAACTGTGCAGATACAAAGTTTGGTAAAATAACACAACTAAGGGAGATTTTACTGTAATTCTGTTACCAAACTTTGTATCTGCACAGTTTTCACCAGGAGGCATAAAAAAATGTTTTATTGTGTCAATTGTTGAAAGTAGTCATTGTGCATAGAGCTGTATGGTTTATTAAAATTTGAAATCAATTGTTTTTGTTTGCCATACATTTTTAAGTGAAAAATGAGTCTCTCAGCATAATTCCATTACTGTGCAATTGCCTGTAAGTCACAGGAGTGGACCCCCGCCATGCATTCATCCTCCAGGCCATAGTAAGTCAGGCTCCTAGAAGCCACTGGGAAGCACCCTGACAGTCACAACAGCACCATTGTCCAGCCCTGAGTCAAATCACTACTGAGAAGATCTTAGAAAGGCCTGTGTGTGAATAAGGATGTGAGCGGGTGGGTGTGGGCCTGTGAAAATGTAAAACAAATTGTAGAAAGAGTGCAGTGTAGAAAGAGTGCAGTGTAGAAAGAGTGCAGTGTAGAAAGAGTGCAGTGTAGAAACGATGCAGCGTATCTAGATGTGACGTGAGGCGCGATAGTAGCAAATGTGTGTTGGGTTTGAGAGTGAGGTTAGGTAGAGACTAAAATAGCACATTGTCTTGTAAGGAGAATTGGTGTTGCTGGTATGAGTTCAAAGAGGCTTTAGAGGTCAAGAAGGAGAGAGATGGAAAAATGGAGTTGGAGGAGGAGAGAACATGTGGACATTCAGTCATGTGTAGAGGTAAGTCAATCAAATGTATTTATAAAGCCCTTCTTACATGATGTCAAAGTTCTGTACAGAAACCCAGCCTAAAACCCCAACCACCATGCAATGCAGGTGTAGAAGCACAGTGGCTAGGAAAAACTCACTAGAAAGGCCAGAACCTAGGAAGAAACCTAGAGAGGAAGCAGGCTATGAAGAGTGGCCAGTCAAGTAAGTAAACCAGGAAACTGAGTGGAATGCACAAATGTGCACAAACACACGCAGAGTAGGGTGAAATAATCCCACACACCTTCCCCTCAGCACCACACATAACCATCACTGTTAGTAGCCTGAATCAACCAATGCCCTGGCTGCACTTACAGTAATCTTGTTCACCACACGCTTCTGCCCAATGCTATGTGGAATTAGCCTGGGAACGAGGTGGCATGTAAAGTAACACCGCTGCAGTAGCCCAACCGTACAGTTACATCACCATGGCTACCACAGAGGCTGAATGCACTGCTGCAACTATGAAATGATGTCACATGAAGTAGTATCCCCCACTATAGTGCAAACATGGAGAGTCTGCTGTTACAGACAGTGTTGGGATATTATAGCTTAAATCTGAGAGGGTCTATGTGAGAGGGTCCCTTTTACTCTCCTCTCCTGACATACTGAACATTCCACAGCATGGCACCAGACTACACCAGTCTCTTGCCCTTCCCTTCTCGTCGAGACACATGAAAAGGGCTGGATGGGGCTGTTCTGACAGTGAGGAAAGGGTGAGAATCTATTACAGACTATTGAGACATGACTTGGTGAGGAAAGGAGACAAGGAGGGGAAGTTGATTCAGGCCATTTTTGGGATGTGGCCCAGAAGAGTAGGAGAGCCCTGGAGCTCCTGAGGAGGCAGCTGTGCTACTCCTCCCACACTCCCCTGCACCTCTCCCTCTCGGCACATTCCAACAATAACTCAGCATGTTATTATAACTCAATAGGTGTCAGCTGGCATCATTCTATTGATAGCTATCAGGCACATGTGCCTCTGTATGTGTGTATTATAAAGCACCTGTTACAACTCCCATCTCCATTTTTCACTTGAAACTCATTCATATTGTATGGTTATTCAACATGTTTTGTTTTACAGCATTTCTTAGTTCCACCAGGCAGGTCACTGTGAGAGTTGTATTAATAACCACTGAGTCACTGTTACACCAGCTCTAGCACCAAGACCACAATCCCCATTGTGTAACCGTTTGAGCAAACAAACACCCACCGTGTCACCATTTACACAACCAATAAGAACGCAGGACACTGAGGGGACAAACGATGACTTCACCCCACTGTGAGCTTCTTCACTGTCCATACCACAGTGGGAGGGGCTGATACCGGTCAATCAAGCTTCTTCAATGACAGTCCCATTGCAGTTTGTGTGAGCCAATCGTAATAGGAAGGATCATAGAAATTCTAGTTGTATGGTGCCTGCCAATACCCAGTAAGAGTAGAGCATCACAGACGGCTGGAGTTATGATAATGCCAACAGAGCCGACTGGCACAACCCTTCAGAGGGATGAAGCCTTAGACAGACCCTTGTGCAGTGGTGGGAAAAGTACTCAATTGTCAAACATGAAAGTAAAGATAATAGAAAATAGAAAATGACAAGTCAAAGTCACCCAGTAAAATACTACTTGAGTAAAAGGTCTAAAAGTATTTGGTTTGAAATATACTTAAGTATCAAAAATTCCTTCCATTCATTAAAAAAATTAATGTTTTATTGACGGATAGCCAGGGGCATGCTCCAACACTCAGACATAATTTACAAACAAAGCATTTGTGTCCAGTCCCCCTGTGCATCCCCCCATCCACAGGAAAGTAGTGTAGAAGGTAGAAAGTTTAAAGTTCCTCAGCGTACACATTACTGACAAACTGAAGTTGTCCACCCACACAAACAGCGTGGTGAAGAAAGCAGCGCCTCTTCAACCTCAGGAGGCTGAACAAATGTGGCTTGTCACCTAAAACCCTCAAACTTGTACAGATGCACAATTAAGAGCATCCTGTCAGGCTGCATCACCGCCTGGTACGGCAACTGCCCCGCCCTCAACTGCAAGGCTCTCCTGAGGGTAGTGAGGTCTGCACAACGCATCACCGGGGGCAAACTACCTGCCCTCCAGGACACCTACAGCACCTACAGGAAGGCCAAAAAGATCATCAAGGACAACAACACCCGAGCCACTGCCTGTTCACCCCGCTCTCATCCAGAAGGCGAGGTCAGTACAGGTGCATCGAGAGACTGAAAAACAGCTTCTATATCAAGGCCATCAGACTGTTAAACAGCCATCACTAACATAGAGGCTGCTGCCTACATACAGACAAATCTCTGGCCACTTAAATAAATTGAATACATGGATTTAATAAAAGGTATCACTAGTCACTTTAAATAACATCTACATATCCTACATTACTCATCTCATATGTTAATACCGTATTCTATACCATCTACTGCATCTTTCCTATGCCGCTCTGCCATCGCTCATCCATATATACATATGTACATATTTTTATTCCACCCCTTTAGATGTGTGTATTAGGTAGTTGTGAAATTGTTAGATTATTTGTTAGATATTACGGCACTGTCGGAACTAGAAGCACAAGCATTTCACTACACTCGCATTATCATCAGCTAATCATTTGTATGTGACAAATAAGATTTGATTTAGTGAGTCCGCCAGATCAGAGGCAGCACCAGGGACCAAGGATGTTCTCTTGATAAGTGTGTGGATTGGACCATTTTCAAAATGTAGCGAGTACATTTTGGGTGTCAGGGAAAATGTATGGGAAAAGTACATTATTTTCTTCAGGAATGTGGTGAAGTAAAAGTTGCAAAAATACCCCCAAAAAACTACTTAAGTAGTACTTCAAAGTATTTTTACTTAAGTACTTGACACCACTGCCCTTATGTAACTGGTGAGTCATAATACTGTAAAAATAAAAGCAACAAAGAGAACGAGGGTTCTACAGTATCTATCAATCATAGAAGCCAGTCTTTCATCCCATATAAAAACAGAAAGTAGGTGCATTTCTAAGTACCAAACATTCATTCATTGTGTCAGTTTAGGTCACTCTTCACCCCAAACACCCAGTCCCGCACAATAGCCTGTGTCTGGTCCCCTGGGCCACTATGGCAGCATGGCCCTGAAATAGAGCAGAGCCCTAAAGGCAGCTAGCTGTGTTTGTGCTCTTTTTATCTGGCCTTCTCATCAGGCTGAATGAGTCAGAGCTTCTCCGGGGTCCTATGGCCCTGGCCTGGCTCCGAGAGGGTGTCCCCAGAGGCGCCTGAGTAGAAAAGGAGCGGGAGGCACACAGACAGGAAGTGGGTGTAATTTCCTCAGGAAACATAGCCATTTCCTGTTCGACCTGTCTGCAAGAGTCACGTCGAGAGATCAAAGACGAGAGATGAAGAAGAGGGGAGGGGGGGGGGAAATGGGGCACAAAAAAAAAGAGAAGCTAGAAAAGAGCATGGATCATGGCAGAGGAGAACAAGGTCAGGGGTCCGATTAAGAAGTGACACCCTTTTCTTTATTTGACCTGTGCTCATCACCTCTGTCACTCAGAAGAGGAAGTTGGCAAATATTACATGAACGAAACTAACCGAAGAAAGATGATTGAGAAACAGAGAGAGGAGTCAAGGTCACGTGGGTAAAACTGAGAGAAGGTGTGAGAAGCACAGTGAGGCCCTAGTACTGCTCACTGCCATCATGTGTGCAGGGGGGGGGGGGTGCGTATCAAATCAAAAGTTATTTGTCACATGCTTCGCAAACAACAGGTGTAGACTAACAGTGAAATGCTTACTTACGGGCCCTTCCCAACAATTCAACGTCAACGGTGAAAAGGCGACTCCGGGACGCTGGTCTTCTAGGAAGAGTTCATCTGTCCCGTGTCTGTGTTCTTTTTCCCATTTTTATTGGCCAGTCTGAAATATGGCTTTTTCTTTGCAACTCTGCCTAGAAGGCCACCATCCTGGAGTCGCCTCTTCACTGTTGACGTTGAGACTGGTGTTTTGTGGGTACTATTTAATGAAGCTGCCAGTTGAGGACTTGTGAGGCGTCGGTTTCTCAAACTAGACACTAATGTACTTGTCCTCTTGCTCAGTTGTGCACCAGGGCCTCCCACTCCTCTTTCTATTCTGGTTAGGGCCAGTTTGCGCTGTTCTGTGAAGGGAGTAGTACACAGTGTTGTACGAGATCTTCAGTTTCTTGTAAATTTCTCGCATGGAATAGCCTTCAATTCTCAGAACAAGAATAGACTGACGAGTTTCAGAAGAACGTTCTTTGTTTCTGGCCATTTTGAGCCTGTAATCGAACCCAGTTGTTCTGATTAAAGAAGCAATACAACAGTTTTCAGATGTGCTAACATAATTGCTAAAGGGTTTTCCAATGATCAATTAGCCTTTTTAAATGATAAACTTGGATTTCCTAACACAACGTGCCATTGGAACACAGGCCTCTGTACGAGGCCCATAATAAAAAATAATATAAAGCAGTTTCCAGCTACAATAGTCATTTACAACATTAACAATGTCTACACTGTATTTCTGATCAATTTGATGTTATTTTAATGGACAAAAAAAGTCATTTTCTTTCAAAAACAAGGACATTTCTAAGTGACCCCAAACCTTTGAACGGTAGTGTATATTACTCAATGTCAACAGATTAAATCATCTAAGATAACTAGGTACTAGAACAGTTTACTGCCTGGCCTTGTAAGTATTTGTAGGGTTAATCCGTACATTTGTTTACATAGCAGAAAATAGTATTGAGTAAACAGAGATTGTCAATCACAAATCAACATAGCAGACTCAGGACCTAAATGGATGGACGTTCAAAAAGAGAGAGATATAAGACAGAAGAAAGAACCTCGAGAGACAAAGGAGATGAGAATGAATGGGCAAAAAGGAGAGGGGGGAGAGAGAGACAGAAGTGTCAGGAGGAGGTGTGATAGAAACAGCTGCGCTGGTGTGAATATGCCCTCATACCACATCCTCTCTACCCATCCCTCTTTGTCTGTGTCTCTCGCTCTCTTCCTTCCCTCCCCGTACTCTGTTCTCCCCTCTCTCTCCACCTTCAACTCAATAATCTTGGTTGGTATGGCCACTCCAATACAGCCAGTCACTCATTTTTTTTTAACCAGGCAAGTCAGTTAAGAACAAATTATTATTTTTTAATGATCTAAGAACAGTGGGTTAACTGCCTGTTCAAGGGCAGAACGACAGATTTGTACCTTGTCAGCTCGGGGGTTTGAACTTGTAACCTTCCGGTTACTAGTCCAATGCTCTAACCACTAGGCTACCCTGCCGCCCCACTACCTCATGACCAGAACAGTAGAGCCAATTATGTCATTTAACAGCCATTACGCACTGGCTAACATAAGACTAGCAACTCAAAAAAGTCATAACCCCTAGAACACCAGTAGTGTGTTAAATCCCCTGCATCTCATTCTGTCCCGATTGCCTATCAGTTAGAGGCAAAATATACTTCCATACCCAACAACTCCTTGGCATTACTTTCCATACCTCTTCTTTTTCTCTCGCTCTCGCCATGTAAGAAGTAACTTTTTCATGCTTTATGGAAACATTGGATAGACGAGGGCCAATCGACTGTCATGGAATGGGTTTGCAGTGAGCCTCCTGCCTATTTAACTGCTTCCAAATGTGTGTTGGTGTGTGTGTGTGTGTCTGGATAGTAGGGTAATTGCGCAGGCCAAACACAGAGGCCTTTGATTACCATTTGGGTCGTGGAGAAACATTCTCATTCATTCAGAAGGCATGTATGTGTGTGTGTGATTGTGTTGGCAGGCCACGTTTCACCACCCCTATGACCAGTGGTGGCTGATGAGGACTTGAGGACTGCAGCACATAAAGCAGCTATGTCCGGCCAGAGTGTTGGAAGAGCTTTCCCAGAATCCCAATCTGGGCTGGCTCTGAACATGGAGGTAGCAATACCACCGCCCCTCCATGACGGTACGGCCCACATAACTCACCAACCATGCAACACAGTCCTGCTGCATTCACATCCTCCATCTTAACATCGCTCTATTACTGAGGCACCATGAACCACATACTGCAGCTAGCATCATTATTGGACATTTCTGTTACATTTCTCAGTGAAAATGGCCTAATAATTAATCTTAAGATTTAGTCATATTTAGTCATATAGCTCTGTCGCCCCCTTTTCTAACCAGACTTTTAGAAAATAATGTGTATACAACTAGGGCCCCCTCTCTCTTGTTTACATTAGAAACCTCATCAGCCCTGTTGCCCTGTCAACATGGATGGTCAATTCAGGCTGCTTGCTCTCGTGATGGTGGTGTGTGTGTCTAAACCTCCACTTATCCCACCCACCCCTATCCCTCTCTCTCCATCCATCCATCCATCCCCAAGAGTAAACACAGTCCATGAAGCCCAGTCTATTTTTTTCCAGCCTGACCCTGGGAATGAAAGAGCTCCTTCTCTCCCTCCTGTTCTCTACCAGTCTGACTCACATTCTGACTGAGGGGTAGAGCTGTTTCCATGTCACACCGGTCTGCCTGCCTGCCTGTCTGTCTGCCTGTCTGCCTGTCAGCCAACACAAGAGACACACAAAAACACAAGGCCTAACACAAAGACATAATACACACAGACAACAGTATACCCCAAACATAATCTAATTGTACATACTGTATGTGCACACACATCTTCTCCATACTACAAAGACTCAATCAGGGCTTGGGGATGTCACCACCTTGCACACATTTTCAGTTCCATTCCCCTGCCTCTACCTAGTATATCAGAGGACAATGGGTTGGTCCTGGACAGTTCTGAACTACATGGCTGTGCTACAGGGCTGACACAGCACACTGACAGACAGGAGAGAGAGATAAGCACTTCTACTGTACAAGCTGACAGTAAACCAGAGCTACCTGTGTTCACCTGAGAATACCCCTGAGCTAGGCTACCTGAGAATAACCCTGAGCTAGGCTACCTGAGAATAACCCTGAGCTAGGCTACCTGAGAATAACCCTGAGCTAGGCTACCTGAGAATAACCCTGAGCTAGGCTACCTGAGAATAACCCTGAGCTAGGCTACCTGAGAATAACCCTGAGCTAGGCTACCTGAGAATAACCCTGAGCTAGGCTACCTGAGAATAACCCTGAGCTAGGCTACCTGAGAATAACCCTGAGCTAGGCTACCTGAGAATAACCCTGAGCTAGGCTACCTGAGAATAACCCTGAACTAGGCTACCTGAGAATAACCCTGAGCTAGGCTACCTGAGAATAACCCTGAGCTAGGCTACCTGAGAATAACCCTGAGAATAACCCTGAGCTAGGCTACCTGAGAATAACCCTGAGCTAGGCTACCTGAGAATAACCCTGAGCTAGGCTACCTGAGAACCATCACCCACCCTGTCGTTACAATCTCCACTTATTACAAATACACGTCTCATTTAACTGTCGTCTGGAATGCACACTAGGCTAATTGCAAAAGGACATACAGTGCGCACACACTGGTGAACCCACATGGTTCTTGGTTAGAAGGTGCTCAGACATGTTGAGATGTTTATTTTGTAAGCCACACAAGTAGGCCTACAGGGAATCGACTAGTAGTTTACCCTTTGTCCAGAGGGACAGCTGTTGCATTATGGGTAGAAAGGATATATTCTACCATCTGCTTGTTGTCTGGTCGAAACCCTCTGGCCTAGTTACTGAGCTCAATGTACCTCAGCTGTAACTACACTAGGCCTAATAAAGCACTGGGATTCCTCTATTAACTTCTTATGGCTGGGGGCAGTATTGAGTAGCTTGTGCCCAGAGTAAACTGCCAGCTACTCAGTCCCAGTTGCTAATATATGCATATTAGGATATTTGGATAGAAAACACTCTGAAGTTTCTAAAACTGTTTGAATGATGTCTGTGAGTATAACAGAACTCATATGGCAGGCAAAAATCTGAGAGAGAAAAATTGAACCCGGAAGTGGGAAATCTGAGGTTGGTCGTTTTTCAACTCATTCCCTATTGAAAACACAGTTGGATATTGGTCATGATGCACTTGCTAAGCCTTCCACTAGATGTCAACAGTCTTTAGAAACTTGTTTAAGGCTTTTACTGTAAAGGAGGGGCTCATAAGGGCTCTTTGAGTCAGTGGTCTGGCAGAATGCCACAAGCTCGTGATGCTCGTTCATGTGAGAGTTAGCTCGCATTGCTTTTCTACAGACAAAGGAATTCTCCGGTTGGAACATTATTGAAGATTTATGTTAAAAACATTCTAAAGATTGATTCTATACATCGTTTGACATGTTGCTACAGACTGTAACGGAACTTGCTGACATTTTGTCTGCTCTTTGTCTGCTCGTTTCGTGAGGTTGGATTTGTTTACAAAACGCGCTAACAAAAGTAGCTATTTGGACATAAATGATGGACATTATCGAACAAAACAAACATTTATTGTGGAACTGGGATTCCTGGGAGTGCATTCTGATGAAGATCAAAGGTAAATGAATATTTATAATGTTATTTCTGACTTCTGTTGACTGCACAATATGACGGATATCTTTTTGGCTTGTTTGGTCTCTGAGCGCCGTACTCAGATTATTGCATGGTTTGCTTTTTCCGTAAAGCTTTTTCGAAATCTGACACAGCGGTTGCTTTAAGGAGAAGTGTATCTAAAGTTCCATGCATAACACTTGTATTTTCATCAACATTTATTATGAGAATTTCTGTAAATTGATGTGGCTCTCTCAAAATCACTGGATGTTTTTGGAACTACTGAACATAACACACCATTGTATACTGAGATTTTATGATATAAATATGAACTTTATCGAACATAACATACATGCATTGTGTAACATGAAGTCCTATGAGTGTCATCAGATGAAGATCATCATAGGTTAGTGATTAATTTTATCTCTATTTGTGCTTTTTGTGACTCCTCTCTTTGGCTGGAAAAATGGCTGTGGTTTTTCTGTGACTTGGCTCTGACCTAATATAATCGTTTGTGGTGCTTTCGCCGAAAAGCCCATTTGAAATTGAACACTGTGATGGGATATAACAAGTTTATCTTTAAAATGGTGTAAAATACTTCTATGTTTGAGGAATTTTAATTATGGGATTTCTGTTGTTTTGAATTTGGCGCCCTGCACTTTTAATGGCTGTTGTCATATCGATCCCATTAGAGGGATCCAGTCTTCTCTGACACCCACAGAACACAACTGTGTAGAGTTAGCATTGTAGCTCTTATTGCAGGGCTGTGACTGTGTGAAATCACCTCCCCAGTCAGCCTATTGTGTGTATTGACATTCATATTGCACTGTACAGCTTTACCTAAGGATTGGGGATCAATGAAATGGGGTATCAGTCTACTCAATACCCAAGCTCCAAAACATCCACGTGACATGCAGTCATATTCAGGTCCAGATTGGTCAACAAGCTTCTTTGCCACGTCAAATAGTGTTATTTACCATGTATCTTTTTTGACCCAAACGGCATTCCATAGAAATCCTGGATGAGAATGAAACAACTGAACAACGAAACAGCACAGCATGTAAATGTGAAAGAAATAGGTTTTGATTGTGTTTTACTGGTAACGGGGACATACGTAACTTTTGGTCAGTGTGGTGTGTGTAACCTTTATTTAACTAGGCAAGTCAGTTAAGAACATTAAGAACAAATTCTTATTTACAATGACGGCCTACCCTGGCCAAACCTATGGACGATGCTGGGACAATTGTGAGCCGCCCTATGGGACTCCCAATCATGGCCGGATGTTGTACAGCCAGGATTCGAACCAGGGACTGTAGTGACTCCTCTTGCACTGAGATGCAGTGCCTTAGACCACTGCGTCCGTGTGTGTGTTAACTATTTAACTGTACAAGAATGCTTAAAAGGCAGATACAATTTTAAATATCAGTTATCGGTATTGTTTTTTTGGCAAGGAAAATATTGGTATCGGCCAAAAATGTAATATCGGTGCATCTCTATCAAAAACACTGCATTTCAAACAGCCAGCAATAATCTAATGAATTCAGGGCTAGTGAAATTATACCTAGGTTAAATATAAGCCTTCCACAACCATAAGACCCACTTATTATTTAATGATTTAATCTAAATAGTTTAACCTGCTTTTTTTGCAATAATAACTGATCTGGCTTTCAAATCTGTCTATGAAAATGCCCTTTTTGTTACAAATTTAATCAGAAACATGTCATTACTGAATGTACCCACTTCTTGTAGCAGGCATATAGAAAATTAACACAGGTCTCATGAACAATCTCTCAAACACAAGCCCACGTGCTAGCGAGAAGCCAGCTAATCTATATATTTCAACGTTAGCCAACTTGGAGCTATTTGCTTGCTAACAAGGTCTAAAAGTTTAATTGTTATTAACACACCCTTCTGTCCATCTCCAACTGTTTGAACGACATGCTAGCCTGTCCACTGTGTTCAGATGTTAATAAAATCTAGTGGATATCTTATCTCATAATGAGAACGAGTTGCCAATGAGAATGAAAACAAATTCCTTATATAATGTTGTTTTATGCTATGACAGTCTTTGGCTAAAACGCTGCTAGCAGTATGTGGTACCGCAACGCCACCGCGAGCGACAAACTGAGCATTAATTTTCCATAACCAACGTTCATTGATACTCCTGTTTCAGTAGTGTCTGCTCTGCATTCAATTTGCGGAGTTGAGACATAAAAATGATATAGTTAGAAAGGTTAACTCCTATATTACAGTAAAATAATGTCTAAATGTGTTTCAGTCTCCATATGACCCATTCTGTTGGACCAAACCTCAAATGCAAACAGCGAGTTAAAACCGCTTGTCAGAGAGGAAGCGATCTCTCATTTTTGTTGTTATTAGTAGTAGGGGGAGTGGCTTTGTGATAGGGGGAGGAGCTGGGCCTGTAGGGGGCGGGGTTTGTGTGTGTAAATATACACAGCCTCAGCAGAAGAAGCAAAGGATGAGACCAAAAAGACAATAGAATAAGCGGACATAAACGAAAAATAAACAATACCTTGATTCTTGCGATACAGGCATTTGGAATATCGCGCCAAAACATGAATTCAAATAATCAAATTCAATACATAGCCCAGCCCTGGTGTGTGTGTGTGTGTGTGTGTGTGTGTGTGTGTGTGTGTGTGTGTGTGTGTGTGTGTGTGTGTGTGTGTGTGTGTGTGTGTGTGTGTGTGTGTGTGTGTGTGTGTGTGTGTGTGTGTGAGAGAGACAAGAAGAGACGGTACCCTTTGAGCTTCAGGCAAGACTGCACTTGCAGAGGTAGAGAAAGAAAGGGATGACAGCAACATGTTGTTGTTCCTCTAAGAGACAGGAAGCCTCTGTAGTTCAGTGTCGCCGCTGACACATCACAAAGCTCCAAGCCCAACCGCCGTTTCAGCATCACGTCTCATCTGATCAGTTCAGACACAGAACTACTCCAAAACAACTACAGGTCAACCTACAGGCCCATAACAACAGACCATGGCTGGACTTGAGACAGAGTGCTGTTCAGATTCTGAGCAAAGGTCCTACATAGCACCTAAAGCAACATTTTTACTGATTCAGCATTCACAATGTTGATGTGTTATAGGTCCAATTCAGTCTCTTAGTAACATATAGACAAAATTATTTTGGGAGTTCAACTGAGGCTGTGAAGCTAGAGTGCTAAATAAGTGTTGAACAAATCATACTATGGATATTGGCCCAACCCTCTAGGTCTGATCATGTATATTTTTCTCTTGATCTTTGATCCCAGAATTTCTAAGTCACCTAAGTCACTGTTACTACAGTAGCTGGCTAACATCTGGTACTTTACCCTGCACCTTAGAGGCTGCTGCCCTGTGTACAGAGTCATGGAGCACTGGTCACTTTAATCATGTTTACATACTGTTTTACCCACTTCATACGTACATTCTGTATTCTTGTCATGGCTCATCCTATACAACTACTGCTGTACCCACCTTTTCTACTCATATACTGTCTATACCAGTTTATATATATTCCGGACATTGACATAGCTCATTCTGATATTTTTTATTTATTTGAAATTATTGGATTATATTGTGGATTATTGCTAGGTACTATTACCACATTGTTGGTGCTAGAAACACAAGCATTTCGCTGCACCTGCGATAACATCTGCATATCTGTGTACGCAATCAATACATTTGGATTTGTAGAGGATTAAACAGAACGATGGGAGAGGGGAGTTAGTCGATGGGAGAGGGGAGTTAGTCAAAGGGGAGGGGAGTTAGTCAAAGGGGAGGGGAGTTAGTCAAAGGGGAGGGGAGTTAGTCAAAGGGGAGGGGAGAGGCAAAAAGGCCAAAAGTGGGATGGACTCTAGTGACAGATGTGTGTTTGTGTAGCTGCTGTACTTTTCATATAGAAATATAAAATAATGTTCTACTGGAGTGCAGGAGAAATATGCTACAGATAAACCTACTGGTACAATCTCACACATCTTGCTATTAGTAGGCTATGTACTTTTTATAATGATTAACAATCTAATCAGTATAATGATGTCTAAATAACAATCAGACGTTAGGCTGGTTTAACAACTCAATCAAACATGCGCTATTAATGTTATTTGATAAAGTATACTTTTTTAGGTTTTAAATGTCACATTGGAATACCAGGAAAAAAATACATAGGCAAGCAAATGATCGCATGTAGGCCTGGGCGCATTGCTAGCAATAACTGCTATAGTTACAGAATTACATTAAATAATAGGCTACAATGTCGCGAGTCATTTTACAAATTCTGCTTCTTGCAACATTTTTATAACATGACGGATAGCGATACTTTGTAGCCTGCTAAAAAAATATCACTTGATTGAACAAATTAGCTAGCGACCCGACACGTACCCTTGAAATACCAGTATGCTTCAGCAAGTCTTGCTTTGTAAATAAAATAGTTTTTAATTAACTCTAAAACACCTGATTTGGGGACTCGAGAGAACAAGGTGTTCTGCTAGACTGTAGCCAAACACAACATTCCTTTAGCTAGACGCTAACTAAAGGCTGTCTGGAGAGCTGGCTAGCGAGAGACAAGCCTTTACTCGCGGAATAACTTCCTTAATTCCCAAGTTTAAAAAAAATAAGTAACTAAGCATCGAACGTATGTACGTGTTAAATAGATTTGCAAAATGTTTTAACGTGGTACTCACCTCAAAATACAGCAACAACAAAAAAGACTGACAAACGTCTAATATGGTTTGCTGTTCGAAAGTTGTCGTATGTCGCTGGAAAAAAACATTGTACGCGGAAGTACAAGTTCAAGTGCACAATTTCCCCTTCACTGAATTTTTTATCTGAATAAACCACTGGCAAAGTAATGCATGACGATGTCAAAATATATTACTTTGATATAATAATACAGTTTTCAATATGATCCAGTTAAGCAAAATCTGGTTTTCATGTAACTTTCCCCATCCCGTTGTTTCCTGTTGGGCTTCCATACAATATTGTGTTACACGGTATTCGTTCCCCTCGTTCACCCATGGGAGTCAACCGTATCAACAGTTATTCAATGCATCTTCAATGTGTTTATGTAGCAACATTTTAGTTCACTGATCATCTTTCCACACATAAGGTAATCTGTGTTAAAATATTATTTATGGAATTGAACACAATGTCAATTACTTAACAGTTTGGTATGGAACACGGAGTGCATCCATAAATACATTTAGGTATATCCAGTAGAGGCAATGCTTTTGTTTCGTAAACTTCTGTTTCACTTAGAAATATGATCTCATATGTTTCACAATTCACAAATAGGCTATCACACAAAGTAATTCCGATTTAGGTAGTGTTGGCTGTTTGTGAAAGTTTAGGGCATGCACTTATCTTGGTTTGTCATCTTCATTCCCCTTCTTCAATCCGGCCTTTACTACTGTGGCTGTGCTTCCAGTTGCATCCGAAATTGCACCCTATTCACGTTATAGTGCACACTATGTAGGGAAAACTATGCAATTTTCAGACTTTTTCATCAACACGTTTAAAAGGTAGGCGGCAGATTTTCATGACATAATATCATTGGGAGAGGAGGCTATATGGTATATGCTGTCCCATCACCCTGACTATTACAACTCATTGAACTCAGTCAATTACACATGCAAGAAAAATAAGACTATGGGAAACTATTGCCAATTGTTACTCATGCTCATGAAATCAAACCCTTCCATGATATAATGCAAACGTTTCTTGTAGACTAGATCAGGTCATTACATTGTAATATAGGTCCAGGTTCGCCACCCTGTGGAGAAAGGATGCTCTACACCAGGGGTCTCAAGCAGGCCTATAGGAGCCTCTTACTGTGTAAAGCACACACATTCACACAATGAGTTCAGTGCCAAGAACAGTCCAATCTCCAGAATAATGTTTATTGCTTTAGAAGTTATTAATATTTTTTTCTTATTTTTGCTCTTTCCATTTTTTTCTCTTTACAATAAAACAAAGAAATGTGACATTATTTCACGGCATGATCATTTTGGATGTGTTTACACATACATTCACAAAGGAAAGAGTATTTACAGCGGTGTTGGTAAATGCCACACAGAGATCATGAAACAGAGATTTCTGGTAGAATCCAACAAATATAGAATTACATGACCTTTACAATAGGGCTTTCACACCTAATGTTACACCGCCACCTGTTACAAGCCATACCATATGAATCTGTACAATGTGGGGTAGTTAGTATGCACTCTGTGCTTCAAAGTGAGCAACATGGAATGGAGAAGTTGGTTTGTGTCCCTAGTTGGTATTGAGATACTTTGTACCTCTTGTTTTAGTTTCTACAAGGGGAGCTATTGCCTAAATGTTGTCATGGATAAAAAGCTTCATCTCAAAAATAATCCACCTTTTTTTTTCGTAGTTGAAAGAATGTGCTGAAACCAATTTTACTCCCATTTGAGAAATGACAGAACAGTTACACTGGGTGAATGCTAACTATAAAAATAACACTACCAGAATATTTAAACCCAAAGGGCATCTTGGAAAATGACCAAAGGGCACAATTAGCTGGGGTTGAGAAAATATGAGACAATTCCCCATATATGAGTCCTCCTCATAGAAAAAACACCTTTCCAGCGCAGATACTCTGACTGCTGTTAATAATTTAAAACTTTAATACACCTATACTTGTCAATTTCCCAACATTATTTAAATACGTAATTAAATCACACCAACACAGCTAACTTTTATAATGTTGATAATAATGAAATGTACACCGTAATAAAATATATACAATGAAATATTGATACAAATTCTAGATTTGTCCAGCTCTCTCTTCCTCGCTCTCTCTTTCTCTCCCTCTCACTGAAGAAAGTTAAGCAATTGAAATTGGCATTAAGCAAGAACAAACAAACAAATATGGAGTTAGAAATGTGCATTACAATACCAGAGCATTACATTAGCAGAGCAAAATGACTAATTGTTTGGATTTGGGGGATGATCATTTTTCCCAACAAACAACTAACTGTAGCAGCCTCCTATAAAGACCACCAGCTGGCAATGTTTGACTATGTTCTGAACAGATAAATACATTCCGGTACCCAAGAAAAGGTATCCCCAAAAAACCAAAGTAATATCTCTCTCAGATATCATTTCATGTGGCCATTATTGCAATTAATCTTATGTGTGTGTATTGTAGTGTTGTTTATTATTGTTCTAGTATTATAATTGAATGTTATTCATTATACATTGACTTATATTTATGCAGTTTGATGGACCCATTGCAGTAACACGGTAACATATGAATAGCACAGAACAACGTGCAATGCTGTTAAAGCTCAAAACATCACTGAAACCTTGAGACAATAAAATGTGTGGGAGAACATGATGAATAAGTAGTACACATATATCTGAAACATGGAACACTCTCAGTAATGTCTGAAATCAGCAAGCTCACTATCTCAGCTATGTTGGACAAGTCAACATGTAAAGAGAGAGAAGAAGGGTGGAGAGAGCGAGAGAGAGGAAGAAAAAAACAGAGACGGGGCAAGATGGCTCAAATAAAGGACAACATAACAGATGAAGGGAGCGAAAGAGAGAAGGAGAGAGAGAAGAGGAGAGAACGAGAGTTATCTATTATAATCTATTAGCTCTGGATCAATTTTAGAGTCTCTGTCTCCCTGTGCCGTTCAACCAGAGCCATGGAGGGAGAGAGGGATAGAGGGAGGGACGGAGGGGGAGGGGTGAGGGGCACCAGGCTCTTGAGGGGATGGGGGGACACATGGGGAGGGAGGGAGGAGAGAGGTGGCAGTGCTCCCCCTTTCTTCCCCTCCACCAGGATCTGTGATCGAACGCTCAGCCTGGTCTCCTTGGTGATGCTGAAGTCAGGCTCGTTGTCTGAGCTGCAGTCACTCAGATCTGTGATCTCCAGGTCCGAGTCTGACTCTGGGTCCTGCTTCACCCCGCCTCGCCGCTCCGATGGGCTCTGTCGCCCCCCAGCACCACCACCAAGAGCCATCCCTCCTAGACCCAGCCCTAACCCTAACCCTAGCCCCAACCCAAGCCCCATGCCTGGGGTATTGGTCTCCCTTCTCTCCCTCTCACCCACAGAGCCCCCGTTGCCAATGTCCGTCCGGCCCAGCGACAGAGCACCAGGGAAAGGAGGCAGGCAGAGTCTGGGCTGCCCACCTGCCGTGCCGTTAGTGACCCCAGTCTGGCCCGCTGCTCCTCTCTCCCCCCCTCCTGCCACCTCCCCCGGGGGGAGTAGGGAAGAGAAGGGGTGAGGCAGCTGGCCCAGGCTGGTCTGCAGCGGGTTGGGGTAGAAGTGGGAGGGGTAGAGGGAGCCTGGGGGCAGTTTGGGGCAGTTGTTGAGGGAGAAGGCCCCTGAGAGGTAGGGATTGAAGCCCCAGGGGTAATCGAAGGGAGGGTTGCGGGGGTAAGGACCCAACAGGGACGGGGGCTTGGAGTAACAGGGAGCGGCTGGAAGAGAACAGAGACACAGAGACAGAGGTTAGCTCTCTGAAGGGGTAAAGGTCTCCTGACATACCACATCCAAGCATGTTCACTAATTATGCTCTGCAATAATTAGCAATGCAAATCCACAGCTATGCGCTGGGGCAAAATGAGAGCGCTGTTGATTTGAATAGAACCCTGATCTTAGACTATATGCCTGCCAGACCTATTCACACATTCAACTGGTTCACAACATATATTAACATGATGAGAGATATGCTCTCTGCCAAATTCAAATATCCTGTTAATATCAGAATAGTTATGCCACTGTAATAAAATAATACTGTCCATGAAAAAGGAAAAGGGACTGTGGTAAGAGAAATCCAGTTATTTAGAAAATGTGTCTGTTTTGGCCGTGTGTAAAGTCCAGGTGTTTCGTGAAGTCAACTAAATAATAGAAAAGCGCAACTCGCACACCCTGGCTCCATCATATTTGAATATACAGTTGAAGTCGTAAGTTTACATACACCTTAGCCAAATACATTTAAACTCTGTTTTTCACAATTACTGAAATTTAATCCGAGTAAAAATCCCTGTCTTAGGTCAGTTAGGATCCCCACTGTATTTTAAGAATGTGAAAGGTGGACTTTATTAGTAGAGAGAATATTTCAGCTTTTATTTCATTCATCACATTCCCAGTGGGTCAGAAGTTTACATACACTCAATTAGTATTTGGTAGCATTGCCTTTAAAATGGTTTAACTTGGGCCAATTGTTTCAGGTAGCCTTCCACAAGCTTCCCACAATAAGTTGGGTGAATTTTGGTCCATTCCTCCTGACAGAGCTGATGTAACTTTGTCAGATTTCTAGGCCTCCTTGCTCGCACACGCCTTTTCATTTCTGCCCACACATTTTCTATAGAATTGAGGTCAGGGCTTTGTGATGGCCACTCCAATACCTTGACTTTGTTGTCCTAAAGCCATTTTGCCACCACTTTGGAAATATGCTTGGGGTCATTGTCCATTTACAAGACCCATTTGCGACCAAGCTTTAACTTCCTGACTGATGCCTAGAGATGTTGCTTCAATATATCCACATAATTTTCCTCCCTCATAATGTCATCTATTTTGTGAAGTGCACCAGTCCCTCCTTCAGCAAAACACCCCCACAACATGATACTGCCACCCCCGTGTTTCACGGTTGGGATGGTGTTCTTCGGATTGCAAGCCTCCCCCTTTTTCCACCAAACATAGCGATGGTCATTATGGCCAAATTCTTGTTTCATTAGACCAGAGGACATTTCTCCAAAAAGTACCATCTTTGTCCCCATGTGCAGATGCAAACCATAGTCTGGCTTTTTTTAATGGCGGTTTTGGAGCAGTGGCTTCTTCCTTACTGAGCTGCCTTTCAGGTTATGTCGATATAGGACTCGTTTTACTGTGGATATAGATACCTTTGTACCTGTTTCCTCCAGCATCTTCACAAGGTCCTTTGCTGTTGTTCTGGGATTGATTTCCACTTTTCGCACCAAAGTACGTTCATCTCTAGGAGACAGAACGCGTCTCCTTCCTGAGCGGTATGAGGGCTGCATGGTCCCATGGTGTTTATACTTGCGTACTATTGTTTGTACAGATGAACGTGGTACCTTCAGGCATTTGGAAATTGCTCCCAAGGATGAACCGGACTTGTGGATGTCTACAATTTTTTTCTGAGGTCTTGGCTGATTTATTTTGATTTTTCCATGATGTCAAGCAAAGAGACAGTCAACTTAGTGTTTGTAAACTTCTGACCCACTGGAATTGTGATACAGTGAATTATAAGTGAAATAATTTGTCCGTAAACAATTGTTGGAAAAGCTACTTGTGTCATGCACAAAGTAGATGTCCTAACCAACTTGCCAAAACTATAGTTTGTTAACAAGACATTTGTGGAATGGATGACAAACACGTTTTAATGACTCCAACCTAAGTGTATGTAAACTTCATACTTCAATTGTATCACTTAAAACCAATGTGGGACTTTTTTTCTTCTTCTATTAGACAAAAGCAGAAACCTGATTTACATAACAGCTGATTAAATGTGTATGTGTATTACATCAGCTCCCCTATATGCATCATTTAATAACAACTGAAACAAAGGAGGTACATCTGAGGTGATACTGGAATTACATTTGTTTTTTAGCGCGAACAAAAGAACTCTCTATGACCCTGACTGTACTTCCTTCCAACAACAAACAGCAAACTCAAAGATTTACCCCATATCTCTCTCTCTTCCTCTCTCTCCCCCTCTCCATCTCTCTCTCCCCCTCTCCATCTCTCTCTCCCCCTCTCCATCTCTCTCTCTCCCTCTCCATCTCTCTCTCTCCCTCTCTCTTGCCACCCATCCCTCGCTCTCTGTTATTTGCTATGCAGGGCTAATTTGACAGTGCTTGAGTCTCTGTGTGCTGGGCCAGAAGTAGCTGGCAGACACATGAATATTGAATCAGTCAGGCAGGCCTCACTTGCTTATGAAAACACAGTAATGGGCGCCCACAGGCCACAAACTGAAGCCTGCACCCTCAATTAGGGCCTTCCTGCCTAGGAAGGGATTAGGACAGGAGGGACACATGGGAGGGAGAGGAGGGTAAGGAGTGAAGGAGGGGGGAATAGGACCTGAGGACAAACGGAACAGGGGGGCCAGGTTGTGATGTGAAGGGGAGTGTATTCACAGTGAACACACACTAACTCACACACATATACACTGTACAGTGAGGCAACACATTCTGATGCAGCAGCAGGGCTGAAGAGCACACATGGAGTATCCAGACAGACAAAGGCATCTGTACACACACACGCACAAACACACACACATACGCCCGCACGCTCACCCACACACAAATGTACACACAAAAAACACACACATACATGCACACATTCACGCACACAAGCACGCAAATAATACACACACATACAAACTGAGGGATTATATAAAGGGAACACTGACATTAATTCCAAAAACCTTAATTGAGCATCTGCCTCATATCACTGTAATAATACGATAGTATATACTGTAGATCACTCCCATCTAACCCTTCCTGTCACTTGAAGGAGAGTATGAATTGGAGGCAGTAAAGGGACAGATCTGCTACTGCAGTGAACATGGATTCGATCTTGTTTTCTCTCTCTCCTAATGCTCTCCTCAATTCCTCTATCATTCTCAATCTCCACTTTCCACCTTCCTTCCTTCCTTCCTTCCTTCCTTCCTTCCTTCCTTCCTTCCTTCTCTCCTCTGTTCTTTACCTTCCCTCTCCTCCTCACCTCTTTTTCCCTCTCTCTCCTCTGTTCTTTACCTTCCCCCTCTCCTCTGTTCTTTACCTTCCCCCTCTCCTCTGTTCTTTACCTTCCCCCTCTCCTCTGTTCTTTACCTTCCCTCTCTACTCTGTTCGTTACCTTCGCTCTCCTCCTCACCTCTTTTTCCCTCTCTCCTTTGTTCTTTTCCTTCCCTCTCTCACCTGTTCTTTTCCTTCCCTCTCTCATCTGTTCTTTACCTTCCCTCTCTCTCCTCTGTTCTTTACCTTCCCTCTCTCCTCTGTTCTTTACCTTCCCTCTCTCTCCTCTGTTCTTTACCTTCCCTCTCTCCTCTGTTCTTTACCTTCCCTCTCTCTACTCTGTTCTTTACCTTCGCTCTCCTCCTCACCTCTTTTTCCCTCTCTCCTTTGTTCTTTTCCTTCCCTCTCTCACCTGTTCTTTTCATTCCCTCTCTCATCTGTTCTTTACCTTCCCTCTCTCTCCTCTGTTCTTTACCTTCCCTCTCTCTCCTCTGTTCTTTACCTTCTCTCTCTCTCCTCTGTTCTTTACCTTCCCTCTCTCCTCTGTTCTTTACCTTCCCCCTCTCCTCTGTTCTTTACCTTCCCTCTCTCCTCTGTTCTTTACCTTCCCTCTCTCCTCTGTTCTTTACCTTCCCTCTCTCCTCTGTTCTTTACCTTCCCTCTCTCCTCTGTTCTTTACCTTCCCTCTCTCTCCTCTGTTCTTTACCTTCCCTCTCTCCTCTGTTCTTTACCTTCCCTCTCTCACCTGTTCTTTTCATTCCCTCTCTCATCTGTTCTTTACCTTCCCTCTCTCTCCTCTGTTCTTTACCTTCCCTCTCTCTCCTCTGTTCTTTACCTTCTCTCTCTCTCCTCTGTTCTTTACCTTCCCTCTCTCCTCTGTTCTTTACCTTCCCCCTCTCCTCTGTTCTTTACCTTCCCTCTCTCCTCTGTTCTTTACCTTCCCTCTCTCCTCTGTTCTTTACCTTCCCTCTCTCCTCTGTTCTTTACCTTCCCTCTCTCCTCTGTTCTTTACCTTCCCTCTCTCTCCTCTGTTCTTTACCTTCCCTCTCTCCTCTGTTCTTTACCTTCCCTCTCTCCTCTGTTCTTTACCTTCCATCTCTCCTCTGTTCTTTACCTTCCCTCTCTCTCCTCTGTTCTTTACCTTCCCTCTCTCCTCTGTTCTTTACCTTCCCTCTCTCCTCTGTTCTTTACCTTCCCTCTCTCCTCTGTTCTTTACCTTCCCTCTCTCCTCTGTTCTTTACCTTCCCTCTCTCCTCTGTTCTTTACCTTCCCTCTCTCATCTGTTCTTTACCTTCCCTCTCTCATCTGTTCTTTACCTTCCCTCTCTCCTCTGTTCTTTACCTTCCCTCTCTCCTCTGTTCTTTACCTTCCCTCTCTCCTCTGTTCTTTACCTTCCCTCTCTCTCCTCTGTTCTTTACCTTCCCTCTCTCCTCTGTTCTTTACCTTCCCTCTCTCCTCTGTTCTTTACCTTCCATCTCTCCTCTGTTCTTTACCTTCCCTCTCTCTCCTCTGTTCTTTACCTTCCCTCTCTCTCCTCTGTTCTTTACCTTCCCTCTCTCCTCTGTTCTTTACCTTCCCTCTCTCCTCTGTTCTTTACCTTCCCTCTCTCCTCTGTTCTTTACCTTCCCTCTCTCCTCTGTTCTTTACCTTCCCTCTCTCATCTGTTCTTTACCTTCCCTCTCTCCTCTGTTCTTTACCTTCCCTCTCTCCTCTGTTCTTTACCTTCCCTCTCTCTCCTCTGTTCTTTACCTTCCCTCTCTCCTCTGTTCTTTACCTTCCCTCTCTCCTTTGTTCTTTTCCTTCCCTCTCTCACCTGTTCTTTACCTTCCCTCTCTCTCCTCTGTTCTTTACCTTCCCTCTCTCTCCTCTGTTCTTTACCTTCCCTCTCTCCTCTGTTCTTTACCTTCCCTCTCTCCTCTGTTCTTTACCTTCCCTCTCTCCTCTGTTCTTTACCTTCCCTCTCTCCTCTGTTCTTTACCTTCCCTCTCTCCTCTGTTCTTTACCTTCCCTCTCTCTCCTCTGTTCTTTACCTTCTCTCTCTCCTCTGTTCTTTACCTTCCCTCTCTCCTCTGTTCTTTACCTTCCCTCTCTCCTCTGTTCTTTACCTTCTCTCTCCTCCTCACCTCTTTTTCCCTCTCTCCTTTGTTCTTTTCCTTCCCTCTCTCTCCTCTGTTCTTTACCTTCCCTCTCTCTCCTCTGTTCTTTACCTTCCCTCTCTCCTCTGTTCTTTACCTTCCCTCTCTCCTCTGTTCTTTACCTTCCCTCTCTCCTCTGTTCTTTACCTTCCCTCTCTCCTCTGTTCTTTACCTTCCCTCTCTCCTCTGTTCTTTACCTTCCCTCTCTCCTCACCTCTTTTTCCCTCTCTCCTTTGTTCTTTTCCTTCCCTCTCTCACCTGTTCTTTACCTTCCCTCTCACCTGTTCTTTACCTTCCCTCTCTCCTCTGTTCTTTACCTTCCCTCTCTCCTCTGTTCTTTACCTTCCCTCTCTCCTCTGTTCTTTACCTTCCCTCTCACCTGTTCTTTACCTTCCCTCTCACCTGTTCTTTACCTTCCCTCTCTCCTCTGTTCTTTACCTTCCCTCTCTCCTCTGTTCTTTACCTTCCCTCTCTCCTCTGTTCTTTACCTTCCCTCTCTCCTCCTCACCTCTTTTTCCCTCTCTCCTTTGTTATTTTCCTTCCCCCTCTCCTCTGTTCTTTACCTTCCCTCTCTCCTCTGTTCTTAACCTTCCCTCTCTCACCTGTTCTTTTCCTTTCCTCTCTCCTCTGTTCTTTACCTTCCCTCTCACCTGTTCTTTACCTTCCCTCTCTCCTCTGTTCTTAACCTTCCCTCTCTCCTCTGTTCTTTACCTTCCCTCTCTCCTCTGTTCTTTACCTTCCCTCTCACCTGTTCTTTACCTTCCCTCTCACCTGTTCTTTACCTTCCCTCTCTCCTCTGTTCTTTACCTTCCCTCTCTCCTCTGTTCTTTACCTTCCCTCTCTCCTCCTCACCTCTTTTTCCCTCTCTCCTTTGTTATTTTCCTTCCCCCTCTCCTCTGTTCTTTACCTTCCCTCTCTCCTCTGTTCTTTACCTTCCCTCTCTCTCCTCTGTTCTTTACCTTCCCCCTCTCCTCTGTTCTTTACCTTCCCTCTCTCCTCTGTTCTTTACCTTCCCTCTCTCCTCTGTTCTTTACCTCCTCTGTTCTTTACCTTCTCTCCTCTGTTCTTTACCTTCCCTCTCTCCTCTGTTCTTTACCTTCCCTCTCCCCTCTGTTCTTTACCTTCCCTCTCCCCTCTGTTCTTTACCTTCCCTCTCCCCTCTGTTCTTTACCTTCCCTCTCTCCTCTGTTCTTTACCTTCCCTCTCTCCTCTGTTCTTTACCTTCCCCTCTCTCCTCTGTTCTTTACCTTCCCTCTCTCTCCTCTGTTCTTTACCTTCCTCTCTCTCCTCTGTTCTTTACCTTCCCGCTCTCTCCTCTGTTCTTTACCTTCCCTCTCTCCTCTGTTCTTTACCTTCCCTCTCTCCTCTGTTCTTTACCTTCCCTCTCTCTCCTCTGTTCTTTACCTTCCCTCTCTCCTCTGTTCTTTACCTTCCCTCTCTCCTCTGTTCTTTACCTTCCCTCTCTCATCTGTTCTTTACCTTCCCTCTCTCCTCTGTTCTTTACCTTCTCTCTCCTCTGTTCTTTACCTTCTCTCTCCTCTGTTCTTTACCTTCTCTCTCCTCCTCACCTCTTTTTCCCTCTCTCCTTTGTTCTTTTCCTTCCCTCTCTCACCTGTTCTTTACCTTCCCTCTCTCTCCTCTGTTCTTTACCTTCCCTCTCTCCTCTGTTCTTTACCTTCCCTCTCTCCTCTGTTCTTTACCTTCCCTCTCTCCTCTGTTCTTTACCTTCCCTCTCTCCTCTGTTCTTTACCTTCCCTCTCTCTCCTCTGTTCTTTACCTTCCCTCTCTCTCCTCTGTTCTTTACCTTCCCTCTCTCCTCTGTTCTTTACCTTCCCTCTCTCCTCTGTTCTTTACCTTCCCTCTCACCTCTGTTCTTTACCTTCCCTCTCACCTCTGTTCTTTACCTTCCCTCTCACCTGTTCTTTACCTTCCCTCTCTCCTCTGTTCTTTACCTTCCCTCTCTCCTCTGTTCTTTACCTTCCCTCTCTCCTCTGTTCTTAACCTTCCCTCTCTCACCTGTTCTTTTCCTTTCCTCTCTCCTCTGTTCTTTACCTTCCCTCTCACCTGTTCTTTACCTTCCCTCTCTCCTCTGTTCTTTACCTTCCCTCTCACCTGTTCTTTACCTTCCCTCTCACCTGTTCTTTACCTTCCCTCTCTCCTCTGTTCTTTACCTTCCCTCTCTCCTCTGTTCTTAACCTTCCCTCTCTCCTCTGTTCTTAACCTTCCCTCTCTCACCTGTTCTTTTCCTTTCCTCTCTCCTCTGTTCTTTACCTTCCCTCTCACCTGTTCTTTAACTTCCCTCTCTCCTCTGTTCTTTACCTTCCCTCTCACCTGTTCTTTACCTTCCCTCTCACCTGTTCTTTACCTTCCCTCTCTCCTCTGTTCTTTACCTTCCCTCTCTCCTCTGTTCTTAACCTTCCCTCTCTCCTCTGTTCTTAACCTTCCCTCTCTCACCTGTTCTTTTCCTTTCCTCTCTCCTCTGTTCTTTACCTTCCCTCTCACCTGTTCTTTACCTTCCCTCTCTCCTCTGTTCTTTACCTTCCCTCTCACCTGTTCTTTACCTTCCCTCTCACCTGTTCTTTACCTTCCCTCTCTCCTCTGTTCTTTACCTTCCCTCTCACCTGTTCTTTACCTTCCCTCTCTCCTCTGTTCTTTACCTTCCCTCTCACCTGTTCTTTACCTTCCCTCTCACCTGTTCTTTACCTTCCCTCTCACCTGTTCTTTACCTTCCCTCTCTCCTCTGTTCTTTACCTTCCCTCTCTCCTCTGTTCTTTACCTTCCCTCTCTCTCCTCTGTTCTTTACCTTCCCCTCTCTCCTCTGTTCTTTACCTTCCCTCTCTCCTCTGTTCTTTACCTTCCCTCTCTCCTCTGTTCTTTACCTTCCCTCTCTCCTCTGTTCTTTACCTTCCCTCTCTCCTCTGTTCTTTACCTTCCCTCTCTCCTCTGTTCTTTACCTTCCCTCTCTCCTCTGTTCTTTACCTTCCCTCTCTCCTCTGTTCTTTACCTTCCCTCTCTCCTCTGTTCTTTACCTTCCTCTCTCCTCTGTTCTTTACCTTCCCTCTCTCCTCTGTTCTTTACCTTCCCTCCCTCCTCTGTTCTTTACCTTCCCTCTCTCCTCTGTTCTTTACCTTCCCTCTCTCCTCTGTTCTTTACCTTCTCTCTCTCATCTGTTCTTTACCTTCCCTCTCTCATCTGTTCTTTACCTTCCCTCTCTCATCTGTTCTTTACCTTCCCTCTCTCCTCTGTTCTTTACCTTCCCTCTCTCTCCTCTGTTCTTTACCTTCTCTCTCCTCACCTCTTTTTCCCTCTCTCCTTTGTTCTTTTCCTTCCCTCTCTCACCTGTTCTTTACCTTCCCTCTCTCTCCTCTGTTCTTTACCTTCCCTCTCTCTCCTCTGTTCTTTACCTTCCCTCTCTCCTCTGTTCTTTACCTTCACTCTCTCCTCTGTTCTTTACCTTCCCTCTCTCCTCTGTTCTTTACCTTCCCTCTCTGCTCTGTTCTTTACCTTCCCTCTCTGCTCTGTTCTTTACCTTCCCCCTCTCCTCTGTTCTTTACCTTCCCTCTCACCTCTGTTCTTTACCTTCCCTCTCACCTCTGTTCTTTACCTTCCCTCTCACCTCTGTCCTTTACCTTCCCTCTCCTCTGTTCTTAACCTTCCCTCTCTCCTCTGTTCTTAACCTTCCCTCTCTCCTCTGTTCTTAACCTTCCCTCTCTCCTCTGTTCTTAACCTTCCCTCTCTCCTCTGTTCTTTACCTTCCCTCTCTCTCCTCTGTTCTTTACCTTCACTCTCTCCTCTGTTCTTTACCTTCCCTCTCTCCTCTGTTCTTTACCTTCCCTCTCTCCTCTGTTCTTTACCTTCCCTCTCTGCTCTGTTCTTTACCTTCCCTCTCACCTCTGTTCTTTACCTTCCCTCTCTCCTCTGTTCTTTACCTTCCCTCTCTCTCCTCTGTTCTTTACCTTCCCTCTCACCTCTGTTCTTTACCTTCCCTCTCTCCTCTGTTCTTTACCTTCCCTCTCTCTCCTCTGTTCTTTACCTTCCCTCTCTCCTCTGTTCTTTACCTTCCCCCTCTCCTCTGTTCTTTACCTTCCCCCTCTCCTCTGTTCTTTACCTTCCCCCTCTCTGTTCTTTACCTTCCCTCTCTACTCTGTTCTTTACCTTCCCTCTCTACTCTGTTCTTTACCTTCCCCCTCTACTCTGTTCTTTACCTTCCCTCTCTCCTCTGTTCTTTACCTTCCCTCTCTCTCCTCTGTTCTTTACCTTCCCTCTCTCCTCTGTTCTTTACCTTCCCTCTCTCCTCTGTTCTTTACCTTCCCTCTCTCCTCTGTTCTTTACCTTCCCCCTCTCACCTCTGTTCTTTACCTTCCCCCTCTCTGTTCTTTACCTTCCCTCTCTCTGTTCTCTACCTTCCCTCTCTCCTCTGTTCTTTACTTTCCCTCTCTCCTCTGTTCTTTACCTTTCCTCTGTTCTTTACCTTCCCTCTCTCCTCTGTTCTTTACCTTCCCTCTCTCCTCTGTTCTTTACCTTTCCTCTGTTCTTTACCTTCCCTCTCTCCTCTGTTCTTTACCTTCCCTCTCTCCTCTGTTCTTTACCTTCCCTCTCCTCTGTTCTTTACCTTCCCTCTCTACTCTGTTCTTTACCTTCCCTCTCTCCTCTGTTCTTTACCTTTCCTCTGTTCTTTACCTTTCCTCTGTTCTTTACCTTCCCTCTCTCCTCTGTTCTTTACCTTCCCCCTCTCCTCTGTTCTTTACCTTCCCTCTCTCTGTTCTTTACCTTCCCTCTCTCCTCTGTTCTTTACCTTCCCTCTCTCCTCTGTTCTTTACCTTCCCTCTCTCCTCTGTTCTTTACCTTTCCTCTGTTCTTTACATTCCCTCTCTCCTCTGTTCTTTACCTTCCCTCTCTCCTCTGTTCTTTACCTTTCCTCTGTTCTTTACCTTCCCTCTCTCCTCTGTTCTTTACCTTCCCTCTGTCCTCTGTTCTTTACCTTCCCTCTCTCCTCTGTTCTTTACCTTCCCCCTCTCCTCTGTTCTTTACCTTCCCTCTCTACTCTGTTCTTTACCTTCCCTCTCTCCTCTGTTCTTTACCTTTCCTCTGTTCTTTACCTTCCCTCTCTCCTCTGTTCTTTACCTTCCCCCTCTCCTCTGTTCTTTACCTTCCCTCTCTCCTCTGTTCTTTACCTTCCCTCTCTCCTCTGTTCTTTACCTTCCCTCTCTCCTCTGTTCTTTACCTTCGCTCTCCTCCTCACCTCTTTTTCCCTCTCTCCTTTGTTCTTTACCGTCCCTCTCTCCTCTGTTCTTTACCTTCCATCTCTCCTCTGTTCTTTACCTTCCCTCTCTCCTCTGTTCTTTACCTTCCCTCTCTCCTCTGTTCTTTACCTTCCCTCTCTCCTCTGTTCTTTACCTTCCCTCTCTCTCCTCTGTTCTTTACCTTCCCTCTCTCTCCTCTGTTCTTTACCTTCCCTCTCTCTCCTCTGTTCTTTACCTTCCCTCTCTCTCCTCTGTTCTTTACCTTCCCTCTCTCTCCTCTGTTCTTTACCTTCCCTCTCTCTCCTCTGTTCTTTACCTTCCCTCTCTCCTCTGTTCTTTACCTTCCCTCTCTCCTCTGTTCTTTACCTTCCCTCTCTCCTCTGTTCTTTACCTTCCCTCTCTCCTCTGTTCTTTACCTTCCCTCTCTCATCTGTTCTTTACCTTCCCTCTCTCCTCTGTTCTTTACCTTCCCTCTCTCCTCTGTTCTTTACCTTCCCTCTCTCCTCTGTTCTTTACCTTCCCTCTCTCCTCTGTTCTTTACCTTCCCTCTCTCATCTGTTCTTTACCTTCCCTCTCTCCTCTGTTCTTTACCTTCCCTCTCTCCTCTGTTCTTTACCTTCCCTCTCTCATCTGTTCTTTACCTTCCCTCTCTCATCTGTTCTTCACCTTCCCGCTTTTCTCAATCATCTTCTACCTTATTTTTACCGCTGTCACCCCTCTCCCTCTCGCCTCTTATCTCTCCTCTCCTCTCTCTCACCTGAGCTGAGGAAGGGGAATGTGTCCAGTCTCAGTTTGTCTCCCTCTGGTCCCGGGGCTGTGGCCACTCGATCAAACAGGGAGGTTCCTCTCCCTGACTCTGGCAAACGAGGGAACAGTGACTGCAGGGCCTGGGAGAAAGTGTGAGAGACAGATACAGAAAGAAAACATTAGAATCTGCTCATGTCAGTTAAGCAACCCATGGCAATTAATTTCATCAGCAAATAAAACTAGACTTGTCTATAGGATCCTCAACCTCCTCTTTAAATCAGCATGTATTTAGGGTAAGTCATTTGATGGAGATGGCACCCTGTAGTGTGGTGCAATCACACCAACAGTCACAGCAAGGACGGGATAAAAGGAAATGCCAGGGGACTGAGAGGGAGAGGAGAAGGGAGAGCAGAGGAGAAGATGAGGAGAGGAGGTAGGAGGACACAGAGGCTCAAAGACTCAAAGCCAGGAGAAGTACAGAGTCAAATGGAGGCCTACGATTAAGTGGGCACAAAGGATAAACGACGAGAGATAGAGGGATTGGGTGCCCTTCGAGGAGGGAAGAGTGTGAGGGGACAAAGGAGGGAAAGGATTGATGGAAGGGAGAGAGAGACTAAACAACATAATAGCTGTGGGGTAAGAGAGGGAGAGAGAGATAGAGAGAGGGGAGAATGTTTGTGTGTGTGTGTGTGTGTGTGTGTGTGTGTGTGTGTGTGTGTGTGTGTGTGTGTGTGTGTGTGTGTGTGTGTGTGTGTGTGTGTGTGTGTGTGTGTGTGTGTGTGTGTGTGTGGAGGTCCTTTAAAACAGGAAAGAGAAAAGAGGCCAAACAAACGAAATGGTTAAGTCACACAGAGTCGAGGGAGACAGAGAGAGAGAGGGTGGATTTCTCTTTTTTTAGAAGAGCTGGGATCAATAATTTCTGTCACCCCTCAGCTCCAAGTTTGAAAAGCGAGACTGTACTTCCAAGCTGCATGATCTGGATTGCTTAACCAAACCTGCATTAATGACCGAACATTGATCTGATCTGACGTATCTACTTGTCTTTTATTTCTTTCATTTTCAATCGATGACAGAGGGATAGGCCATCCGAGATGGGAATGTGAGAAGGGTGGATAACGTCTTCTTTTATTTTAAGGACAAGTTAAAACCATCTCTCCAGTTTCTCCTTCACTCTCTTTGTGACTCTCCTTTTCTGTTTCTATCTTTCAGGACAATCAGACTCTTCTAGTCATTTAAAGTTAACTCTATTCCCTTTTAAATACATGTATTTATTTTATTTTACCTTTATCTAACTAGGCAAGTCAGTTAAGAATAAATTCTTATTTTCAATTACAGCCTAGGAACAGTGGGTTAACTGCCTGTTCAGGGGCAGAATGACAGATTTGTACCTTGTCAGCTCGGGGGTTTGAACTTGCAACCTTCCGGTTACTAGCCCAACGCTCTAACCACTAGGCTACCCTATTTGCACTAGTACCAGAATGTCCGTTTTTTGTATTTGTAAAAAATCTGTAAAAAATAATTGTCATAGCAATTTCTATATTCAAGCAAATGAGAAAGTATGAATCAGTTAGTGTTTCATTTGCATATATCATCACCTAAATGGATCCATCAGAAATATGAAACCTGAGCACAGACCATTACTTCAATACGTGTATCTATTGTTTCATTACAAACTGTAACAGGACAGTTTTATTCATACAACCCCTCTGGTGGTCCAAGAACATTTATCTCTGTAAAAATTTCAAGCTGTCTCTGGGCAAATAATAAGTGAAGAACATTTTATCATGATCACGACTGCTGCTATTAGAAACAGTGAATAAAAGATGTATGATAAGACACGCGGAATACAATTGATCCTCCCGTAACTGAAGAATAAATACACAGCAGGAGTCTGTACAGTACAATCTGCAGTTCCCTGAGACGAAATGGATTTTAGCTAGACCCGCTGAATCAAATCAACATTAATAAACAATCAAGTATGGAGTTGTGGCAACCATATTTCCATCTCTCCCTCTCATTTTCCTCCCTTTATTTCTCTCCTCTTTTCCCCTCTTTTGTCGTTGATGGTTCTCAGGTCCTCAGAATCTGCTGGTCTTTTATCCAACTTGTCCTTTAATGTTGGTGAATTCAAACATGTACTGTTCAAATGACAGCTCACTTTAGACAATGTGATGGATTGTGATAATAGCAGGGAATAACTTGGAGTAGCTGTCTATTCTGGAAAACCTGTAATTCCCGTCCTTACAATCCTCTCTTTCTCTTTTCCCTTCATACCCTCCTCCATCCATAACCCTTCTCTCCATCCCTCCCTCTGTCCTAAACTCCATTCGTTCCTCTCTCTCTCCCTCCCTCCCTCCCACCCTCCCTCCCTCACTCCGTACCTCGGGTGTGAGAGGGCTGCAGTCGGGCGCGGCGGAGCCCCCATTGAAGTGGTTCTGGAGCAGGAAGGGGGAGCTGGCCATGTCCAGCAGAGGATAGTTCACCAGCACCACCTTACTGAAGTTAAACTTGTAGGTGAAACGCTTCCCTTTGGTTTTGTGCAAAATACGCTTATTATAGTAGTACCTGGGTGGGGGAGGATGGAGAGAAAGGTGAACGGGAAGAGATTAGGAAAGAGGGAATGGGGAAAGGAGAGAAAAAAATAGGGAGAGTTAGAAACAAATATCCATGTTTTCATTGATGGTTCACCGCAGGGCTCTCCAACCTGCTTCCTGGAGAGCTACCATCCTGTAGGTTATCCCTCCAACCTGCTTCCTGGAGAGCTACCATTCTGTAGGTTTTCCCTCCAACCTGCTTCCTGGAAAGCTACCATCCTGTAGGTTTTCCCTCCAACCTGCTTCCTGGAAAGCTACCATCCTGTAGGTTTTCCCTCCAACCTGCTTCCTGGAGAGCTACCATCCTGTAGGTTTTCCCTCCAACCTGCTCCCTGGAGAGCTACCATTCTGTAGGTTTTCCCTCCAACCTGCTCCCTGGAGAGCTACCATTCTGTAGGTTTTCCCTCCAACCTGCTTCCTGGAGAGCTACCATTCTGTAGGTTTTCCCTCCAACCTGCTTCCTGGAGAGCTACCATTCTGTAGGTTTTCCCTCCAACCTGCTTCCTGGAGAGCTACCGTTCTGTAGGTTTTCCCTCCAACCTGCTTCCTGGAGAGCTACCGTTCTGTAGGTTTTCCCTCCAACCTGCATCTAGCACACCCAATTTTAATAATAAGCTGGTTGGTAAAATCAATCAGGTTAGTTACACCTGGGGTTGGAGCAAAAACCTACAGGAGTGTAGCTCTCCAGGAAGGGTTGGAGCGAAAACCTACAGGAGGGTAGCTCTCCAGGAAGGGTTGGAGCGAAAACCTACAGGAGGGTAGCTCTCCAGGAAGGGTTGGAGAGTCCCGGTCAACAGTAATGTGTTCCCTTAACAGCAGGAGGAACAACACTGGTCCTTCAGGGCTGAACTCCTGCAGGGTTTGTTTCTCCCTGGCATCTCACTGATCAATTCATGTTTTGATTTGATAAAGTCTCCACACACCTCGTTAGGCAGGACTAATTAGGTCCCTGAGTAAAACCAAAAACAAGCACATAAACAACATCCCTCCAGAGCCCGATCTGACCTGCTGTGCACCGTTGACATACAGCAATTATTATGTAAATATTAAATATATTTGGGAAGGGCCGTAAGTAAGTATTTCACTGTTTATCCACACCTGTTGTTTACGAAGCATGTGATGAATACATTTGATTTATTACAGGTACAGTATATGTAAAGAAATATGATGTATTACATGTACAGTATATGTACAGAAATATGATTTATTACATGTACAGAAATATGGTGTATTACATGTACAGTATATGTACAGAAATATGATTTATTACATGTACAGAAATATGGTGTATTACATGTACAGTATATGTACAGAAATATGATTCATTACATGTACAGTATATGTACAGAAATATGGTGTATTACATGTACAGTATATGTACAGAAACATAATAGATATACATCAACTCCTGCTGTCAGCGCTTCTGGCATCATTCACAACTGAAGTGCCTCTTTGAGGGCGGGACTACAATGTGAGTGGTGCCTCTTTGGAAACAACCTCAGGTGCCAATCACTCCAACTCTACAGTGCTTGTTTCCTGTGCCACCTACTGAGGTGTCACAGGCTACAGTACCTGTCAGAATCCCACACTGTCAGATACTACATACTGCCATATGGTTCAGATGAGAGGGTTGGTACAGAGGTGAGGCGGGGTGGGGGCTGTTCTCAAAACGGAATAAAGAAAAAACATATTATATTAAGCTGGTGACTGTCCTGATACATTCTTAGACTTTACTTTACTATTTTAAGCATGTAAGTCATTTAAAATAGGCCAGTGACAAAGTTAAAATCCTGTATAGCTACACTGTAGATGTAAGGTAACAACTTCGCAGGCATACATACCTGTATACAGTGCATTCGGAAAGTATTTAGACACCTTCACTTTTTCAATATTTTGTTACGTTACAGCCTTATTCTAAAATGGATAACATTTGTTTTGTTCCTCATCAATCTACACACAATACCCCATACTGACAAAGCAAAAACTTTTTTTTTTTTTTTTTTATGTATAAAAATTCTCAAACTGAAATATCACATTTGCGTAAGTATTCAGACCCCTTACTCAGTACTTGGTTGAAGCACCTTTGGCAGCGATTACAGCCTTGAGTCATCTCGGGTATGAAAATACAAGCTTGGCACACCTCTATTTCTCTGCAGATCCTCTCAAGCTCTGTTAGTTTGGATGGGGAGTGTCACTGCACAGCTATTTTCAGGTCTCTCCAGAGATATTCGATCGGGTTCAAGTCCGGGCTCTGGCTGGGCCACTCAAGGGCATTCAGAGACTTATCACGAAGCCAGTCCTGCATTGTCTTGGCTGTGTGCTTAGGATCGTTGTCCTGTTGGAAGGTGAACCTTCACCCCCAGTCTGAGGTCCTGAGCACTCTGGAGCAGGTTTTCATCAAGGATCTCTCTGTACTTTGCTCCATTCATCTTTCCCTTGATCTTGACTATTTCTCTAGTTCCTGCCTCTGAAAACATCCCCACAGCATGATGCTGCCACCACCATCCTTCACCATAGGGATGGTGCCAGGTTTCTCCAAACGTGATGCTTGGCATTCAGGCCAAAGAGTTCCATCTTGGTTTCATCAGACTAGAGAATCTTATTTCTCATGGACTGAGAGTCCTTAGGAGCCTTTTGACAAACTTCAAGCAGGCTGTCGTGTGCCTTTTAATGAGGAGTAAAAGGCACATGATTGTGGAGTGCTGCAGAGATGGTTGTCCTTCTGGAAGATTCTCCCATCTCCACAGAGGAACTCTGGAACTCTGTCAGAATGACCATTGGGTTCTTGGTTACCTTCCCGACCAAGGCCCTTCTCCCTTGATTGCTCAGTTTGGCCGCGCGGACAACTCTAGGAAGAGTCTTGGTGGATCCAAACTTCTTCCATTTAAGAATGATGGAGGCCACTTTGTTCTTGGGGACCTTCAATGCTACAAAAATGTTTTGATACCCTTCCCCGGGATCTGTGCCACGACACAATCATGTCTTGGAACTTTAGGAACAATTCCTTTGGACTTATGGTTTGGTTTTTGTTCTGACGACTATGGGACCTTATATAGACAGGGGTGTGCCTTTCCAAATCATGTCCAATCAATTTAACTCCAATCATGTTGTAGAAACATCTCAAGGATGATCAATGGAAACAGGATGCACCTGAGCTCAATTTCCTGTCTCATAGCAAAGGGTCTGAGTAATTACAGTGGGGCAAAAAAGTATTTAGTAAGCCACCAATTGTGCAAGTTCTCCCACTTAAAAAGATGAGAGAGGCCTGTAATTTTCATCATAGGTGCACTTCGACTATGACATACAAAATGAGGGGAAGAAATCCAGAAAATCACATTGTAGGATTTTTAATGAATTTATTTGCAAATTATGGTGGAAAATAAGTATTTGGTCACCTACAAACAAGCTCTCACAGACCTGTAACTTCTTCTTTAGGAGGCTCCGCTGTCCTCCACTCGTTACCTGTATTAATGGCACCTGTTTGAACTTGTTATCAGTATAAAAGACACCTGTCCACAACCTCAAACAGTCACACTCCAAACTCCACTATGGCCAAGACCAAAGAGCTGTCAAAGGACACCAGAAACAAAATTGTAGACCTGCACCAGGCTGGGAAGACTGAATCTGCAATAGGTACGCAGCTTGGTTTGAAGAAATCAACTGTGGGAGACAATATTAGGAAATGAAAGACATTCAAGACATTTACATTTACATTTAAGTCATTTAGCAGACGCTCTTATCCAGAGCGACTTACAAGACCACTGATAATCTCCCTCGATCTGGGGCTCCACGCAAGATCTCACCCCATGGGGTCAAAATGATCACAAGAACGGTGAGCAAAAATCCCAGAACCACAAGGGGGGATCAAGTGAATGACCTGCAGAGAGCTGGGACCAAAGTAACAAAACCTACCATCAGTAACACTCTACGCCGCCAGAGACTCAAATCCTGCAGTGCCAGACGTGTCCCCCTGCTTAAGCCAGTACATGTCCAGGCCCGTCTGAAGTTTGCTAGAGAGCATTTGAATGATCCAGAAGAAGATTGGGAGAATGTCATATGGTCAGATGAAACCAAAGTAGAACTTTTTGGTAAAAACTCAACTCGTCGTGTTTTGAGGACAAAGAATGCTGAGTTGCATCCAAAGTACACCATACCTACTGTGAAGCATGGGAGTGGAAACATCATGCTTTGGGGCTGTTTTTCTGCAAAGGGACCAGGACGACTGATCCGTGTAAAGGAAAGAATGAATGGGGCCATGTATCGTGAGATTTTGATTGAAAACCTCCTTCCATCAGCAAGGGCATTAAAGATGAAACGTGGCTGGGTCTTTCAGCATGACAATGATCCCAAACACACCGCCCGGGCAATGAAGGAGTGGCTTCGTAAGAAGCATTTCAAGGTCCTGGAGTGGCCTAGCCAGTCTCCAGATCTCAACCCCATAGAAAATCTTTGGAGGGAGTTGAAATCCGTGTTGCCCAGCAACAGCCCCAAAACATCACTGCTCTAAAGGAGATCTGCATGGAGGAATGGGACAAAAATACCAGCAACAGTGTGTGAAAACCTTGTGAAGACTTACAGAAAACGTTTGACCTCTTAAAAATCCTACAATGTGATTTTCTGGATTTTTTCCCCTCATTTTGTATGTCATAGTCGAAGTGCACCTATGATGAAAATTACAGGCCTCTCTCATCTTTTTAAGTGGGAGATCTTGCACAATTGGTGGCTGACTAAATACTTTTTTGCCCCACTGTATGTAAAAAAAGGTATTTCTGTTTTTTATACGTTAGCAACAATTTCAAAAAAACTGTTTTCACTTTGTCATTATGATGGGGTATTGTGTGTAGATTGATGAGATACATTTTTTAAATCCATTTTAGTATAATGTGGAAAAAGTGAAGGGGTCTGAATACTTTCCAAATACAATGCATATCAGTATGTATCCACCACAAACGGTTGGGGCCATCGCAATAATTTGTACACTTTTGCTTTGCGTAGCAATTGTGCTGTGGCCCTTAATTGAGCAATTAAGCTAGGCTAATCAAGAAGGCTAATTATGGCCCCAGCCAATTCATAACAATTAGACCCCTACGACAGCCCCCATTAACGAGAGGGCAGGGGAAACCAGGGAGGGCGGTAAACAGTGTGTGTGTGTGTGTGTGTGTGTGTGTGTGTGTGTGTGTGTGTGTGTGTGTGTGTGTGTGTGTGTGTGTGTGTGTGTGTGTGTGTGTGTGTGTGTGTGTGTGTGTGTGTGTGCGTGCGCGTGTATTTTCATTTGCATAAGCAAACAACGAGTAGCGGTGGAATGTGGGGTAAATTCAATAGAATGATATATAGCAGAATAGGTAGCAGGGCTGTAGCTTAAATCACATAGCAATGCGTAGAGTTTTGAGCCAAGTATTTCTGAGAAGGCAGAAGGATTTATTCTCAGTAGGTGTAAATCCAAGCTATTTTATATGGGGGATTAATTGCAAAATTCTTATTGAATTTTTTATACGAAGGTTTAAGAGTGAACTTTCCATTTGGACAATAGAAAATAAGGTGACATCGAGGATATTGACATTTTCTAAGGAAAAAACATAATATTTTTCTTTCCATTTTTACTGACATGGAGGGAGGTGAATGGGACACATAGGACTTAAATCCACAAAAAATAATTATTGCTACTTTTTCTGGCTTCTTTTACTGAAAAATATCAGAAAAAGTTCACACACACACACACACAGTTCCTACCTTAGCGCCCTGCTCAGCTTATCGTAGTTCATGTGGGGTTTGCATTTCCGGAGGCCCCACAGTTTGGCCACCTCGTCAGGATCCTTGATGACAAACTCTCCATATTCCCCCTGCCAGGAAATCACACTCTGGTACTCCTCCTTCTGCAGCAGCTCCAGAATGAAGTGCCAAAGCTGAATCTGTCGTGAGCCGGGGCTCGACTCAGGCTTGTAGGCCCAGTCTGGGAAGGCAATGCCTGAGGAGGAGGAGCAGGAGAGTGGGAGGATGAGATTGAGGCCCATTGGTTTGTGAATGGTGAGTGCTGGCCAAAGGGGCTAGCTGTCCGGATGACTGATGGAGTGATGCAGTTAAGGGATGATGTGGTTAATATCATAGAGCATGCTTACAGCAATGTTGCTCTGTGGTACTACTAATGGCCTCTAGCTTGGACCCACTAGCTGGTCAGATAGATTTCTACTCTCTTTCAGAGTTGATGGATGCTACTTACATTTTGATAATACTTGAATTCTAACTGCCTGCTGCCGTACACGTTTAATATAATTAAATAGCTCATCAATTGAACAAGAATTCTGGCTAATTAGCCCTTGCGGAATAAGTAAAGAAACATGAATCCTAACAAATTAGAAACGTTATTTGTTCACTGATGTGTGTGGTAAGTTTTTGGTTATTCATAAATAACAAATGATCTTTATAATGCAGACTTGTTGGGGTATACATATTGGCCATTAGAAAACACGAGCTATCAGGGCCTGGTGTACTAAGCAGTAACACAGGGAAAATAATGCAAGGGAATACAGGTAAACCTACTACAAATAGGTACATAAAGGTTAACAGGTAGGAATAATGCATTTAGTTGAAGTGTAAATAAAGACAGTTTGGTAAATTAGCATCAAGGTTTTTTGTTGTCTATTTTATTCCTGCTGGTAATAACAGCTAACACAAAACATTGCACAGGTACAAGCACTTTGTACATCTCCCCTTAGTGTATAACTGGTATCTGCCAAAAGTGAATCAAATGTTCCTCCACAACCCTAATAAAATCCCCAACTCCCCAAACCACGTACCCCGGCTTCCGCAAAAAAGTGCCCCCATCCTGCTTGCCTCACCTGGAGTCCAGAGGGCAGGGACAGGGGGGGTGAGCAACAGATCACTGACACAGTTACAGTCCATGCCTCCACTACACCTGAGAGATGGGGAGACAGAGGAAGAGAAGGGGAGAGAGGGAAAAATTCTAATTGAATTCAAATTACTTTTATTTCCTGTGAGAAAAGAAAGGTGGGAGAGAGGGATGAGTTAACCAAGTCCGAGGTGAGAGATGACCTGCAGGGCAAAGGGCAGGGGATGTTTTTACACCGTGGTTTTGAGTCCCTTATATCAACATTACATACAGTATATATCAAGAGATTTTGTAGATCATGTGTTGATGGCGCGATCGAGCAGGGTCAGAGAGCAGTAACTGATGCAATGTGGTGCACATCCCTACAGTATGTTTAAAGAATATGAGAAATTAATATCTTTAAACTTGAAGAAGGCGCAGGATAATGAGGTGACAGATAGAAGCTGTTTTGATCAAAAAGTGGGAGTAGGGAGTAGTGATTCAGTCCAAAATGGTTAGTGGTTTAGTGGTTATAACGGGTACATTGACAAAGATGTAACATGAAAGACTGATATATTCAATTTACAATCATTTAAAATAATTCATATTTTGTAATACAATGAGGAGAAAATTACAAAAATAGACACTAAATTGAGAACCAAGGCCAGGAGTGTAAAAACAAATAAAGCTAAAGTATTTTCATATTTTCACATTACTGATACCTAAGATTAGATCTGTATCGAATATGCCAAATAAATGCCCAAAAATTGGAATTGGGTTGGCTAGTGAAATTCAGGTAAATGTACAGAATAAATATATACAGAGATGTTTATTAGCCAGCAAACTGTTGATCAGCACAGTCTTTCTTTCTGAACATTCACATCATTTTATTTCTGAGAAAATAACCTCTGAATATAGAAAATAACCTCTGAATATAGAAAATAACCTCTGAATATAGAAATTAAACTGTGAATTAGGGCGGCAGGTGGTTGGAGCGGTGGGTTCTAAATACCCGAGCTGACAAGATGGAAAATCTGTCGACGTGCCTTGAGCAAGGCACTTAACTCTCATTTGCACCAGGGGTGACATACTACTATGGCTGACCCTGTAATATGAGTGAATATGACCAAAGACAAAGTTGTAATGCGACTGTGCACATTAGACAACTGTGGAGGTGAATGGTGAAATACTAAGGATGAACATCTGTCAATGTTAGGATGAGGTGAAGTGAGACGAGTTCAAGGGATTGGATACAGTTTGGATATTACAGTTTCATCTTGGTTGTTTTACAAACCTCAAATGGAAAATAAACCATGCCACTGCAAAAGTATCTTTAATGCTGGTCTCTCCATCTATCTCTCTTTCTCTCCATCTCTTTCTCTCTCTCTTTCCACTCTCTGCCTCTATTTAATTATGCTCTGTGAAATGTGGATTTTCCCTCCAGCATTGAAATGGTACGTGAATTATTGAGGTGTGTTTGTATAAATTATTATTACTAACTCCAGGCATTTCTCTCTCACTCACACTCACCCTCTCGCACCCTCACCCTCACCCTCTCGCTCTTTTCAGTCATTGGACTGTGGCTCCTCCCGCTCTCTTCATCTTTGTGTTTTCAGACCTCTGTTTCTTTCTGAGAATCCATCGTCTGAATGCATATATCCCTTCTTCTTTTCCCTCTCTTCCTCATTTTCTTGTTCTCCCTGCTCCTCCTTTACTGTCCCTCCTTTACTGTCCCTCTGAGTGCAAACTCTGTCTGTCACAAGTCATTCTCTTCACCTGTAACTAACAAGCGTATACTCCCTGTTCAATTATTTACTAAGATAACTATGCATTCTGGGAAGCTGTACATTCAAAACAATTTTCCAGAGATTGTTGTGGAATTATTTCTATACCTTTAGAGGCTATATGTACAGTATTTAAGCAGTATTTTAAGCAGTATTTAAGCATATTTGAGACCTGCACATTTCAACTTGTCTATTTATTTGATTTTTACAGCCGTAGAGCTCCTATGTCTATGATTCCATATGTCATTTTATGTTTGCAACAATCTATGCCTCTCCCTATTCCCTTGAGCTTTGGGCCATCAATAGCACATCATCCTATAATTTACCATAGACTCCTAAACCCCAGTCTGTACTCTCAGAGGACACACAATATGGGTGCTTTAGTACCGGACAAGGTCTACCTCTCGTTCCTCCTATGCACCTCCTCAAAATCTATACGTGCCCATCTCCTATCTATCTGCCAGCCTATCTCCACAGTTGACTCCTCCCTTCCCTTTCCCACCTGTCCACTGTCTTCTCTCTCCCTCCCTCTCCTGCTCTGAGTGTTATGCTTCGGCGCAGTAATTTTCTGTTTGATTTTGGAGGTAATGCATTTTTTACAAATCAAAGAGGAAGCCAGGCCCCCTCCCCACCCCGACTCCCAATCTCCCTCTCTCGCCCCCCTCAGCCCCCCAGGCCAGAGAGGAGATAAAGGAGCCCCCATCATTTCCTTGTTAGTTTTGATTTGGGCAGCACAGGGCTTTCAAGTTCCCCTATCACCCCCAGAAACATTATAACTAGCAGCACAGGGAATACTGCTCCTCATGCACACACACTGGCAGATACAGAGGCACACTGATAGACTAATGGAGTGTCTATACCCACACAGACACACCGAGTCACAGGTATATATATGCTCTACTCACACATACCAACACCAGTGTACAGGTAGAGACTGATAGTGATAGTAATAGCACACACAATGAGGCGTTGTTGAAACCATGGATACTAATTGAATCAATACACACACACAGACACACATTTATCGCAGGGTTGAAAAATAAAATGTTCATTGTTTACCAAAGATGCAGACTACACACACACAGTGCATAAACAAAGGCTAAAAGATACTCACAAAGAGGTTTGCATGTAGCATTGGGGACTAGCCTATAATGGACCAAAGAAAAGACCAGTCTCACACAGTAACTGATGGCCACCCAATACAACAGTATAGATGAAGGATTACTCGAATCACCAATAACAAAAAAGGCAGAGCGTGAGACATATTGTCCCCAGTTTTACACGAGCAACTATTGTTCCACTGTTACACTAATACACCTATAACATGTGTCCTGGAACCCCATAGTACACCTGAACCTGTTCGTTCACTATTGAGCTTTTCTGTGAATGGAAATGTAGAATCAGATTCTATATGGTAATGAACTGCAGTTCACTAAATCAGATCTGACAGATGAGTGAGGACTTGGAACAGGGGTAAAGTGGGGACTTGGGGTAGAATGGGGGCTTGGAACAGAGGTAAATTGGGGACTTGGAAAGGGGTAAAGTGGGGACATGCAGTAGAGTGGGGACTTGGAACAGGGGTAAAGTGGGGACTTGCAGTAGAGTGGGGACTTGGAACAGGGGTAAAGTGGGGACTTGGGGTAAAGTGGGGACTTGGAAAAGGGGTAAAGTGGGGACTTGGGGTAAAGTGGGGACTTGGAAAAGGGGTAAAGTTGGGACTTGGGGTAGAATGGGGACTTGGAACAGAGGTAAAGTGGGGACTTAGAAAGGGGTAAAGTGGGGACTTGGGGTAGAATGGGGACTTGGAACAGGGGTAAAGTGAGGACTTGGGTAGAATAAGGACTTGGAACAGGGGTAAAGTGAGGACTTGGGTAGAATAAGGACTTGGAACAGGGGTAAAATGGGGACTTGTGGTAGAGTGGGGACTTGGAACAGGGGTAAAATGGGGACTTGTGGTAGAGTGGGGACTTGGAACAGGGGTAAAATGGGGGACTTTTGGTAGAGTGGGGACTTGGAACAGGGGTAAAATGTGGACTTGTGGTAGAGTGGGGACTTGGAACAGGGGTAAATGGGGACTTGTGGTAGAGTGGGGACTTGGAACAGGGGTAAAGTGGGGACTTGTGGTAGAGTGGGGACTTGGAACAGGGGTAAAGTGGGGACTTGTGGTAGAGTGGGGACTTCGAACAGAAGAAAGACAAGTAATGGAGAGACTGTGGACAGAGAGGGAGCAGAGCGAAGAGTAACAGCCAGATATGGAAGTTGGACAGACTGACATTCTGGCAACATTTTGTCTCCAGTGGCGTCCAAAGATGGAAAAAGTGTGTAGGGTCTCAAAAAAAGAGAAGAGATATGAGTCTGGCCTCTCTCGCTCTCTGTTTCCAACAGATGAAACAAACTCTGTACATCTGTCTCATCTTTCTTTTTTGGTTGCCCCTGAAAATGCCCAACTGAACACCCTCTCCCTATCCTTCTACCCCCTCTCCCTCTTTCTCTGTTCCTCTCTCTGGTTAGCTCTGACACTCTGGTCAGCCTCGGGGTGGAAGAACAGAGGGACTGTAGTATGGGTTTGTAAGAGGAGAAGGGGGAGGGAGGGAGGGAGGGAGGGAGGAGGGAGGGAGGGGGAGGGAGGGAGGAGGAGGGAGGGAGGGAGGGAGGGAGGGAGGGAGGGAGGGAGGGAGGGAGGGAGGGAGGGAGGGAGGGAGGGAGGGAGGGAGGGAGGGAGGGAGGGAGGGAGGGAGGGAGGGAGGGAGGGAGACAGGACCTGCTGGCTGTCCAAATGTTAAACTGGAAGGTGGAGAGGTCTATGGAACAGACAACAATACAACTAGGATCTATGGTGGGAGAAATGGGGAAGGAAAATAAATAAACAAAAGTCAAAAGAGGAACAGGTCAAAGAAGAGAAAATTATGGTGAACTTGAAATGAACCTGTAAAATTGACTATAATCCCAAAACTGCTAAACCACTTCAGAAACAACATGTCATTTCATCAACAACAACAAAAAAGACCATACAATGTAGGCCTATAAGCATTGGGTGCTTGAAAACGATGGACCTTTTGGAGATACAGTAGGGCAAAAAAGTATTTAGTCAGCCACCAATTGTGCAAGTTCTCCCACTTAAAAAGATGAGACGCCTATAATGTTCATCATCGGTACACTTCAACTATGACAGACAAAATGAGAAACAAAAAATCCAGAAAATCACATTGTAGGATTTTTAATGTATTTATTTGCAAATTATGGTGGAAAATAAGTATTTGGTCACCTACAAACAAGCAAGATTTCTGGCTCTCACAGACCTGTAACTTCTTCTTTAAGAGGCTCCTCTGTCCTCCACTTGTTACCTGTATTAATGGCACCTGTTTGAACTTGTTATCAGTATAAAAGACACCTGTCCACAACCTGAAACAGTCACACTCCAAACTCCACTATGGCCAAGACCAAAGAGCTGTCAAAGGACATCAGAAACAAAATTGTAGACCTGCACCAGGCTGGGAGGACTGAATCTGCAATAGGTGAGCAGCTTGGTTTGAAGAAATCAACTGTGGGAGACATTATTAGGAAATGGAAGACATACAAGATCACTGATAATCTCGATCTGGGACTCCACGCAAGATCTCACCCCGTGGGGTCAAAATTATCACAAGAACGGTGAGCAAAAATCCCAGAACCACACGGGGGGACCTAGTGAATGACCTGCAGAGAGCTGGGACCAAAGTAACAAAGCCTACCATCAGTAACACACTACGCCGCCAGGGACTCAAATCCTGCAGTGCCAGACGTGTCCCCCTGCTTAAGCCAGTACATGTCCAGGCCCGTCTGAAGTTTGGATGATCCAGAAGAAGATTTGGAGAATGTCATATGATCAGATGAAACCAAGATAGAACTTTTTGGTAAAAACTCAACTAGTCGTGTTTGGAGGACAAAGAATGCTGAGTTGCATCCAAAGAACACCATACCTACTGTGAAGCATGGGGGTTTCCACGTCATGCTTTGGGGCTGTTTTTCTGCAAAGGGACCAGGACGACTGATCCGTGTAAAGGAAAGAATGAATGGGGCCATGTATTGTGAGATTTTGAGTGAAAACCTCCTTCCATCAGCAAGGGCATTGAAGATGAAACGTGGCTGGGTCTTTCAGCATGACAATGATCCCAAACACACCGCCGGGGCAACGAAGGAGTGGCTTCGTAAGAAGCATTTCAAGGTCCTGGAGTGGCCTAGCCAGTCCCCAGATCTCAACCCCATAGAAAATCTTTGGAGGGAGTTGAAAGTCTGTGTTGCCAGGAACAGCCCCAAAACATCACTGCTCTAAAGGAGATCTGCATGGAGGACTGGGCCAAAATACCAGCAACAGTGTGTGAAAACCTTGTGAAGACTTACAGAAAACGTTTGACCTCTTAAAAATCCTACAATGTGATTTTCTGGATTTTTTGCACAATTGGTGGCTGACTAAATACTCTTTTGCCCCACTGTATGTGTGTATGTGAATCGACATCACCAAACAGCCATCCCACTGGGAAAAGACGTCAATTCAAAGTCTAGGCCCTATTTCACATTGGTTCAACTTAATTTCACTGAAATTACATGGAATCAACCAGGGGAAATAAATGGGGTAAAGTTTTGTATGTGGACCCTAATGATGACGATTTTATTAAGAAAACGAACTAGTGTGTTTAGTTATGAAGCTAAATTATTAATAAATATACAGTAGATTGGCATGTGGATGAGGAAGCGAATGTTTGGAAAACTTGCTCAAGTTAAGGAGCTGGTGAAGGAAGAGTGTTGCATGTGATATGGTATCACCACCTTACAGAATACCGGCCTTAAGATATAAGGAGAAAAATACGAAGAAAAAAAGAGGAAGAAAAAGTATCAATCGATAGGGTTAAATTATTCATCGTCATTAATTATCGATCGCTCTCCGCTGCCGGCTCGTCCGCCGAGCGCCAGAGTTGAAAGGAGGGAAAGCGCGCTTTATTAAAACCGGCTCGAGCCTCATTGTTTCATGTCCCGCGGCAAAGAAAAAGCTCGAGCTTGGCTCTACCGGTGCCAGTGAAAAATCCACACAGACGCACACACACATTGCCCCCCTTTGCGTTTTCCCTCTCTCCTTGCTTGCTCTCTCTCTCCTGACGCGCGGGAGAGCTTTGGGGAGCCTAGTACGGTGTTCACGGGGCGGCTGTGTCTCGCGTGGATCGATGAGGGATCAATGGCTTGCGCTGACTAATAGCCAGAGAGCGCCTTTGATCTCGCGGCAGAGAGATCAAAACCTGCGCGAGAGGGAAGAGAGAGGGAAAGAGAAAGAGGAAAGAAACTGCTCTGGCGAGCGGACCTTAAACTTCACACAAGCGGAGACACGCATATTCACGTCTAATACTCACAAAAAGACACACGCACATACATGATTACATCTACAAACATATATACGAAATATATTTAATGATCAGGAAATTTCACAGAGTTTGATTAACTGCAAATGACTACTTCCAGATGCAAGGTGTGTGGGTGTGGTTTTGTTTTACTGTCCTTGTGGAGACCAGACAAAAGCAGACATTTAGAGTTAGGGTTACAATAAGGGTTAGATTTAGGGTTAGGTTTACTTTTAGGGTTAGGGTTACAATAAGGGTTAGGGTTAGGTTTACCTTTAGGGTTAGGGTTAGGTTTTTAGGTTTAGGGTTAGGTTTACTTTTAGGGTTATGGTTACAATAAGGGTTAGGTTTACCTTTAGGGTTAGGGTTACAATTAGGGTTAGGTTTACTTTTAGGGTTAGGGTTACAATAAGGGTTAGGTTTACTTTTAGGGTTAGGGTTAGGGTTACAATTAGGGTTAGGTTTACTTTTAGGGTTAGGGTTACAATAAGGGTTAGGTTTAGGGTTAGGTTTACTTTTAGGGTTGATGTTGACTCTTTCAGACAGGGTAAGACAGTGAGAAGGGGAGATCCATCTATTGTTTCTATAGAGCAAATCAGTGACCTATGGGCTCAACTTCACCCTATCCTAAAGCTAAACAGGGAAGGTGTGTGTGTGGGGGGGACGGGGGGGAAACAAAAGCTATCAAACTTGTTCATGAAAGACAACTGTTTTATGGAAAAATCAGACATTTGAACATAATATTTTCTTCGTTGACCAGAATATAGCCTATTTAAATCTTGCATGGTGGTTTGTCAGATCAGGGGATTCAAATGGCATTCTACTTCCTATAGTGTGCACTAGTTTCAGCAGTGCCTGGTTGAAGGTAGTGCACTTCAAAGGAAAAATGGTTGCATTTTGGATGCAGAGGTTATGGGATTCAGAGGTCAAAGGTTAGCAGAAAAATGACACCTTTAACTCCATCCTGAGGAGACCAATACTGTACCGCCCTGCTTTCAGCACCTGTCTTTAGATGCATGGTGATAAAAGCTGCCGTTGTCGATGATTTCACCCCATGAGGAGATGCACTTGTTACAGACCCTTCTCTCCTCCTTATCCTTCCCTTCCCTGCTCTCTACCCCCCTCTCTATTTATCCCTCCTCCTCCCTGGTCAGTGAGTTACTCTCTCTATCGCTCTCACTTCCCGAATTAACCACTCAAGAAGTCACCACCGACTAAATCAATAGCTCATACATAAACCCTGCTATAATCACTCCCCCACTTGTCTGTCTGCCCCTCCCTCCATGTCTCTCATCCCCCTCTCTGTACCCCTTCACTCTCTCCTCTCACACTCTTCTCTTTCTCATCCCCTTCTGTGTCTCGCCAAGTCACTCTCTTTATTTCTTCCTCTTCTTCCTCTTCCTCTCCCCATTGTTCCATCAATACTGTATTGTATTACCCACTTCTATATTCAGTCTCCTCTTTTGTTATGATGAATCTAAAGATCCCTACTCTCCCTCCCTCCATATTCTGATACATACCTGAGCACCACACACACACCACCACCACCACCATCATCCTCACAAAAATGACTGGCCTAAAATGGACTTTGAGAAAAAGCAACATGAGAAATAAAACACAACAGCAAACGCTTCTCTAACTGTCAATTAAACCGATTCCTGTCACACTTCTGAAAGCTCAACTACAGATGACAATTTATCTCAGGTGCGGTGCTTGTTAGCCCAGTATTGTACGGGCGTGTAATACACACTAATGATCAACCGAACTGAGGCAGGCGGTGTTTCACCGTGTTAGTGTGTCAAGGAGCCATCAATATTATATTATGTCTCATGTTTAACTATGAAACACAAACAGTTGTTTTGGGCTTAAAGATATTGTATTGCCAAAGGAGCCATGTGCAGACATCCACATGCACAAGAAAAATATAAAAAAACGAATTTTAAAATTACACACACCCCTCTCTTCCCTCCTATCTCTTTCTCTCTCTTTCTCTCTCCAAGTCTTTGATTCGCGTGTGGTTTGATCTGTGAGAGAGCGAGTTTTGTAAACACATTTTTCACGATCATATAGCCATGGGCAAGGGGAGAGCGAGGCGAGGAGGAAGGAGGGCGGGAGTGGGAGCACAAACACGCCGGGAAGGGGGAGAGGGACGTTTAATGAGCGCGCGAGATGGAGAGATGGACTGACAGACATGCATGCACTGACTGACTCAAATACCAAACCAACGAACAGAGACACACACAGACACCAGCAGATTGCCTTTGCCAAGTATAGCATCAGAAGGGCTGACGACATGTGAGGCAACACCGAGAAAAACAACTTATTTTATTTTTCCTTATCGCTAAAAGATGACAATTGTATTCCCAAATTTGACATTTCCTGACACTGAATTCAACAAAGTCCGAATAAAGCAGGAGAGAGAGATTTCGTTGTACGGGTCAACAACAACAAAAAACAGCTAAAACTGATTATGGGTAGAGAAATAAAGCTGAACACAGACGGCACCGGTGTGAGCTGAACTAATAAAAGGGCGCACTCTCATTCCTTTTTCACTTCGTTTTAAAATGTTCTCCCAGACCGGCATCTGGGGTTCCTAATTCGTTTAGGTTCGATTGCTCCGGCAGTAATCGTGCTAACCCGTCGCCTCTACCGACTCCTCTCCACGGGACGCGCCGACCGGAAGAGACTTTGGATCCGTATCAGAATAGAGCAGACAGGTGCAGAGGCACAGACACAAAAATTCAGCAATGCATTACATATTTATTTAAAAAATAACATTCAGCAAATTATATGATTATTAAAATACAGGCATAATAACCAATCATAACGATAATGATAATAATGAGTATTATGATAATAGTAAGCTATTAATATAATAATACAAATAATAAGGACATAAGTAAATAAAAAGGCTAATATCGGTAACCCAAAAATAGATTTTTTTATGGCTATAATTACCTACATTAAGCAGAAAGACTAAAACTGAGAAGGCCAATGGTCATCCTGCATACTGCCTTGGTGACCGAGCCGATACCATTTGTTTCTAAACAGTTGTTGGTAACATTTGTTTGTATTTTAGTGTTGAACTATGCTCATTCATTTCAAGCGTTTTGAAATACCCCTCATCGTTTATTTATTCTAAAAGCACTCCCCGCTCAAATCCCTCGCGCCAGTGGTTAAAATGATATTATTTTCATTTCTCCGTTACTTGCTTTTTACTGTTTTTGAAAAAGAAGAATAGCTGGAAGGAGTGAAGTTGCTTGTCAGTATGGTAAATTGAGGAGGTGTGTGTGTTTTTCCTCATATTTACTTTCTTCTCGCTCTTTCTCTCTCTGTCTCTGTCGGGGGAATTGTTCTCAATGTCCACAAACACATCGCAAATACCCGCCGGCCCCAACAGCATCGATTTCTAATTAGACGCCAGGATAATCGTTGGAGAAAGAGATGAAAAAAGGAAAGAGGAATAGCGAGACGGGCTAAATAAATATATAAACGAATTAGACGCGGGATTAATTGAATGAATATGAGCATTAAGAAATAAATAATGTTGGATTTATATATAGCTCGCCAGTTAGATAACAAAATGCTTGATTGACTAAGGAAATATCATGAAGGGGTAACAACCAAGGGACCAATTGTAATAGTGACAGGATGACAACAAAGTATCTTTAATAACGGGGTTCACTTATATGTTTTCATGGCTCTCTACATACAAAAAACTAGCTATGGTAAAACATGTGAACCCTGAAAATGACTGGTCTGGATAAAGAACACCGTGGTTACAATGACATGTAGTTAAACCACCCCAACCCATACAGTGGAAGAAGCATGACATCAAACATACACTATATGATAATGGTAGCTATTTATTTCCAAATCACCCAAGATATTTGATATCGATTCAAGGGCACTTGGCAAATAAGTCCACGAGTCATGCCAACTGCTGTTACTGTTCCCTACTTGACGTAAGAGCTCATCTTTGGATAGTGGAGGACATTTTCAAGCCCATGTTGTGCACATGTTGGAAGAGGAAAGGATATGTACGACAGCCCAACCTCGGTGCAACACTGGAGCACTTGGCTCTCAACAGTGGCACTTTCACCCATTCAATACACTTCCTTGGATACCAAAATGAACAGTCACAACTGTCCATAACTAGTACAAGGTCATACAGAACATAAATGATTCAGATTACACATAAACAATGCCGATGCCATGTAAAGTATAGAAAATACCCATAACAAGAGTTATTGGGTAAACTTAGTTGTTTAGTTCATAATGGTTCATATGAAAAGGCAACATGGGAAACTAAACCTGGACCTAAAGGCACAACTATTGAACATCAAGAACTTCTGTCTTCCATAAACCTGTCTCATCTTCCCACTACATCTTCCCCGCCCTCCCTCCCTCCCTAGTTCATTCACTCTCTCCTGCTCTTGACAGTGTGACAAGGGGTTAGTCGGCTCAGGTAGCTCGTTTACTTTAATTAGCGTTTCATCATCTGCAGAGCAGCTCCCTACTCTTCAACACGTACTCTTTCATGCTGCTCCCTCTCTCATCCTGTTTTCTATCCATTCATCTCCCTCCCTCCCTCCCTCCCTCCCTCCCTCCCTCCCTCCCTCCCTCCCTCCCTCCCTCCCTCTCTCATTTTACATCTTCTGTCACAGCTCTTTTCCCCCCCTCTCCCTTTCTTATCTTCCATCTCCTGCTCACTCAGGCATACAGTAATATTTCAAGCACACATCCAGTATCCACTCTTTTCCTTCATCTGTCTCCTCTCTTTCTCCTCTATTTAGCTCTCTTTACTCCGAGTGCCCCCTCTCCATCATCAACCTCCATGATCACCTTGTTCTCTATCTGTCCTCGGTTCCCACCTTTCCTCTTTCTCTCTCTCTCCCTCCTTCCCTCTCTCCTCCGTACACTCCCTGTGTCATAATGATGGTGATTAAGTACAGAATTACAAAGAGGGCCAAAGCAGTGAGTGCCCTGCCCCAAACATCAACACAGACCATTAATCTCTCTGCCACTACCTCCCAACTCTGTCTAACACACTCCCTCCTTCTACCAAAGTCCTCTCTCTTTCTCTCCCTCTGTCTGTCTCCATACATCCCCCCTATTCTTCACCTGCTGTATCACTCCTCTCCTCCTTTATTTCAAGTTGCCTCTTCGTTTCCTGTATACTTTTCTACGTTTTTTTCTAAATCCTAGGCTATTACTCCTTCATTTAATTCGCAGCCCATCCATATCCCTCTCGTGTCCATTATTTCATAGTTAAACATTGTGTGACGAATGTTGAGATTTGTTGAAATGCAAACAAGATCTAGATTCTAACAGACCTTTTAAAATTCGTAAAGATTTCGATCTAAAAAAGTATGAGAGAGGGAAAGTGTTGTTGTTTTTTTCAGAAAGAGAGTCGGACAGTAATGGACCTTTGTTAGTTGTTCATTTCTTTCTGTCTTCAACCGGATTGGCCGCCGCCGGTTTGGGCTATCGGTTTGTTCTTAGTTCTTAGTCTTGTCTCATTACCGCAGCTTTTGCAAAAGCGAAACGGCGGGTTGAACTCCCCCCCAGAACCGTGCAGACAGGTGCTTTTCCTCTTCATTAACCCCCCCCCCCCCCCCCCATCCCTACCATCGCCTCCTGTCTCGACGCCCGGACTCGATCGTTCATGGTTACCGAAAGTATCACTCTACAGATGAATACGAAGGGAAATTTGAATAGCCTACATGTCTGAATGTTGAAACAACAAGCTCATAACATCAGTGAGCTATATCAATTATTTAACGGATACAAAAATAGTGGTAACATTTAGGTTTTTTTTGTGTGTGTTTGATTTATAGGCATGATGTTTGATAAGTAGCCTACTGAAAAGTATCAACGAAGTCAACGAATCTTGTGCATTTTCACCATCTATGAATAAATGTTCTCCATTTTGACATTATTATTATTATTGTTATTATTATCATTATTACTGTTATTAATAGTAGTAGTAGTAGTAATAATAATAATTCCTATTACTATTATTATTATAAGCCAACCCCTAATTTATTTTCGTTCCTTGTCTGCCTAGTGATGCTTAAGCTCTTCAGTTATTCTATGAACAATATTACAAGCATAAATGTGTTTGCTTCTTGGTTACATTTTACTGGCCTGGATTACAATGACATGAACAATTCGTAATTCTATCGAAACAGTAGCCTAGAAAAACGACCATATAAAGATCAAATTGGATACATTATAATTGGTAGGTTAAAGAAACGCAAGTATTAATCTTGGGAAATTGTTTCTTAAAACTTTCTTAATTTAAAAGCGATTGAAAAATTCACCAGCTGAATATCCACATAAGACTGTACGTGATGCCGTTGAACGTGACCGTGTCCCTAATAAACAACCTCAAAGTAAAGTAGCCTACCCGAAGGGAAGGGGTGTGGTCTGAGACACGTGTAGGGGTTCTAGACACCGCGTGAAGCACGATGATAGTTTAAACTGTTTAAAACACTTACAGTGGTTACTGGATTTTCAGCCTTGTGGGGTTGAGAACGTGATCAAACCCACCATACCCGTGGGGAACCGAGAGGTGGGAGCTCCCATACAAATTGATAAAAGTAAGAGAGCGAAAGCAGAGCTACGCTGTCCTCACAATTCGCAATACACTTACTAAAGAAGATTCCATTTGAGACCCCCCGGGGGAACTAGGACTGCAGTGCTATGAGATGGGAGTTGTAGTTTTAGGGTCATCTTGATTAAACCTGGACACTTTCTAAATGGACTTCAATATATGGCAATAAGACAAACTCGTTGATGAACATGGAAAGCGTGTAATGTAAAAATGACAACATGTGTATTCATAACGGCAATAAATGCGTGAACAGTAAAAAATAAAAAAAAACATGGAAACACAATCAATGTTGTGGAGAGCTGAAATTCCTAATACAATCACGATGTATAATACCCAGATCATCACTATCAAAATGAATCTAGTACCATTAATCATATTGATAATCCTATCATGGAAGACAAATCATTCATTTCTACATTGCATATTCATTCATCGATATCCGCAAAGAAATGAAACCTCTCTCAGAAGTCATTTTGATAGCTATAGGTATGATAGCCTTTCCTTCTCTCAGTGCACTACGGACTATTCATTGACCAACTGGCTTTGTGTCTGGCTGTGGGTGTGGTGTAACTGAGTGTGTTTGTGTAACTGTGTGAGTGTGTTGGTGTAACTGTGTGTACTGGTGTAACTGTGTGTGTTGGTGTAACTGTGTGTATTGGTGTAACTGTGTATGTTGGTGTAACTAAGTGTGTTTGTGTAACAGAGTATGTTTGTGTATCTGTGTGAGTGTGTTGGTGTAACTACGTGTGTTTGTGTAACTGTGTGTGTATTAGTGTAACTGAGTGTGGTTTTGTAACTGAGTGTGTTTGTGTAACTGAGTGTGTTTGTGTAACTGTGTGTGTTAACCCTGTCCCTCTGAACTCCTATGTGACTGTGGCACCTCTCTGTACTGATTCCTCTCAGAACTCTTTGTTTCCAGTGAAATCAAAAGACCTTTACTACTCACACACACACACACACACACACACACACACACACACACAGCATGCCCGCCAGCCTGGCCCCCGTCGGCCCTCGCCTCTGTGCGTGTCAAATGGAATCTCCACCTCAGTGCGTAGTACACCTGCTGTGCCGGCGTATAATACGCTGCATACAGTGAGCCTCGATGACGGATTACTGAATTAGACCAATAATGACAACTGACACTTCTGTTACCGCTCCCTGAGCCACCGGAGAGAGCAGGAGAGAGAGGTAAATAAAGAGCAGAGAGGGAGAAATACACAGACTGAGAGGGAGAGAGAGAGGGGGGGGGACAGAGAGAGAGAAATAATAAATACACACAGGGAAAGGGAATGAAAGACAGAATGAAACAGGAACAGAGGAAGTCACGGATGGATTTGGAATTCTATTTCTGTGTTGTTCAGTAAAATAAATAAGTTATGGCTCGTTCCAGGGGAACTCTCCTCCCGCTGTCTCGCACTCACCCGTCCTCCCCCCAAACCTGCTTGCCATTTGTAAAGGAGGGGGTGAGGCAAGAGTTGTCCCATGCTGCAGGGCTGGAGTCAATTACATTTGAATTCAGTCAGTTCAAATGAGATACATTGAAATCCAAATTATGAATTGAAAAGTGAGAGGGAGACAAAATGAAAACATGATGATCCATTAAATGAATTTCAATACTTATTTTGAATTGACTGAATCCAGAAGAAATGGATCTAAACGGGGCCTGTCCTGTCTAATGTGTTTAGAAATAGTTCATGAGTGCACTTAGTAGGCTTTCGCTCCAACCCCATAGAGTGCAGGATGCCAACCCCCCATAGCTCCCCACGCCCAGCCCTATGCCCAGCCCCACGCCCAGCCCCATGCCCAGCCCCACGCCCAGCCCCACGCCCAGCCCCACGCCCAGCCCTATGCCCAGCCCTATGCCCAGCCCCACGCCCAGCCCTACGCCCAGCCCTACGCCCAGTCCCACGCCCAGCCCTACGCCCAGCTCCACGCCCAGCCCTACGCCCAGCTCCACACCCAGCCCCATACCCAACCCCCGCCCCGCCCAGCCCTACACCCAGCCCCACGCCCAGCCCTACGCCCAGCCCTACGCCCAGTCCCACGCCCAGCTCCACGCCCAGCCCTACGCCCAGCTCCACACCCAGCCCCATACCCAACCCCCGCCCCGCCCAGCCCTACACCCAGCCCCACGTCCAGCCCCACGTCCAGCCCTATGCCCAGCTCCACACCCAGCCCTATGCCCAGCTCCACACCCAGCTCCATACCTAGCCCCACACCCAGCCCTATGTCCAGCCCCATGCCCAGCCCTACACCCAGCCCCACACCCAACACCAGGTCTCAGCTGAACAAGCTAAAGCTGCTCCATGAGGATGAGATGATGAACTCCTACAATTCAAATTAATACATGAGCTCTCTCTCTCACACACACACACACACACACACACACACACACACACACACACACACACACACACACACACACACACACACACACACACACACACACACACACACACACACACACACACACACACACACACACACACACCACCAACGCTTCAAATTCAGTGACTACTTGTGTGAGAATGGCTAATATGGAAAGTAATAGAGAACAGCTGATGAGCACTGTATCTAGATCTTCCTATAGAGAAAAGAAAATCACCTTTATTTAACCAGGTAGGCCAGGTAAGTTGAGAATTATCATTTACAACTGCAAACTGGCCAAGATAAAGCAAAGCAGTTTGACACATATTACAACACAGAGTTACACATGGAGTAAAACAAACATACAGTCAATAATACAGTAGACAAATAAGTCTATATACAATGTGAGCAAATGAGGTGAGATAAGGGAGGTAAAGGCAATGAATAGGCCATGGTGGCGAAGTAAATACAATATAGCAATTAAAACACTGGAATGGTAGATTTGACAGTAGATGAGTGTGCAAAGTATAAATACTGGGGTGCAAAGGAGCAAAATAAATAAATAAATACAGTAGGGGAAGAGGTAGTTGTTTGGGCTATTTAAAAGATGGGCTATGTACAGGTGCAGTAATCTGTGAGCTGCTCTGACAGCTGGTGCTTAAAGCTAGTGAGGGAGGTAAGTGTTTCCAGTTTCAGAGATTTTTGTAGTTCGTTCCAGTCATTGGCAGCAGAGAACTGGAAGGAAAGGCGGCCAAAGGAGGAATTGGCTTTGCGGGTGACAAGTGAGATATACAGTGAGGGAAAAAAGTATTTGATCAAATACTTATTTCCCTCATTAAAATGCAAATCAATTTATAACATTTTTGACATGCGTTTTTCTGTATTTTTTTGTTGTTGTTCTGTCTCTCACTGTTCAAATAAACCTACCATTCAAATTATAGACTGATCATTTCTTTGTCAGTGGGCAAACGTACAAAATCAGCAGGGGATCAAATACTTTACTCCCTCACTGTACCGGCTGGAACGCGTGCTATGGGTGGGTGCAGCTATGGTGACCAGCGAGCAGAGATAAGGCTTGGCGACGAGTATGAAGCGAGGGCCAGCCAACGAGAGCATACAGGTCGCAGTGGTGGGTAGTATATGGGGCTTTGGTGACAAAATGAATGGCACTGTGATAGATTGCATTCATTTTGTTGAGTATGGTGTTGGAGGCTATTTTGTAAATGACATCGCCAAAGTCGAGGATCGGTAAGATGGTCAGTTTTACGAGGGTATGTTTGGTAGCATGAGTGAAGGATGCTTTTTTGCGAACTAGGAAGCCAATTCTAGATTTAACTTTGGATTGGAGACGATTTATGTGAGTCTGGAAGGAGAGTTTACAGTCTAACCAGACACCTAGGTATTTGAAGTTGTCCACATATTCTAAGTCAGAACCGTCCAGAGTAGTGATCCTGGATGGGTGGGCAGGTGCAGGCAGCGATTGGTTGAAGAGCATGCATCTGACAACTCTGTCAGAAATGTAGTTGGTGAACCAGGCGAGGCAATCATTTGAGAAACCAAGGCTGTTGAGTCTGCCGATGAGGATGTGGTGATTGATAGAGTCTAAAGCCTTGGCCAGGTCAATGAGTACGGTTGCACAGTATTGTTTCTTATCGATGGCGGTTAAGATATCGTTTAGAACCTTGAGCGTGGCTGAGGTGCACCCATGACCAGCTCGGAAACCAGATTCCATAGCGGAGAAGATACGGTGGGATATGAAATGGTCGGTGATCTGTTTGTTAACTTGGCTTTCGAAGACCTTAGAAAGGCAGGGTAGGATAGATATAGGTCTGTAGCAGTTTGGGTCAAGAGTGTCCTCCCCTTTGAAGAGGGGGATGACCGCAGCTGCTTTCCAATCTTTGTGAATCTCAGACGACATGAAAGAGAGGTTGAGCAGGCTAGTAATAGGGGTTGCAACAATTTCGGCAGATAATCTCTGAAAGAAAGGGTTCAGATTGTCTAGACCGGCTGATTTGTGGGGGTCCAGATTTTGCAGCTCTTTCAGAACATCAGCTGACTGGATTTGGGAGAAGGAGAAATGGGGAAGGCTTGGGTGAGTTGCTGTGGGGGGTGCAGTGCTGTTGACCAGGGTAGGGATGACCAGGTGGAAAGCATGGCCAGCCGTAGACAAATGCTTATTGAAATTCTCAATTATAGTGGATTTATCGGTGGTGCAGAGTTTCCTATCCTCAGTGCAGTGGGCAGCTGGGAGGAGGTGCTCTTATTCTCCATGGACTTTACAATGTCCCAGAACTTTTTTGACTTTGTTGCAGGAAGCAAATTTCTGCTTGAAAAAGCTAGCCTTGGCTTTTCTAACTGCCTGTGTATATTGGTTTCTAACTTCCCTAAAAAGTTGCATTTCACAGGGGCTGTTCGATGCTAATGCAGAACGCCACAAGATGTTTTTGTGTTGGTTAAGGGCTGTCAGGTCTGAAGAGAACCAAGGGCTATATCTGTTCCTACTTCTAAATTTCTTGAATGTGGCATGATTATTTAAGATGGTGAGGAAGGCATTTTTTAAATAACCAGACATCCTCTACTGATGGGATGAGGTCGATATCCTTCCAGGATACCCGGGCCAGGTCGACTAGAAAGGCCTGCTCGCTGAAGTATTTCAGGGACAGGAAATGTATACTACATATATGGGACAGAAACACCTTGGAACACTACACTGTTCATTTGGTTATCCCTCTCCCCTGCAGACTCTCATAATAATACTGTGTCATCATTGTGGGACACAGACCTGGAGAATTTACAGAGGCAACTGAATGTGTGCTCAAGTTAATGTCCCCCTGGTTATTTTTAATGTATAAATCCTCATGGGATTAAAACCTTCACATAGCCTGTGAATCTGTGTGGGAACTACACAGAGAGATAAGGAGAGATATAAAGAGATGTGCTGGTCTGAGAGGAAGGGAGATTACTCAACTGGGACTGAGAGAGAGAGAGAGAGAGAGAGAGAGAGAGAGAGAGAGAGAGAGAGAGAGAGAGAGAGAGAGAGAGAGAGAGAGAGAGAGAGAGAGAGAGAGAGAGAGAGAGAGAGAGAGAGAGAGAGAGAGAGAGAGAGAGAGAGAGAGAGAGAGAGAGAGAGAGAGAGAGAGAGAGAGAGAGAGAGAGACAGGGAGCTGAAGAGAAACAGAGAGTGAGAGAGCTGGAAGAAGACAGCTGGAAGGAGACAGCAAGGGAGCAAAAGGGGAGCACAGAGGAAGGAAGACAGAAAGATATATTGACAAAGCCTACATATACACATAAGTCACCCTGTGTGGCCTGCCTGCTCCCCGTATTTTAAAGGAGCGCTCTGTGCTGGCGGAACAAGATGACAGGCCAGTTCCTCCATTGAAAAAAATGTCTCTTGCCCCCCTCCCTCCCTATAACTCCTGTTTTCGGTCTATCCCCCTCGATATCATCCTGTCACCTCTCTCGCTTTTTTCCCTCATCCCCTATTTTCCCCCTACGCTCCATTTGATAGGTTTTCTGTGTCCACCACTCCTGTCATGTATCTTTCTGTCGCTCTTCTAATCCCTCTCGTTTTCTCTCCTTTTTCCCTATGCCTCCATTTCTCTTCCTCTCCTCCTGTCCAATTTTCCACTCTCTCCCATTTCCCCCTGCTTTTCTCCATTTCCCCTTCTCTTCCACATTCATTTCCTCCATCCTTGTCATATTATTCATCTCTCTATCCATCCTTTTCTACCACCCCCCCATCTCTCTTCTTACACTTCTCACCCTTATTTCCTTTGACTTTCCATCTCTCTTTTCAATCCATCTGCTACTCCATCTCTCTATCAATCTACCTCCACATCATTAACACAGACTTATCCTAACCTTTTCACTTCTGCCCTTTATCCTTCTCTTACTCACTTCATCCATCTCCCTAAATACATAATTTCCCATTAGGTCACTGCTCTCACAATCTTCAGAATGTTTTTTATCTCGTTGTAGGCATTTTCATTTCATTTTTTTGTCCATTCACTGTTTACACACTTTTCTTCGCCACTGTTTCCTTCTTTCCCTCCCTTTCCCTCTCTCTCTCTCTCTCTCTTTGCATTCCACAAACCCCTACCTCTCTCATCCGCAGCCCAAACAGAGAGCCCCAAGTGTCGGAATCAATTAGGAGTGAGCGCCGTCACGGCCGCTCTTTCACGAAGGTAAATATTAAACTGCAAGGAGCGCCGGGGAGGAAGAGAGGGAGAAAGAGGGGAGAGGGAGCCCTCCGTCCCTAATCCACCGCATCGATCAGCCGGGGATGAGGGTAATATATTATTTTGACAAGATACGATCCTCCGACGCGCACCGCTATCCCCGACGATCGATTTCTTTTCTCTCCTTTTTTTCTTCTATTTTTTTCCCCCTCAGCAAGAGGGACAGTGTGTTGTTGAGAGTCCCTGCATGTACATGTGCGCCCAAGTGTGGATGGGTGACAATGTGAACAACATTAGGAAATGTGGGGAGGTTAGTGGCGGAATTAGTGTTTCTCCTTATAAACCTTTATTGAGACGTGGTTGTGCATCTATTTACAATAACAACAAATATATATTATGAAATAGTTTGAATGGGAATGAGTGAAAAACGCTAGTTTCCATATGGGCAAGTTAACGGGAACATAAACTGAGATTCTACAAAAAAAACATGCCAACTTCATCCAACAATCCTGTCATTTTAGTTCAATTCTATTAAACAAAAACACTATTGTAACATTTATTTACACCACGCGGGTATTTACAGTACATCCTAACCTACGCCGGGGTTACAGTTAGTCAATTGGGCCAAAGCTGACCTATAGTAAAGTGAAGTGTCCTCCCCCTATATTCCCCTCTGCTCCCGCGCCTCCCCTCTATATCGCTTTGTAAACTGTGTCTAAATGGTAAATTCCCGGATCAATTTTTTTCATTCAATCGCTCCCCATCCCCCTCGCTCCCTCTGCCCCTGCTTCTGTCCCCTGAAATGGTGTGAAGTACTGTGTCCTCGTGTTGTGATGTAGTGTGTCCTGTCGACTGTGTGTGTGTGTTTGAGGGTGTGTGCTTGCGTGTGTGCACGTGCATGTATGTGCGTTTGCCAGGCCAAGACTAAGATTCAGAAACTCACAATGTAAAGACAGAAAATAATGTCTTGACAACAAATCAACTGCTTTTTGGCTCAACATTATATTCGTGTCATGGAGACCCTATGTAATAAATCAACCTACAACAGGAGGTCCAAAAGAGTAAAGACAGAACCCTTTACAACAGAATGGTGCCATATAGTGAAGGTTGTACAAGAAGAGTGCATCAGAGTACACATGTATCTGTTTTCTTAAATAGAACCAGCTGCTGCCCATAGGGCCACAGTGCTTCCATTTCCCATGCATGGTCTCTGTTGCCTATATGTCCCTCAGTCAGATCTCCTCATGTATAGTCACTGTCTGCCAACACACACAACACAACAACCAGTATGGACCACCTCCACCCCACAACTCTATCCCTCTCCCTCACTTTTCCTCTTTCTATTTCTCTTTCGATCTGTCCTCTATCCCTCTTTTTATTGTGCCATTTTCTGCCACTTTGGTCCAAGAAAAGGAGGCCGTAATGCAATCTCTCCCCCTCTCCGCCCCCTGCTGTGAGGGAGAGTAGTTTGGCCTGTGTGCTGGCCCAGGGAGAAGGGGGCCACGGAGAAGGGGGAGAGACAGGGTCAAGGTGAGCTCTAATACACTATTGATCCGCCCCAATTGAAAACCTGATGGAAATTTTACCCCCCTCTCTGTTTTTCTTCCCTCTCTCTCGCTCTCTTCCTCCACTCTCTCCCTCTCTTCCTCTCCCTCTGTCTCTATTTCTCTCCCGCCCTTCTCTTCCTCTCCCTCTGTCTCTATTTCTCTCCCGCCCTTCTCTTCCTCTCCCTCTGTCTCTATTTCTCTCCCGCCCTTCTCTTCCTCTCCCTCTGTCTCTATTTCTCTCCCGCCCTTCTCTTCCTCTCCCTCTGTCTCTATTTCTCTCCCGCCCTTCTCTTTCTCTTATGTCTTTTTTTCCTCCTGTGTTGTGTGTATCCTCTTCTGTGTCCTTGTCTTCCTCTTTTCGGTGTCTCCTTCCCTGTTTCTCTTGGCTTAATGTCTCTTTCAGCCACTGACGGCGCTCTCTTGTTATCTCTCTATCGCTTGCTCTCTTTCACCATCTACGTCTCTCTAACTCCACCCCCACCCCCACCCCCTCTCTCCATCCCTCTCTCTCCTCTCTTTGGTTCCATGCTTTTCAAACCATGTCTCTGATAATTTCCTCTCCTTTTGTCTCCTTTCTGTATCTCCCTGGATCCCTCACTCTGACCTTTCCTCTGTTTCCCTGTATATCCTTTCCTATTTCTCTCTCCCTCTTCCTCCCTCGTTCTCTCTCATCCTCACTCCCTCTTCCTCCCTCGTTCTCTCTCATCCTCACTCCCTCTTTCACTCTGTGTCAGATGCTCCGTTTCAGTCTAGACTAGTGCATATTGATTCCTACAGCTGCTGCATGCAGTGTACAGGTTAGGGAGACCTCTGCTACAGTGTATTAAACGCCACAAATGGTTTGGAGACAGGGCTGGGGACACGCCTCCCCTGTAAGAGCCAGTCAATACAACCTCCCTCTGTCAACACAGGCCAAATGTAACGCTCTCTCTATCTGGGGTATCCAGTGGCGTGTATTCATGGATGCCAAGGGAAGCCAGGCTTCCCCAAAAAAGGAAAAAAATACAAAATAATAATTTATCTTTCGTCTCGCTGTGTTGCATACATTTCCTTCAATTCGCAAGAGGCTGGATGTATCTCACCAGAGAAAGCATCTGAGCGAAGGAAACAGCGCTCCTCTGTCTCAGTATGTGTAGCATATCTATCTGATGCTGTCTGGTCATAAAGAGAATGACATTGTAACAAGAAAGGGAAGCCAGTAAGCCTTGATAAAAAAATATATAAAATATTAGCCAACCAGCGTTTAGCTAAACTAAGTGAGCTCAACTGTGAATGGTCCTGGTGCACCAGAAAAAAAAGTGGCAATGGAATTATTATTATTTTATTTAACCTTTATTTAGCTAGGCAAGTCAGTTAAGAACAAATTCTTATTTACAATGACAGCCTACCCCGGCCAAACCTGGACCACATTTGGCCAATTGCGCGCCGCCCTATGGGACTTCCAATCTATGAGACTCCCAATCACGGCCGGATGTGATACAGCCAGGGTCTGTAGTGACGCCTCTTGCACTGAGATGCAGTGCCTTAGACCGCATTGACAGAAAAATAGTTGAATTGTTGCATCTCATTGTGTTGTTGTCCTCCGGTGGCTAGCTAGCTAAAACCAACCCTTTCCTAAATTAGCCATGGATGGAGATATGGATTTAGACTCGTGGTTTTACTTAATAATATATGCCATTTAGCAGACGCTTTTATCCAAAGCGACTTACAGTCATGTGTGCATACATTCTACGTATGGGTGGTCCCGGGAATCGAACCCACTACCCTGGCGTTACAAGCGCCATGCTCTACCAACTGAGCTACAGAAGGACCACGCTAATGATTATAACGGTGATTCTGATCCAACCATAAATTCATACATTGCACCCCTGGCCTGAGAGGATGGAAAATCAACATGTAACTAGATGTTGTATGCTAATGTTAAGTAGCTGGCCTGCCACATCGTAGTCCATGAAAGGAAGTTAGGCTAGTAAGCAAGTATTTTAGCCAGGTAGCCTAGAACAACAACAACTAATAGTGTGTACTGTATGACAGTCATAGACCATTTAGGCAACATGAAAGAGGATGGCCTTGGTGTTTCTCTACAAGTAGGGTCAGTCAACATGATTTTTTCTACTTGCACACACAGAGAGAGAGAGAGAGAGAGAGAGAAATCAGTACCATAGACAGCCACATGATATTTAGCTTATGTTGATTGTACTAAATTGTTTTCGGTATCTTTTAGTTGTAACTTTATTAGATGAAGCATAGGTGATTTGATGATGTTGAAGTTGAAATGGTGCTGGAATAGTGGAGGATCCTGTTTTCTTTGGGACCTGCAGTAACTCTCCGGTGTTCTAAATCAATAGTTGTTTAGTAGTCCAAAAATGTGGGAAACGTTACCTTGCTTGACCCCGCTGCAGGTCATGTAACTTTGTTACATGCAATTTGTTTCGTGGACCTCACCAGACAGATGTTGCTCTCTTGTTTTGTGATGAGACAATTGTGTGGTTGAATTTATTCTGCCACTGCGTCTTCTTATTGTCTCGGCCTTGGGCCTATATTGTATATCACGGTGTCAAAGCACATGAACTCACAGGTTATAGAGCAAACAACACAATTATCAAAACACAGATGTTGTAAAATGACTTTTTTCTGGATTGGCTTCTCCAGTGATTTTACCCACGCACTGCTACTGGGGGAATCATACATGGACTTGACCCATAGGATAGAATGTATACCCATAGAATGGGAATGAGAACCCTGTATATCTCAATGCGCTGGCCATTCTGTGGAGCCCTAATGGTGTGTTACGGGTTGTTTTAAGGATGGTAAATAATGGTACAACTTCATTTAAATCTCAAACATCATGCAACCGAATCCAATTCAAGCCAACAACTTTCTCATTAAGACTGTGAGTAAACACCAGTTACAGTAGATAGACACAATGAGAACAAGGAACCGAGCAATACAGATCACCTCAAACCCAACCCTTTCCCCTACTTAGCAACCCTGTTCTCTCTCTCTCTCGCCCTCGCTCTCTCTGCAGAGCTGGCTCCTATCTGAGGTGTGCTGAGTGAGAGATAAAGCGTGAGTGTGCATCTATGTGACTCTGTGTGTGTGTGTGATTTATGTTCTGTTGTGTATATGTCAGGTGGGAGAGCTATCAGGACCACAATCTCCCAATAGACGCACCAATGCTACAGGGACGACGGGGCCCTCTGTCCACCCCAGGACCCCGATACACATCTGGAACAACACAACCCAGAGAGCAGAGCACGACGGCTGGGGGCTGAGGGTGGAGAGGGGGAAGGGGGAAGGAGGAAGGAGAGGGGGAAAAGGGCCTACTTTTCATCTATATGCACCAGAGTTACCCTCCTCTCTCCTCTCCTCTTTCTTGCCCCTCCACCTCCTACAGTCTACATCACTGTATTAGATGGATGTCAGGTATGCCCCTCCACCTCCTACAGTCTACATCACTGTATTAGATGGATGTCAGGTATGCCCCTCCACCTCCTACAGTCTACATCACTGTATTAGATGGATGTCAGGTATGCCCCTCCACCTCCTACAGTCTACATCACTGTATTAGATGGATGTCAGGTATGCCCCTCCCCTCCACCTCCTACAGTCTACATCACTGTATTAGATGGATGTCAGGTATGCCCCTCCACCTCCTACAGTCTACATCACTGTATTAGATGGATGTCAGGTATGCCCCTCCACCTCCTACAGTCTACATCACTGTATTAGATGGATGTCAGTCTACATCACTGTATTAGATGGATGTCAGTTATGCCCCTCCACCTCCTACAGTCTACATCACTGTATTAGATGGTCAGGTATGCCCCTCCACCTCCTACAGTCTACATCACTGTATTAGATGGATGTCAGGTATGCCCCTCCACCTCCTACAGTCTACATCACTGTATTAGATGGATGTCAGGTATGCCCCTCCACCTCCTACAGTCTACATCACTGTATTAGATGGATGTCAGGTATGCCTATATGGCTGTAAGGGAGTCAGGTGCAGGAGAGCAGATATTGGGTAGCCAACGGAGCCTTTTATTTAGGCGAACCAAAAGCACACGGCAAAGTGAACAGGAAATAACAATACGGGTTGACATTACCCAGCGCAACAGACTAACGTGCAAATAACATGAAACAGAATAAACAATACCACACACAGACATGGGGGAAACAGAGGGTTAAATACACAACACATAATGAGGGAAATGAGAACCAGGTGTGTGGGAAAACAAGACAAGACAAATGGAAAATGAAAAATGGATCGGCGATGGCTAGACGACCGGCGACGTCGACCGCTGAGCACCGCCACAACAAGGAGAGGCATCGACTTCCGCAGAAGTCGTGACAATGGAAGACCGGGATTCAACGTATGCAGAGTTTACCATGAATGTGGTCTCTGCTTACGCAGGGACATTACCTTTACAACGTGCATTGAGGAGAAAGCGTGATCGGGTTGAATCCCGGCCTATGTCTACCACCTGTTTACAAGGTCATAGTTTTGATTATAGCCGACTATTGAGAATAGAGCTGTATTATGTGGAGTGTGGTGGTTCCCACCTACCACCTCTCATTCTCCTCCCTCCCTTTCTCTCTCTCTGATTCTCCCTCCTCTCTAGGAAGGAATCCGTCTCACCTTAATTGCTGTTAAATCGGATTAATGACTGACCCAGGACATGTTGACTTAACAATCTCTCCTAGTAAATCTCCCCTCTTCCCGTACATCACTTGTATACACTCGTCTTCATCCTCGCTCTGTCTGAGTCACTCTCTGTCTGATTCACCCATCTTACTCACCTCATCTCTCTCTGTCTGAGTCACCCATCTTACCCCACTCACCTCATCTCTCTCTGTCTGAGTCACCTATCTTACCTAACCCACCTCATCACTCTCTGTCTGAGTCACCCATCTTACCCCACTCACCTCATCTCTCTCTGTCTGAGTCACCCATCTTACCCCACTCACCTCATCTCTCTCTGTCTGAGTCACCCATCTTACCCCACTCACCTCATCTCTCTCTGTCTGATTCACCCATCTTACCCCACTCACCTCATCACTCTCTGTCTGATTCACCCATCTTACCCCACTCACCTCATCACTCTCTGTCTGATTCACCCATCTTACCCCACTCACCTCATCACTCTCTGTCTGATTCACCCATCTTACCCCACTCACCTCATCACTCTCTGTCTGATTCACCCATCTTACCCCACTCACCTCATCACTCTGTCTGATTCACCCATCTTACCCCACTCACATCTCTCTCTGTCTGAGTCACCCATCTTACCCCACTCACATCTCTCTCTGTCTGAGTCACCCATCTTACCCCACTCACGTCATCTCTCTCTGTCTGAGTAACCCATCTTACCCCACTCACCTCATCACTCTCTGTCTGATTCACCCATCTTACCCCACTCACCTCATCACTCTCTGTCTGATTCACCCATCTTACCCCACTCACCTCATCACTCTCTGTCTGATTCAACCCCATCTTACTCCCTGTCTCACCCATCTCATCACCTCTCTCTGTCTGAGTCACCCATCTTACCCCACTCACCTCATCACTCTCTGTCTGATTCACCCATCTTACCCCACTCACATCTCTCTCTGTCTGAGTCACCCATCTTACCCCACTCACCTCATCTCTCTCTGTCTGATTCACCCATCTTACCCCACTCACCTCATCACTCTCTGTCTGATTCACCCATCTTACCCCACTCACCTCATCTCTCTCTGTCTGAGTCACCCATCTGACCCCACTTACCTCATCTCTCTCTGTCTGATTCACCCATCTTACCCCACCCACCTCATCTCTCTCTGTCTGAGTCACCCATCTTACCCCACCCACCTCATCTCTCTCTCCCTGTCTGAGTCACCCATCTTACCCCACCCACCTCATCTCTCTCTGTCTGAGTCACCCATCTTACCCCACCCACCTCATCTCTCTCTGTCTGAGTCACCCATCTTACCCCACCCACCTCATCTCTCTCTGTCTGAGTCACCCATCTTACCCCACCCAACTCATCTCTCTCTGTCTGTCTGAGTCACCCATCTTACCCCACCCACCTCATCACTCTCTGTCTGAGTCACCCATCTTACCCCACCCAACTCATCTCTCTCTGTCTGTCTGAGTCACCCATCTTACCCCACCCACCTCATTCTCCACTCCTCTTTCTTTTCTTTCTTCCCCAGACACCCTTACCATTTCTTTTACACTCTTTACAGTTCTTGCCCACTGCTTCTTCTTGACAGTCGTTAATGTTTTGCCAGTTATGAGCTCTCTTTCCCTCTCTCCTTCTTTTTCCTTCTCTCTCACTGTCTTGCCTGCATGGCATGTTGGAGTGTGTGTGTGTGTGTGTGTGTGTGTGTGTGTGTGTGTGTGTGTGTGTGTGTGTGTGTGTGTGTGTGTGTGTGTGTGTGTGTGTGTGTGTGTGTGTGTGTGTGTGTGTGTGTGTGTGTGTGTGTGTGTGTGTGTGTGTTAGCACCCATCGATGTGGGCCTGTCATTGGCTCCTAAGTGCTTTGGCAATACTAGGGATCTGCTGTCATGCCAGTGCGACTAATCTCAATTGAATTACATTGAGCTCGTATTGAGACGGCGGGAAGGGACATGACCGTGTGTCTGGATGCTCGGCCAAGCAGCTCCCTCAGTCACACACAGTAGCACAGTCTGGAAGTCAGTCTGTCTGGTGGATGGTCTGCCCTTTGTCTGTCTCTGTGTCCGTCCGTCTGTCTTTCTATCCACTGTCTCTTGTTCTTTCCTCTCCAACCATCTGTCTTTCTATGCCATCTCTCAGTCTCTTACTGTATTCTCTCCACCATCAGTCCATCTGTCTTTCTATGCCATCTCTCAGTCTCTTACTGTATTCTCTCCACCATCAGTCCATCTGTCTTTCTATGCCATCTCTCAGTCTCTTACTGTATTCTCTCCACCATCAGTCCATCTGTCTTTCTATGCCATCTCTCAGTCTCTCTTACTGTATTCTCTCCACCATCAGTCCATCTGTCTTTCTATGCCATCTCTCAGTCTCTTACTGTATTCTCTCCACCATCAGTCCATCTGTCTTTCTATGCCATCTCTCAGTCTCTTACTGTATTCTCTCCACCATCAGTCCATCTGTCTTTCTATGCCATCTCTCAGTCTCTCTTACTGTATTCTCTCCACCATCAGTCCATCTGTCTTTCTATGCCATCTCTCAGTCTCTTACTGTATTCTCTCCACCATCAGTCCATCTGTCTTTCTATGCCATCTCTCAGTCTCTTACTGTATTCTCTCCACCATCAGTCCATCTGTCTTTCTATGCCATCTCCCAGTCTCTCTTACTGTATTCTCTCCACCATCAGTCCATCTGTGTCAATGTCTGGATAGAAAGAGCAGTATGCATTTCACGCACAAGGATTAGCCATTAGAAAAGTCCACTAAAGCATTAACGTTTTTTGACATTTTTGTCAAAGCGATAATTATGACTCAGCGAAAGAAACCCCCTAAATAAAATGAACTTGGGTTGAGCAATTTCATTAAGTCCTTTCAAAGAGCAGAAGGTTTATCAACTGAGGCAATGCTATAGTTTCGACATTCTTCTCAAGGGCGTGAGGACAGAGAAAGTGGGTCCATTTCTAAACCACTGCCACTTTAAAAGGAAAAAAAAAGAAGAAAAGTCTCCTAGCTTTGTGTTCTAAAGCTCATTTTCCTCTTTGTTGCTCGGTCTTATTGTTGGACTAACATCCTACTGCCCCATGAGTGCTTCAGAAATCTGCCAATCATACAAGGTTTGTTTTTTCAACTTTACACATTAACTCTCTACTAAGTTTACACAAGCTGCCAAAAATAAGGTCAAAACCATAACTGCTAAGTATACTTTTCCTGTCCAAATTAATCCAAGAAACATTTAGAAAGAGCATGAATCGGTTATCTTTCTCTGTGTGAATATAATGTAGAAGTAGATATGGCCCTGTTGCTATGTCCATGATGCTATGTCCATGTGGCTATGTCCATGTGGCTATGTCCATGTGGCTATGTCCATGTGGCTATGTCCATGTGGCTATGTCCATGATGCTATGTCCATGATGCTATGTCCATGATGCTATGTCCATGTGGCTATGTCCATGTGGCTATGTCCATGTGGCTATGTCCATGTGGCTATGTCCATGTGGCTATGTCCATGTGGCTATGTCCATGTGGCTAAGTCCATGTTGCTAAGTCCATGTTGCTGTGTCCATGTTGCTGTGTCCATGTTGCTGTGTCCATGTTGCTATGTCCATGTGGCTAAGTCCATGTTGCTGTGTCCATGTTGCTGTGTCCATGTTGCTATGTCCATGTGGCTATGTCCATGTGGCTATGTCCATGTGGCTATGTCCATGTGGCTATGTCCATGTTGCTGTGTCCATGTTGCTGTGTCCATGTTGCTGTGTCCATGTTGCTGTGTCCATGTTGCTATGTCCATGTGGCTATGTCCATGTGGCTATGTCCATGTGGCTATGTCCATGTTGCTATGTCCATATTGCTATGTCCATGTGGCTATGTCCATGATGCTATGTCCATGTGGCTATGTCCATGTGGCTATGTCTATGTTGCTATGTCCATGTTGCTATGTCCATGTTGCTATGTCCATGTTGCTATGTCCATGTGGCTATGTCCATGTGGCTATGTACATGTTGCTGTGTCCATGTTGCTGTGTCCATGTTGCTGTGTCCATGTTGCTGTGTCCATGTGGCTATGTCCCTGATGCTATGTCCATGTGGCTATGTCCATGTGGCTATGTCCATGTGGCTATGTCCATGTTGCTATGTCCATGTTGCTATGTCCATGATGCTATGTCCATGTGGCTATGTCCATGTGGCTATGTCCATGTTGCTATGTCCATGATGCTATGTCCCTCCACTTACAACTTCAACGCCCATTTGGCTGTAACCCATTTACTTTCCTATTTTCTCTCTCTCTCTCTCTCTCTCTCTCTCTCTCTCTCTCTCTCTCTCTCTCTCTCTCTCTCTCTCTCTCTCTCTCTCTCTCTCTCTCTCTCTCTCCTCTCTCTCTCTCTCTCTCTCTCTCTCTCCCTCCCTATATCTCTCTCTCCCTATATCTCCCCCTCTCTCTCTCCCTATATCTCCCCCTCTCTCGCTCCCTATATCTCTCCCTATATCTCCCCCTTCTCTCTCTCCCTATATCTATCTCTCCCTATATCTCCCCCTCTCTCTCTCTCCCTATATCTATCTCTCCCTATATCTCTCCCTCTCTCTCTCCCTATATCTATCTCTCCCTATCCCTATATCTATCTCTTCCTATATCTCCCCCTCTCTCTCCCTATATCTATCTCTCCCTATCCCTATATCTATCTCTTCTATATCTCCCCTATATCTCTCCCTATATCTCCCCCTCTCTCTCCCTATATCTCCCCCTCTCTCTCTCCCTATATCTCCCCCTCTCTCTCTCCCTATATCTCCCTCTCTCTCTCCCTATATCTATCTCTCCCTATATCTCCCCCTCTCTCTCCCTATATCTCCCTCTCTCTCTCTCTCCCTATATCTCCCCCTCTCCCTCTCCCTATTTCTCTCCCTCTCCCTATATCTATCCCCCTCTCCCTCTCCCTATATCTATCTCTCCCTATATCTCCCCCTCTCTCCCTATATCTCCCCCTCTCTCTCCCTTCCTATATCTCCCCCTTTCTCTCTCCCTATGTCTCTCCCCTATATCTCTCTCTTTCTCTCCCTATATCTCTCCCTCTCCTATATCTCTCCCTATATCTCTCCCTCTCTCTCTCTCTCTCTCTCTCTCTCTCTCTCTCTCTCTCTCTCTCTCTCTCTCTCTCTCTCTCTCTCTCTCTCTCTCTCTCTCTCTCTCTCTCTCTCTCTCTCTCTCTCTCTCTCTCTCTCTCTCTCTCTCTCTCTCTCTCTCTCTCTCTCTCTCTCTCTCTCTCTCTCTCTCTCTCTCTCTCTCTCTCTCTCTCTCTCTCCCCATGTCTCTCTCCCCTCTCTCTTTCTCTCCCTCTCTCTCCCCTTCTCTATTTCTCTCCCTCTCGCTCTCCCCCTCTCTCCCCTCTCTCCCTCTCTCCTTCTCTCCCTCTCTCTTTTACATCCCTCCTTCCCTACCTCTCCCTCTCTTTCTGCCTCCCGCTTTCTCTCTCCCTCTCCTCCCCTCATTCTTTGTCTCTGCCTCCCTCACTCGCTCTCTCCTCTTCTCGCTCTCTTCTCTTCCTCTCTTTCTCCAGTCAGGATTAAACATTTATCTCTGCGGTTCTCCTCTCCTTTGGCCCTAAATGCCGTGTGGATGATAAGAGTCGCTGGGATTTGTCAAATTGTGCGCCATCGATTAACTGACCTTTCACGCCTGCGAGTCTCTCAGCCACTCCACTAACTGCAGACAGGCCAGATAGAGAGATAGATGGATACATCTCGCTGTTATTATTGTGTACAAGTTTGTAGTTACCAGGTGTGCCGAGGAGAGAGGACAGGGGTAGGGGGGCGAGGAGAAAGAGATGAGGGAAAGGGAGGGGGTAGAGGAGACAGGGGGGGTAGGAAGAGATAGACACAGGGAGAGGGACTGAATAGTCCTTCAATTGTCCTATAGGTGCAGTATGTATGGGGATAACTGTATGCATTGAAGAGAGGTTATAGGTATTTTGAGCTCTGCTACCCATATTGCATTATACAATCAGGTCAAGAGAACTACGTTTTTCACTTATAACATACGGAACAAAATGGCTTTGATATCTTTCTTTTATTCACTATTGAGCTTATCGCTTTAGACAGATGGCAGCGTAGCCTAGTGGTTAGAGCGTTGGACTAGTAACCGGAAGGTTGCGAGTTCAAACCCCCGAGCTGACAAGGTACAAATCTGTCATTCTGCCCCTGAACAGGCAGTTAACCCACCGTTCCCAGGCTGTCATTGAAAATAAGAATATGTTCTTTAACTGACTTGCCTGGTTAAATAAAGGTTAAAAAAAATAAAAAATAAAAAAACAGTGCTGATCAAAGCTCAAAGGGCATTGTGAAACCCATTCAGTATGAGGTGCAGTCACATTGGTTCAATTATAATGAGAAAATAATTTTACTTTCCCTTTTTGCAATGCTTAGCTATAATGTATTATTGACATGATAACAAGTATTGTCAATAGGTCTATTTTGGTCATATAATTTAATAGTAAAGCAACAAGTTGAAACATCAAAAACATGATTCCTTTCGAATAAACATTGGTCAATACATTCAGTTAGTGAGAGACAGTAGTCTTAACTGAAAAGCTAGAAGGGGTAATGTCATCAATGGAGCGGGCTGACACCAACCTGGACTCCCGCGTCGCCCCGCCTCAGAGATGCACCTGAGGCCGAAGGCTGAATTCCAAAAACCGCACTGAACTGGACCTCTCTGGGCTGCGCTGGTTCTGGACGGAGAGACGAGGGAAGTCCCGCGTCGCACTATAAGGGATGGTACACTAAAAAAAAAATAGTTTCGTTCAACTTATTTGTGATTTAACCCATTTAAATAATACATGTATTTTAGTTAATAAACGAGATAAGGTTAATTCCATATGTAGCCTATTGTTGGCCCTATAACCATGTCCAACACAAACCCACGTCATGTTGGCTATGAATTTGCCTGGTCATGGCCTAGTGCTTCCCCAAAAGAGAAGACACTCTTGGGGAAGAAATAATGAAACACACGACAAAGTGGAAGAGATTCGTGCTTTCTTCCAGTTGAACAGAACCGTCCCTGGGACTTGAGTTGTGTCCGGGAGGGCCACTTCAGCCTCTACATCACAGAAGAGCACAATGACAGGTGGAACCACTCCACCCATCCGATCAATCACCTTATTTACTCTTGACTGTCATGGCGAGAGGAGAGGAGACGGGTGGACTGGTGAGATGAGACAGGGGTAGCCTACTGGCTCAGGCAACGAGTATTCCCTGGAATTGAATGCCGCGCATCATCACTGAAGTGGGCCTCCTAGCGTCTCATACACTATCGACGGGGCGCTTGCCTTCCTCGACACTGTATTGACCGCACTAACTAGCTGCACTTTGATCATACCAAATTAGCTTCCAGATGCAAGACATTAAGGATAATAACGTTTTCAGAAATCAAACCACACGGCGCTCATTTCCGCATTTGGCGCTATTAGCATTAGAACGTAGATTGTGGCTGAGAAGCAACATTCAACTACAAGGCTTTCAAAACACTGGTATCGAGTCTGAACTAAATGAGAAGGTGAATAGCGGTGCCATGCATGGGCAAATTTTGACCTTCAAAACTTGCTATAATTCTACAAATGCATTTCCTGAATTTTTAATATATTATCCTTCCCCTTTGTGTATCCAAAGGTTCATATATGTGAAATGGCTCCTATATGTAAGATGTTATGTAACATTATCAAGAGATTATCCAGAAATATCAGAGGAAAATTCATCCTTTAGAAGTGGAGAAATGTCAGATTATACATTTTCCCTCAGTTGATTGATTAACATGACGATATTGACCTCAACAGGTCACGTTATAGCCAGGCGAGACGGCAGCTCGATATGACAGACTTCATGTGCAGGCATTTTGTAGGCGACATACTTTAAATTGGTAATTGAAGAATATAATATATTTTAAATGTAATAGTTCATTTTGGAGTTCATTGTCGACATATTATATTGTTGTATGCCTTTACATTTTAGTTTTGTACCAGACAATTGTGGGATTAGAATGTATTATTTTGTAAAATACCGTTTTAACGTTGTAACAATTACATCTGTCATTAATAGCAATATATCAAAATTGAATAATACTAATACTAATGATAATACAAATAATACTAGCCTACTTCTACTACCACCACTAATAATTATAATAGCATATGTGTTTGCCAAAACGGCACACAAATAGGCCTACAAAATGTGAGCAATTGTTATTTATTATTAATTTATTTAATCGATTCGAATTAAGTTAGAAACAACCTAATCTAAAATCACCGATAACTTACAACAAATGTTGCCTAATTGGACAGGTGTAGAACTTCTAGCCCAAATTCAAGACGAGGGGGAGGGAGGGAGGGCAGGGTGAGTGATGTGGGGAGAGATTTCCCCAAATGGCATTTAATGTCGGAAGTATTTCTACCAAATACTGATAAGTGAAAGATAGAGGCAGCCGGGAAGATGCGGCACAAACCGCGGAAATAATTAAATGAATGGTCAGTTTGGAGATGAGAGAAAATTAGGTTTGAGACTTCCACCTAAGCACTGCAAAAACTAAACCAAGACAAAACTACAAAAGACAAAACATAAATGTACAGAAATAATGTAACTTTCTAAGTGAACAATATACATTGAATATAAATAAGTGGAATACAGTAAAAGTGAAAGTGCAGGGGAATTTCTTGTTATTTTTTGGTTTCACAATTTCGGGCATTTAGTTGTTCAAAAATATATCCTTATCACAGCTTTCTGACTTCCTTTTTTCATGGATAAAAATCTGCACTGTTATAACTCTTACTGTACACAATTTTCCGTAATTGACGCTGAATTAAATTAAATAGATTATTATTATTATTATTATTATTATTCAGCTCTTATAATTATTATTATGATTATTCAATATGCACCGCATTGTCATTCTCGTCACCATTGTTAGGTCTATATCATAGTAATAGCAATGCAGACGATTAGAAGAGCAACCCTATAGTCTATTCAAATTAAGACAACTTTAATTTAAGCCTTGAACTCAGCAACACACAGTAGATGCTTGTAAGCAGTGGCAAAGTTGTGCAAAGTTAGATGATATACTGAATAATTGAACAGAGAAAAAAATAAACATTCGGTCGGGTTAGGTGGACCTATTGATCTATCTCTTAATCTGGAATAGTTACATGCATCTATTGATTTATAAACACTGTTTATCTAGAAATGTACTGGCACAAATAATTGATAAGGTAACCCACGGCGCCCATAAATATGCATCAACGTTTCACTAGGGTAAACAACTTTTTTTTTGTGTGTGTGTGGGGGGGGGGACCAAGTCAAATCAAGCAGAGGCTAGATTATTCCAGAATATTTGAGGGTTTTCTCTGCGTCTATATCGCAGCCAGGTCACCCGTGATCAGCATCTCCAACTCCCATCTAGGCTAACATGAAAGCGCGCACACACATACACTCACTCACAACTGAATTAGAAAAGCAAATAAAGTCACAATACCACTTATTGAAAATGTTTGTGTTTGTGAACTTCCTGTGATTCTCGTAAAATAAAATAATATTATAGTCGATTATATTCTAATAAACATGTTTATTTACTTTTTTTAAAAATATGTGAACATTCAAATTTGCCTATTTTATTTTCAACTATATGGTGTCCCTATCACAATAAATAACAGCATTGTAAACATGTGGGGGTATTAACTAAAGCCTGAAATACAAACTTTAGGTCACAAACGTCTACTCGCGCAATGATGAATGGTTCTGCCAAAATCAGTTTCCCTGGCATGTTACATGTATTTGCATCCTGGCTCACCAGAGCGTGAAAAAGATGACACAAAGACAAATGCATCCGCGGCCAAACATTACATACACATTGTGAAGGTAAATTAGCCTGGGTCACTCATACAGACAGATAGAGAGATACACACACACAGCCCAGGCGGCGCATAGCCGACATTAGACGCCCTTGCTAGCCGTGTGAGTGCCTGTTTAATTGACTGATTGATACTGTGGTGTGGAGGTGAGGGTTAGACGTAAAAGCGTTAACAAATAGAGACACTTAACGGCTAATCCGGGCCAGCACAGACAGCTCTGCGCGGGAGACAACTTCCCCCTCCGCAAGACGGGAGAGCAGCAGTGGTCTCACATGCATGCTGGGCTGGGCAAGACGGGAGACTCAAATGTGATCCCCCCCAAAACTAGCCTATTTACGATTTGTTCACTATTTCAGGTAGGCTACTATATGCAGACTGGAAGTCAACTAGGAATTATCCAAACTAAAATAAACAGTGATATAGGATAGTTAATCGAATCGAATCTAAAGTAGCATTTAAAAGCTCAGCCTAATAACAATAATAATACTACTAATACAATCCCAATAATATTGGTTTCAGTCACTTGACAACACAACAAAAAGTAAACTCATAAAAGAAAACACATATCCAAAATCTAACAAACAATCATATACTGTTTCTAAAACTAAAGCATTTGACGGCCAAAGATATGGCGTTATAAAGACGATGGATGACATACCTCAAGTGTCTTTGCCCAGTAGTTCAGTATTCTTTCAACAGCCAAAGCGTGAGCAGTCTACCCAGGTCTGAGATCACTCTCCAGGCGTTTGTTCCAGTAGCGCACCGAGCCGGGGACCGTGGAAGCAGCACTACACTAACAACCTCGACCGAGGGAACTGACAGAGGGAGGGAGGGAGCGGAGGAGGTGTGCATCTCTCTGTGTGTAAGTAGTTAATTAGTAAATCCCCATTCGCTGTGCCTCGGGTCGGTTTGTTTTCCCCGGTCGACAAGCCGAGAGGAAAGAGAATTTGAAGTAGGATTCGACCCGTTTCCGCTCCTGTGTTTCGTATATGAGGTTTGTGTGTGTGTGTGTGTCTTTGTGTGTGTGCACGAGTTTGACTGTGTGTATGTGTGTGTTTTTCCTTTCACGCTCTTCTTTTCAGTCGCGCCGCCACAAGAGGAGCCCCTCTATCTTACCTCCTCACTGGTTAGCCACATACTTTCTCACCCTTCCTCTGTTTTACCAAAATCTTTGTCCATTTGTTCTACTCAACCGTGCAATTATGCGTCAATTAACAAAGTATTGGGCTATTTTGCATCGCTAACATATTTCCGGATAGGCTTAACCCAATGTCGTCAATTCAACGTCTATTCCACGGTGGTTCAACGCAATTTCTTTGAAATTACGTGGAAACAACGTTGATTCAACCGGTGTGTGCCCAGTGGGAAGACGTAGAATAAACCCCCCAAATGTACTATTGTGCACTCAAAGTGACACCGCCAATCATCGTTCTCGGTCGTTATTCTATTCCTTCACATATTCGCTCCCCTCACTATTCTTTCAGACGGAATCCTCACTGTTCTTTCAGACTGAATCCTCACTATTCTTTCAGACTGAATCCTCACTACTCCTGTACAGATGTAATGCCAGATGATGCCTAGGTTAAAAAAGCATAAGCCACAGTCACAGCCACTGCCATATTTCTAGAGGGAATTCAACATAATAGGTCAAAGAAAAGGTGAAGATATTAAGATACAGTATCATTCACTTTCACAGTCAATGACCATTTATTTCCTCTTACCACACATCCAACATTCAATTAAGGGCATAGTTAAATGTCTCTATGGGACATAATTCCCCAAATATCACTTTATACACCACAATTACTAACATGAGTAAAAAGACATGTAGGGCTGTAACGCTATGCTATACCACACACACTTCAATGCACGTCCTCAGTCCCATGCCAGCAATCGACCCTGCCCTAACCAACTTTAATTACTTAATTGATCCCCAATCAGCTACTTAATAATCAATTAGGTAAACCTATGGAACTCACTCGAGTGCAGAGAGGTGCAGTATCTGACAAGGGAGTCACTGAGACAGAGGAGAAGATGGAGAGGGATGTGGTGATGGGGTGCATGCATGGGTAGCAAGAGATAGAGTGTGTGTATCACAGGAGGTTGGTGACACCTTCATTGGGGAGGACGGGCTCGTGGTAATGGCTGGTGCAGAATAAGTATCAAATACATCAAACACATGGTTTCCATGTGTTTGATGCCATTCATTATTATGAGCCGTCCTCAACCCCAGCAGCCTCCACTGGCGTAGAGACAGGGATGAGGTAGAGAGATGGGAGTACGGCAGGTGAGAGAGAACACCATACAGATCGTGAGGATAGAGAGAGATATGGGTAACTGTCAAAATAAAGGAAACACTTGAGTAAATGAGGGATACAAGGTATATTGAAAGCAGGTGCTTCCACACAGGTGTGGTTCCTGAGTTAATTATGCAATTAACGTCCCATCATGGTTGGGGTCATGTATAAAAATGCTGGCCAGGCCATTATTTTGGCTACCATGGCTATGCCCCAACGATGTCGCATCCCTCCAATAGAGTTCCAGACACCTGTAGAATCTATGCCAAGGTGCATTGAAGCTGTTCTGGCTTGTAGTGGCCCAACAACCTATTAAGAATCTTTATGTTGGTGTTTCCTTATTTTGGCAGTTACCTGTAAGTCCACAGTGGATATTCGGATAAATAACTTTTGGGACAAACAAGAACAAGACACACACACACACACACACACACACACACACACACACACACACACACACACACACACACACACACACACACACACACACACACACACACACACACACACACACACACACACACCTCTTTACTGCCCTCTAGTGTGTCCTGTGCTGATCTGACTGTCTGGGCTTGTTAATTAACCTCTGAAGATACTTGTGCATATTCTGCATGGCGTCCCCATCCTTTCTCCTCCCTACGACCCCTTCTCATTTTTCACCTCCATGTTCCCTTGAATTTCCTGTCAAGTTTCCCCTATAACACCAAACCTATCATGATACTGTGCTGAAGCATGCAATTATAAATCCTTGACATTAATCCATGTCTGTTTACGTGTGTGTATCAGTGTTTACACACCTGTCTGGGAGGGGGGCTAAGTGTGTGTGTATCATAGTGTTTACACACGTGTCTGGGAGGAGGGCTAAGTGTGTGTATCATAATGTTTACACATGTGTCTGGGAGGGGGGCTAAGTGTGTGTGTATCATAGTGTTTACACACGTGTCTGGGAGGGGGCTAAGTGTGTGTGTATCATAGTGTTTACACACGTGTCTGGGAGGAGGGCTAAGTGTGTGTATCATAATGTTTACACATGTGTCTGGGAGGGGGCTAAGTGTGTGTGTATCATAGTGTTTACGTGTCTGGGAGGGGGCTAAGTGTGTGTGTATCATAGTGTTTACACACGTGTCTGGGAGGGGGCTAAGTGTGTGTGTATCATAGTGTTTACACACGTGTCTGGGAGGGGGGCTAAGTGTGTGTGTATCATAGTGTTTACACACGTGTCTGGGAGGGGGGCTAAGTGTGTGTGTATCATAGTGTTTACACACGTGTCTGGGAGGGGGCTAAGTGTGTGTGTATCATAGTGTTTACACATGTGTCTGGGAGGGGGCTAAGTGTGTGTGTGTATCGATAGAAGGGGATATCAGACACACGGTCACATACTCAGCAGATGAAAGCTCCGCCAATACTCTCATAGTCCCTAAGGATCATAGGAATATTGTGTGTGTGTGTGTGTGTGTGTGTGTGTGTGTGTGTGTGTGTGTGTGTGTGTGTGTGTGTGTGTGTGTGTGTGTGTGTGTGTCTCACAGTCGAAGCAGTGGACAATACAGTAACTCCTAACCACTGACCCAAGACCAATCCCAGGCGCCTTATAACACCAACAAGGTTGAAGCAGTGGTGTGTCCACAGATCCTAGATCTGGGCTTGGATGTGGTTCCGGGGCCTGGTAGGCATTCTGCCAGAGAGTAGTGGTGGAGGGGGAGGATGGATAACTGACCTACAGCATTCCCATTGATTGAGGTAATTAATATAAGTAGAGCAGGGGAATTTTAGCTCACTTTTCACTGTATAGATTTGCTGTCTCCTTATATTTTGTATGTTTTATGTCTTTTCAATGCAAATCCAATGTATTTTGTCCCCTGTCAGATCATGACAGCTAATTTGGTATAAGAGAGATTTTGATAGTGGAGGTTTTAATTGTGGTACAACAAAGACGTGGATTGATTGATTGTTATATAACCTCACAGCAGTGTGGGTGTCAGACTGCTATGGAGGGAGTGGTTTAGAATATAGAATATTTAGTTGTTTAAGTCTATACTACTGTACATTTACTGTACAGGTCTATTTCTACATCTCTAGACTTTACTACATCAATAGTGATATTGGCAAATGTTTTTACCTTGTTTCCAAAGGAGACGAGTGCATGAGAGAGAGAGCAAATAGATAGGCCTAATAGGTACAGACAGAGATTGGGAAAGAGAAAGAGAGAGGATGTAGGGAGAGAAGGAGGGAGAGAAGAGGGGAGGGAGGGGCAGACAGACACGGAAATCCTCAGACATTTACTGTGTGTGTGTGTGTGTGTGTGTGTGTGTGTGTGTGTGTGTGTGTGTGTGTGTGTGTGTGTGTGTGTGTGTGTGTGTGTGTGTGTGTGTGTGTGTGTGTGTGTGTGTGTGTGTGTGTGTGTGTGTGTGTGAGAGAGAGGGGGGAAGAGACAGGTAGGGAAAAGAAAGAAAGAGGGGGATAGATAGCGGGAGGTGACACAAGCAGGACAGACAGGAAGACAGAAAGAAGAAGGTGGGAAATGGAGAGAAAAGGGGGGGAAAGAGAGCAAGAAAGAGCTCCACTGCCTAGTCTTAATCTGAGCTGTTCTAATCAATAGCCCATTTCCCATTGTTGCCAGAGCCCTTCGATCGCTACACCAGGGAATTAACACACCCACTTTAATCTAGAGGGGGGAGACAGGTCTGGGGGAGTGGGGCAGGGGGTGTTAAGGGGGTGAGAAGGGAGCAGCTGTGGAGGCATTCTCAAATGAAATCAAATCCAATTGTTATCAGTGTAGGGTCTGACGTTATTACTACCACTGTTACAATTATCCCCAGCATATAGCTCTTCTTTTCCCCATTAGTCTGTGTATTAGGGTGCAAACTGGATGAAAATAATCTGAATTAGGGTTTATTTGTTTCATTTTCCTGGTTTTAGATGAGGGGGGGGGTTGGAAAGCCTGCTCTTCCTTAGACTGAAAAATACTAAACTGTGTTATGTTTAGTATCCAAGATAATTTTACAAAATCAAACCAAAGTTTATTGGTCGCATACACAGATTTGAATATGGTATCGCAGGTGCGGCGAAATGCCGTGTTTCTAGATCCAACAGTGCAATAATGCCTAGCAATAAATAAACTATACACACATAATCCAGAAAATTAACAGAATAACTTTTAAAATGATACTATATACTATACCCACATTCTGGCTTTTCTGTGGGGTCCAGGATCAAAGAAATCCCCCTACATCAGTCTGCTACTTGCCTTTACTATCCCTGTGCCACACCACATGTTTCATTAGGGGCGGCAGGTAGCATAGTGGTTAGAGCATTGGGCCAGTAACCGAAAGGTTGCTAAATCAAATCTCTGAACTGACAAGGTAAACATCTGTTGTTCTGCCCCTGAACAAGGCAGTTAACCCACTGTTCCTAGGCCGTCATTGTAAATAAGAATTTGCTCTTAACTGACTTGCCTGGTTAAATAAAAAAAATTGCTAGGGCGTTAGCAATGTTCAATTGAAGAACCTATATCAAATTGAACTCAATATAAAATAGTTGAGCAAACCTCAAATGAGAGGCTTTTCACAATATAGTAATTTTGGTTAGAGCCACATACTGCATACTTCACACAGGACTGATACTATATGGGCCACATACACATACATTTTAGTGTCTACAGCCCCGGGTGTGGCCTATGGGTCTTTGCACATCCAGCCTAAGGAAACATCCTCGGGGGTAAAAGGAAACACTTTATGATAACTCTCATCTTCCCTCCCAGTCTCCCCCAAGGCTAGCGCCCAACTTTTCCTCGAATCCATTCTACTTCCTCCAGTCACCTTTTGAAGTCATTTCATAACAGAGTAATTTACTCGTTAGCATTGGTCTTTAATTGTGGGTAATTAAGTGTGGTGGTGTGGTGGAGGGAGCGCTGCTCGGCCGACTAGGGGGAAATTAGCCTCAGTTCAGCTGTGAAATATGGGGTTAAGTGAGAGAAGGAGAGGGGGTAAGCGACTCCCAAACATGGGGCAGGCCAACTTGGGGGTAGGTAGGGTAGGTGAGATGGGAGGGTGGATAGAAAGAGAGGAGTGAATCAGAGACAATGTGGAAGAGATGGAAAAGTTTGAGGAAGAATTGAGTGAGGAGAAAGAAATAAGGATTTACTGAAGAGCAATGGAAGGATAACAGTAAGGACAGAGGAAGAGGGAAGGATAACAGTTAGGACAGAGGAAAGGGGAAGGATAACAGTTAGGACAGAGGAAGAGGGAAGGATAACAGTAAGGACAGAGGAAGAGGGAAGGATAACAGTAAGGACAGAGGAAGAGGGAAGGATAACAGTTAGGACAGAGGAAGAGGGAAGGATAACAGTAAGGACAGAGGAAGAGGGAAGGATAACAGTAAGGACAGAGGAAGAGGGAAGGATAACAGTAAGGACAGAGGAAAGGGGAAGGATAACAGTTAGGACAGAGGAAGAGGGAAGGATAACAGTAAGGACAGAGGAAGAGAGAAGGATAACAGTAAGGACAGAGGAAAGGGGAAGGATAACAGTAAGGACAGAGGAAGAGGGAAGGATAACAGTAATGACAGAGGAAGAGAGAAGGATAACAGTAAGGACAGATGAAAGGGGAAGGATAACAGCAAGGACAGAGGAAGAGAGAAGGATACCAGTAAGGACAGAGGAAAGGGGAAGGATAACAGTTAGGACAGAGGAAGAGGGAAGGATAACAGTAAGGACAGAGGAAGAGAGAAGGATAACAGTAAGGACAGAGGAAAGGGGAAGGATAACAGTAAGGACAGAGGAAGAGGGAAGGATAACAGTAAGGACAGAGGAAGAGAGAAGGATAACAGTAAGGACAGAGGAAAGGGGAAGGATAACAGTTAGGACAGAGGAAAGGGGAAGGATAACAGTAAGGACAGAGGAAGAGGGAAGGATAACAGTAAGGACAGAGGAAAGGGGAAGGATAACAGTTAGGACAGAGGAAGAGGGAAGGATAACAGTTAGGACAGAGGAAGAGGGAAGGATAACAGTAAGGACAGAGGAAGAGAGAAGGATAACAGTAAGGACAGAGGAAGAGAGAAGGATAACAGTAAGGACAGAGGAAAGGGGAAGGATAACAGTAAGGACAGAGGAAAGGGGAAGGATAACAGTTAGGACAGAGGAAAGGGGAAGGATAACAGTTAGGACAGAGGAAGAGAGAAGGATAACAGTAAGGACAGAAGAAAAGGGAAGGATAACAGTAAGGACAGAAGAAGAGGGAAGGATAACAGTAAGGACAGAGGAGGAAGGAAGGATAACAGTGAGGACAGAGGAAGAGGGAATGATAACAGTAAGGACAGAAGAAGAGGGAAGGATAACAGTAAGGACAGAGGAAGAGGGAAGGATAACAGTAAGGACAGAGGAAGAGGGAAGGATAACAGTAAGGACAGAGGAAGAGGGAAGGATAACAGTAAGGACAGAGGAAGAAGGAAGGATAACAGTAAGGACAGAGGAAAGGGGAAGGATGACAGTAAGGATGGAGGAAAAGGGAAGGATAACAGTAAGGACAGAGGAAAAGAATGAAGGCAATTCACAGGCACTGATAAGAGTGAATATAAAGCAAGACTGTATAAAGCAGGAACAATGTTTTTCTATCTATTTTACTATCAGTTGGTTGAATGAATAAACAGATAACACATCTAGTATCATAATCCCTTAATGGAGTGCAGTCATCTAATAATAATAATAATAATAATAATAATAGACAAACATCCATGCAACAGTCCTCTGCCATGTCTCAGCCAAACTCTGAAGTGGATCTAGCTGACATGGAGTGGATGACTGACTTTATGAACTGGGAGTGATCCTTGATTAAATGTAGTACCCAGCTGAATAAAGCCCCCGTGCCCTTCACATCCGTTAATGCATTTATGTAAGCCCGCCTAACGGCTATAAAAGTCGGACGAGCCATAAAGCAGATGAGGAATGATTGGAGCCATTGACTGTACTGTCATCGTCTCAGTGCTGGGGGACTGACTCTGGACCTGCCTTTATGACTGTTTTATCTCTCATGGAACCATTCAACCTGACAATAATCAACCGGTTAAAGTCATCATAAATATCACCTCAGTCGAATAACGTACAAGACAAATAACTGAACGGCTGTGTTTGTGAGAGGTGTGGATGTTGATGTAGCCGACCTAATCAATGGATGAGGCTCAAAGCCACTGATCAACCAGCCAGGTTATTCAAGATTGACATCGAAATTGGACATCTTTCCTGTGTCCTGAGAATGTTGGGAAATGCCTTCAAAACCGACCACTAGGAGCAACAGCGAGCGCTATTACCATCAAATAGACTTGTGTTTTGATGGGGGCATTGTGGACAGGGTGCTGGCATGTGAGTAATCCCATGACTCTGGATCAGAAGGTTGTGTGTTCAAACCCAGTCGTGGACACTGTTTTTTATTTTTGGTTTTAACCCTAAACTTGACCTTTAACTTCGACATTTGACCTTTGGGAAAATGGAACAACACAAAGCAGCAGGAGCATCAACATGTGACTTTTGGAGAACATGGATGAACATTTAATTCTGCAGTGAGACTGAGAGCTTGTTGCTTTTCCAGCCAGACATACTGAATAACAAAAATATACCTGTGATTGATACCACTGATATCATTGGAAAAAAATCCTATGCTTGCTTGGCCTTTACCTCTGGCCCTGCCGGTGTCTCATGCATAATGCTTTACTCTGACTGATCACACTGTGGCCCATCTAGATACAGCACTGACACTGCTACAGACATACACCTCACAGGGGCTTGACACTCTACATGTAACTTCCCCCCTCAAATATACACCATTTAAACCTACTTACATTATAAGTGCTGCAAGCATTAACAAAGGCCAGCCACACACTGTATGAGTTTGAGGCTTTCCTTACACACACACACACACACACACACACACACACACACACACACACACACACACACACACACACACACACACACACACACACACACACACACACACACACACACACACACACACACACACACACACACACACACACTGTACCTACAACTTCTCAAGCGAATCTCCCATTTGTTTACCCATGTACTAAAGCTCCCTTGCCTCCTCACTTCCTCTCCTTCCACTCTCTCTTGCCAATTAGATACACGGCTAACATCTTACCTTTCTGCTCTTTAAAGTGAAGATATACACTGAGTGTACTAAACATTGAGGACACCTTCCTTATATTGAGTTGCACCCCCCTTTTATCCTCAGAACAGCCTCAATTCGTCTGGGCATGGACTCTACAAGGTGTCAAAAGCATTCCACATGGATGCTGGCCCATATTGACTCCAATGCTTCCCAAAGTGGGCTGGATGACATTTGGGTGATGGACCATTCTTGATACACAAGGGAAACTGTTGAGTGTGGGGAAACTGTTGAGTGTGGGGAAACTGTTGAGTGTGGGGAAACTGTTGAGTGTGGGGAAACTGTTGAGTGTGGGGAAACTGTTGAGCGTGAAAAAACAGCAGCATTGCATTTCTTGACACAAACCAGTGCGCCTGGCACCTACTACCAGACCCTGTTCAAAGGCACCTACTACCAGACCGTGTTCAAAGGCACCTACTACCAGACCGTGTTCAAAGGCACCTACTACCAGACCCTGTTCAAAGGCACCTACTACCAGACCCTGTTCAAAGGCACCTACTACCAGACCCTGTTCAAAGGCACCTACTACCAGACCCTGTTCAAAGGCACCTACTACCAGACCCTGTTCAAAGGCACCTACTACCAGACCCTGTTCAAAGGCACCTACTACCAGACCCTGTTCAAAGGCACCTACTACCAGACCCTGTTCAAAGGCACCTACTACCAGACCTGTTCAAAGGCACCTACTACCAGACCCTGTTCAAAGGCACCTACCCTCAAAGGCACCTACTACCAGACCCTGTTCAAAGGCACCTACTACCAGACCCTGTTCAAAGGCACCTGTTCAAAGGCACCTACTACCAGACCCTGTTCAAAGGCACCTACTACCAGACCCTGTTCAAAGGCACCTACTACCAGACCCTGTTCAAAGGCACCTACTACCAGACCCTGTTCAAAGGCACCTACTACCAGACCCTGTTCAAAGGCACCTACTACCAGACCCTGTTCAAAGGCACCTACTACCAGACCCTGTTCAAAGGCACCTACTACCAGACCCTGTTCAAAGGCACCTACTACCAGACCCTGTTCAAAGGCACCTGTTACTACCAGACCCTGTTCAAAGGCACCTACTACCAGACCCTGTTCAAAGGCACCTACTACCAGACCCTGTTCAAAGGCACCTACTACCAGACCCTGTTCAAAGGCACCTACTACCAGACCCTGTTCAAAGGCACCTACCAGACCCTGTTACCTACTACCAGACCCTGTTCAAAGGCACCTACTACCAGACCCAGACCCTGTTCAAAGGCACCTACTACCAGACCCTGTTCAAAGGCACCTACTACCAGACCCTGTTCAAAGGCACCTACTACCAGACCCTGTTCAAAGGCACCTACTACCAGACCCTGTTCAAAGGCACCTACCAGACCCTGTTCAAAGGCACCTACTACCAGACCCTGTTCAAAGGCACCTACTACCAGACCCTGTTCAAAGGCACCTACTACCAGACCCTGTTCAAAGGCACCTACTACCAGACCCTGTTCAAAGGCACCTACTACCAGACCCTGTTCAAAGGCAAAGGCACTACCAGACCCTGTTCAAAGGCACCTACTACCAGACCCTGTTCAAAGGCAACTACCAGACCCTGTTCAAAGGCACCTACTACCAGACCCTGTTCAAAGGCACCTACTACCAGACCCTGTTCAAAGGCACCTACTACCAGACCCTGTTCAAAGGCACCTACTACCAGACCCAGTTCCCTACCAGTTCAAAGGCACCTACTACCAGACCCTGTTCAAAGGCACCTACTACCAGACCCTGTTCAAAGGCACCTACTACCAGACCCTGTTCAAAGGCACCTACTACCAGACCCTGTTCAAAGGCACCTACTACCAGACCCTGTTCAAAGGCACCTACTACCAGACCCTGTTCAAAGGCACCTACTACCAGACCCTGTTCAAAGGCACCTACTACCAGACCCTGTTCAAAGGCACCTACTACCAGACCCTGTTGTTCAAAGGCACCTACTACCAGACCCAGTTCAAAGGCACCTACTACCAGACCCAGTTCAAAGGCACCTACTACCAGACCCTGTTCAAAGGCACCCACTACCAGACCCTGTTCAAAGGCACTACCAGACCCTGTTCAAAGGCACCCACTACCAGACCCTGTTCAAAGGCACCCACTACCAGACCCTGTTCAAAGGCACCCACTACCAGACCCTGTTCAAAGGCACCCACTACCAGACCCTGTTCAAAGGCACCCACTACCAGACCCTGTTCAAAGGCACCCACTACCAGACCCTGTTCAAAGGCACCCACTACCAGACCCTGTTCAAAGGCACCTACTACCAGACCCTGTTCAAAGGCACCTACTACCAGACCCTGTTCAAAGGCACCTACTACCAGACCCTGTTCAAAGGCACCTACCAGACCCTGTTCAAAGGCACCTACTACCAGACCCTGTTCAAAGGCACCTACTACCAGACCCTGTTCAAAGGCACCTACTACCAGACCCTGTTCAAAGGCACCTACTACCAGACCCTGTTCAAAGGCACCTACTACCAGACCCTGTTCAAAGGCACCTACTACCAGACCCTGTTCAAAGGCACCTACTACCAGACCCTGTTCAAAGGCACCTACTACCAGACCCTGTTCAAAGGCACCTACTACCAGACCCTGTTCAAAGACCCTACCAGACCCTGTTCAAAGGCACCTACTACCAGACCCTGTTCAAAGGCAAGGCAGACCCTACTAGGCCAGACCCTGTTCAAAGGCACCTACTACCAGACCCTGTTCAAAGGCACCTACTACCAGACCCTGTTCAAAGGCACCTACTACCAGACCCTGTTCAAAGGCACCTACTACCAGACCCTGTTCAAAGGCACCTACTACCAGACCCTGTTCAAAGGCACCTACTACCAGACCCTGTTCAAAGGCACCTACTACCAGACCCTGTTCAAAGGCACCTACTACCAGACCCTGTTCAAAGGCACCTACTACCAGACCCTGTTCAAAGGCACCTACTACCAGACCCTGTTCAAAGGCACCTACTACCAGACCCTGTTCAAAGGCACCTACTACCAGACCCTGTTCAAAGGCACCTACTACCAGACCCTGTTCAAAGGCACCCACTACCAGACCCTGTTCAAAGGCACCCACTACCAGACCCTGTTCAAAGGCACCCACTACCAGACCCTGTTCAAAGGCACCCACTACCAGACCCTGTTCAAAGGCACCTACTACCAGACCCTGTTCAAAGGCACCTACTACCAGACCCTGTTCAAAGGCAGTGACATCTTTTGTCTTGCCCATTCACCCTCTGAATGCAACACATACACATTCCATGTCTCAATTGTCTCAGCTTAAAATTCCTTTGACCTGTCTCCTCCCCTTCATCTGCAGAGATTGAAGTGGATTTAACAAATTATATCAATAAGGGATCATAGCTTTCACCTGGATTCCACTGGTCAGTCTGTCATTGAAAGAGCAGGTGTCCTTAATGTTGTGCACATTCAGTGTAGGCCTACATTACAAATGCAACGCAACACGTTCTCATCAAAGAAACATCTCAATTTCTCGTTAGATAAGCATCGCAATACTGCTTAATAGCAAAGGAACCCGCGTATATCTCTTTGGAGACGCATAGAGCGCAGTACAATACTCCCGTGCGCATTCTGTAGATCAATCCATTTCTGAAGGAGCCACGTGTTTTCCCCCTCAATCTCTTGAGCTCTCTGTTTCCAGAGCACTCCGACGTCTTCTTTTAGTATTCCTCTCACTTAGTCTAACGTGTCTATCCAGAGGCAATGGGAAGAGAGCATGCTTACCTTCTCCGATGCGCTCTCATTGACTTGGCAGTAGGTCCCACTTGAGTTTCCGGGGCCCGGTCGACGTAACTGACATAGACAGAGCTTTCTGACGACTGGGAATCAACTCATGAGCACGTTTCACTGCCCATCCTCCACGTGTGCATAATAGTAGGATAAAGCAACTCAAAGAAAGATAAATAGGCTAATAAATAGGGTAGGCTACAGCCTATTGAAAAGTTATTGATAAACAGAAAATAATCGGAATATTGAGTATTAGGTTAAAGTAAAACGGACCTAGTATGAGTAGTCTAAAGTGTAGACAACCAGGCTGGTAAATAAAACAAACAAAACTCTTGAAATGTCCTGCGTAAAAATAAATAGGCTAGTTTGCTAAAAGAAAAGAGGACAAATGCAACAAATGTCACTTCCAACTGCGTCCGCGGTGCGTAAGAGATGGGACAGGAAGAAGAAGCTGCAAACCAGATGGAGACATCAGGAGAAACAATGCTATATGAGAGGGCGAGGCAGGTTGACAGTGCTTTCTAGGGGGAAAGCAAGCGAGCATGACAGAGAGGTCCAGGACGCGGGGAAAGAGCAGAGCAGAGAGGGGGTGGAGAGAAAGAGATTGAGAAGCTCATATGGGTCGAGCCCTCTACACCCAAGCTGGCTGCACTCGAGTTTCTATCTACTCTGTAAAATGTGAACTGCACGTGTTCCTGTGTCCAAAAGACATCAAATTGACCAGCCGACTGAAAGCAAAGTGGGAGACCGCCAATGAAAATGAAAATATATGTAGACGGTGGCCAGATAGAGGATCGATCAGGTTATAATTTTGCCCAAAGTCGGGAAAATAAAGTTCATGGAGGAATGAAATTTGAAAACAGATGGCGAATCTCGTCGCCTTAAATAAGATTCGATCTCTTGGAATGGAGTGTAGATAATATTTGGTTGGACGTTTGATGAAAATGACAGATCTTTCATTTTGGACAGGTGGGGGTAGAGCGGGGTGATGGAGGAACAGGGGGAGGGGGTCCAGGGGCGGGTGACAGTGGGAGTGAGACTACGTGCAGGTGATAGAGGGGGGATCCGATGTGTCTAGGGACAGAAACTAAACTTGGGAGAAGAAAACGGTGTATTTTTTCCCTTAGAGCTTATCCCACCCTCATCCCTCTATTTCTACCCCCATAGCGCGGTAACTGCCCCTCGCTTATAACCCCGCACACCCCCCGGCGTTCCACAAAGAGGAGGGGGGGGGAGAGAGAGAGAAAACAAGAATACCAAATAAATGAGAATTTTTCGTACAGGCCCCGCTTCCGTGCGTTTCATGCTAGCAATAACAATTAAATATCGACCGCTTTCCCGGCCGGAGAGAACCTGAGATACCCAGAGACTGCCAAGTACCGAGACCCCCGCGCGCACCCCCCTCCCCTCCATTTCTCCATCTTGCTCATATGCACTCACTCTCCTCCTTTTCTAGTCATCCCTCTCTCCTTCTTCTAATCCAACTCCGTCAACTCAATCTCTCCTAATTTTGTGTATCTCATTTGTCTGGATTCTTTCCACCATTAGTCATCAGCTGCAGCACTCTTATCATCGTTTTTTTGTGGTAGCCTTTGGCCCAACCTCTGCTTTTCTCTCAACACAACAAAATATCCCTGTGACTTTATTCAAATCATATATAATGAACTGAGATTCATAAAGGTTGCCACCAGAATAGTGGTTATATTTAGGCATGCGAATATTAGAACATAGGGGACCATCTTCAGCTCAGCATCTCCCTCTCTACGTAGGCCTAAACCACTTGTAGTAGGTCTACATTTTGATCTGAGTCATTTAGCAGGTGCTCTTATCCAGAGCCACTTACTTGCATGCATACATTTTCAAATGTGTTTTTACTGATCCCCGTGGGAATCGAACCCAAAACCTTGTCATTGCAAGTGCCAAGCTTAATCAATTTAGCCACACCGCACCATATTTATAATATAGTCCCCTTTTAGAAAGGGATCTGTGGGCTATTGCCCCATTTCATCCAACTTAAACATTGTCTTCATTTATGGTTTCACACTGTAGCTACTACAATATGCCAATTATGTTATTTATACAGGAAGGAAAACAGGTATATCTAGGACATGGGCCAGAGGGCCAATGCAGAGGCCAGTAAAAGAGCGGCAAAAAAACAGGTAGACTCCATTCCCTTCCAACAGCGTTCTTTAGTTGATTGACGTGTCCCCTAGATTCATGGAACTCGTGACAAGAATGTGAGAGCGGTGGCATTATGTTGGACTGAATTCTTGAGCGCGAGCAATACCAACTTTCCAAACGAATTGCACAGCTATCAAAAGTTTCTCCATCATTGTCGTTGTGTCTTTTCGCTGCTCTTTATATTTTTTTCCGCCTCAGAACTTCTTTCTCTTCGCACCCAAGTCATTCGATTTCTATTTATTTCACCCACCCCACCACCCCAACCTCCCCTCTCAGCACTCCACCTTCGCTCTCTCCTCATACGATCTAGCCGTTTTCACACCTCTCCGCATCTTCGTCCCCAATTAAAATCCATCCCTCCCCATTGTCGCCCTATTTCTCTCTTTTGCCATCCCACTGGCTTCCCCTCCGTTCTTCCCTCCACCTCGTTATCTCACCGTTAGGATTTAATTTGTTAATGCATTAATTATCTACGTCCCAATACCTTCCCCCTAGCCCTCACCCCTCAGGCCTCCAGGCTAGCTGTGTAGCTGTGTCCGTGCACACAAAAAAAATCCCCGTTCTTTTCCCTTTATTTTTTCCCCTTTACCCCATGCCTCTTTTTCACTCTATTTCTCGGTCTTCCACTCTTTGCCCCCTACCTATTTCCCCCCCAGTCATCTCTTCCCGTCTATCGTTCTTCTGCTTTCTGCCCCCCCCCTCCCCTCCTCCTTCCATTCTCCCCTTTTCTCTCAGAGCCGAGCAGTCGCCTGCGCCGGCTAGTCTCTCTCCCCGGCGTTGGAATTATGAAAAATGCGCCCATCGACAGAGCGCCTCAGCTTCGATTAGCCGAGATGGGACATGACAGGCCGCGATCAATACTTATACCGTCCTATAACGTGTCAACTAATGAATCAATCTCGGCTAAATTTTCCATTTTTCAAAAGCCGACGCGAGAGACTGGAATATCCTCTTTTGTAAAGATATTATTATCGATTTCGTCGGCAATTTGACATCGGGGGTAGTTAATTCCACTCTAGAATAAAATTGAAAACACTTGAGATTGAAGTGAGAGAGGGAGGGAGCGAGGGAGGCAAGGGCAGGCAGGAGGGGAGGGGGAGATGGTTGTTGACTTGATAAAAGAGGATGGGAAGATGGAAGGAAGGGGAAACGTGTAGGAAGAAGAGATACCACTATAGTCCTATAGAGAATATCTATCTTCAAACATAACAATTCAAAAATAAAATACATCGTTTGAGAGGGACAGTAATAAATAAATAGGGTTAGTAAAGTAATGGTGGTCAGTGAATGTTTGAGCAGTAAAGGCAGTATACTGCCCTATCAAGCAAAAAGGCAGTATACTGCACATTTGGTCAAAAATGAGTTAATGACATTTTTTTGCTACATTAAGTACATGTTTAATCATGTGGACAAGTATCCTGCCTCTATTGTATTGTGATTGGAAGAAAATGGGGGTCATATTAGCAGTAGCTGTATAAAGTTACTGTGAAACCAAGGTAAATAAAAGCAATTTTTCTCAGTTCCACACTATGAGCAGTTACTGCCTTTTTGCTTGGTAGGGCAGTATAGGTCTATAGGGATGACGTATTTAGCCCACTGTCATGTTAGTATATGTTATACAGTATGTGATTGTGTCAGGCAGTGGGGTTGGTACATGTAGGAGTCACAGACTAGTTTAATTAGAAAGTTACCCTGATATCCAATGCAGATTGTCATATAAGGTACATACATACATACATACATACATACATACATACATACATACATACATACATACATACATACATACATACATACATACATACATACATACATACATACATACATACATATACATACATACATACATACATACATACATACATACATACATACATACATACATACATACATACATACATACATACATACATACATACATACATACATACATACATACATACATACATACATACATACATACATACATACATACATACATACATACATACATACATACATACATACATCTTATATGACATATGTACCTTATATGACATACATACATACATACATACATACATACATACATACATACATACATACATACATACATACATACATACATACATACATACATACACATGACACATGTACATACATACATACATACATACATACATACATACATACATACATACATACATACATACATACATACATACATACATACATACATACATACATACATACACCTTATATGACACATGTACCTTATATGACATACATACATACATACATACATACATACATACATACATACATACATACATACATACATACATACATACATACATACATACATACATACATACATACATACATACATACATACATACATACATACATACATACATACATACATACACCTTATATGACATATGTACCTTATATTACATACATACATACATACATACATACATACATACATACATACATACATACATACATACTTATATGACATATACATACATACATACATACATACATACATACATACATACATACATACATACATACATACATACATACATACATACACCTTATATGACACATGTACCTTATATGACATACATACATACATACATACATACATACATACATACATACATACATACATACATACATACATACATACATACATACATACATACATACATACATACATACATACATACATACATACATACATACATACATACATACATACATACATACATACATACACCTTATATGACACATGTACCTTATATGACATACATACATACATACATACATACATACATACACACATGTACCTTATATGACATACATACATACATACATACATACATACATACATACATACATACATACATACATACATACATACATACATACATACATACATACATACATACATGACACATGTACCTTATATGACATACATACATACATACATACATACATACATACATACATACATACATACATACATACATACAGGGTACATACATTGTACATGTACATACATACATACATACATACATACATACATACATACATACATACATACATACATACAACAGGGTATTGTTGTGTTTTCCTGAGCATGCTGTGCTGTGGCTATTGGTAGAATCAATGAGAGTGCCATAGTGTACACAGTGTGTGTGGGCATGCATGTTTTTGTCTGTGTACACATGTGTACGTTTGTGTACGTTTGTGTGTGTTTGTGTGTGAGGTTGTGTGTCTGAGTGTGTATCTATGTCTGTGTGTATGTGAGGTCATGTGTCCGAGTGTGTGTCTGTGTGTATGTGAGGCTGCGTGTCCGAGTATGTATATGTGTCACCCATACGTAGAATGTATGCACACATGACTAAGTCGCTTTGGATAAAAGCGTCTGCTAATTGGCATATATTATTATTATATTATATATATTAGTGTGTATGTGAGGTTGTGTGTGAGAGTGTATATGTATCAGTGTGTACAGTATGCGAGGTTGTGTGTGAGTGTATATGTATCAGTGTGTACAGTATGCGAGGTTGTGTGTGAGAGTGTATATGTATCAGTGTGTACAGTATGTGAGGGTGTGTGTAGTAGAGAGAGGGAGTCAGCATGCGTGTCAGAGTGAAATATAGATGGAGGAGGCCAGCGTGTGTGAGGGTCAGCGAGGTGCAGTGTAACTGTCCACAATCACAGCCTTATTTACCTGTCAAAAACACTATCATCCCACACAGCCCCAGCCAAGCAATTTCTGCTGTCTCTCCCTCCCTCCTCTTTCTCTCTTTCTCTGCCTCCAATTACAATCTAGAGGGCTATTTCTCTCCAGGACAAAAACATTGCCATAAACCCTCCCTCTCTCTCTCCTGCTCTCCTTTTCTCTATCCCTTTCTCTCCTGCTCTCCTTTTCTCTATCCCTCGCTCTCTCCTGCTCTCCTTTTCTCTATCCCTCTCTCTTTCCTGCTCTCTCTCCCGCACTCTTTTCTCAGCTGAGAGTTGCAGAGTGGAAATGAACAAGCTGTAAACACACACCACTTATCAGAGTGTGTGCTATTGTGTGTTTGTGGGGGTAGCGTTGGCTATAGGAATAGGTGGAAGGTTAAGGTAAAGGGAGCCAGACAGACAGACAGACAGACAGACAGACAGACAGACAGACAGACAGACAGACAGACAGACAGACAGACAGACAGACAGACAGACAGACAGACAGACAGACAGACAGACAGACAGACAGACAGACAGACAGACAGACAGACAGACAGACAGACAGACAGACAGACAGACAGACAGACAGACAGACAGACAGACAGACCGAGACAGACCAAGACAGACCGAGACAGACCAGAGGTACACAGCTGACTTTAATATGACTGACAGTTGTGAAGAGCTTGGCCTTCTATAGGGAAACCAACATCTTGATGAGGACCCAGTCTACTCTGTAGGTTAACATCTTGACCAGGACCCAGTCTACTCTGTAGGTTAACATCTTGACCAGGACCCAGTCTACTCTGTAGGTTAACATCTTGACCAGAACCTAGGTTACGCCGTAGGTTAACATCTTGACCAGGACCCAGTCTACTCTGTAGGTTAACATCTTGACCAGGACCTAGTCTACTCTGTAGGTTAACATCTTGACCAGGACCCAGTCTACTCCATAGCTTACCAGGGTTCAGATCATAGAATGCAGTCAATTTGTAATTAAATGTAAATTCCATGTATTCATTAAAAAATGATTTTAAAAATTAACTTTCTGATTTGAAAACTGAATTGACCCCCACCCTGATACATTGACCCCTCGGGATTGTCGTTTCAAGGAATCAATGAAGAAGTTTCTTTTATTTTTTTGCACATTTGTGACTTATTTACTAAACTAAATCTAATAGTTTGAAATAAAGTAAGGCGGAAGCAGTCTATCAGGCTCCTTAATAGGTTCTTCCTGTGTGGGCCTTCCCGTAGCAGGATTGCATATTCAGATTCAGCACCTTGGACAGCAGTGAGGCCGAATTATATTCACGTCGGTAGCCATGAAGTGCTTTGGAAGGCTGATCATGGCTCACATCAACACCATTATCCCGGAAACCCTAGACCCATTCCAATTCACACACTGCCCCAACAGATCCACAGATGATGCAATCTCAATCGGACTTCACACTGCCCTTTCCCACCTGGACAAAAGGAACACCTATGTGAGAATGCTGTTCATTGACTACAGCTCAGCGTTCAACACCATAGTGCCTACGAAGCTAATGACTAAGCTAAGGACCCTGGGACTAAACATCTCCCTCTGCAGCTGGATCCTGGACTCCCAACGGGTCACCCCCAGGTGGTAAGGGTAGGCAACAACACATCTGCCACGCTGATCCTCAACATGGGGGCCCTTCAGAAGTGTGTGCGTAGTCCCCTCCTGTATTCCCCGTTCACCCATGACTGCGTGGCCAAGCACTCCAACACCATCATTACGTTTGCTGACGACACAACAGTGGTAGGGCTGATCAACAACAACGATGAGACAGTCTATAGGGAGGAGGTCAGAGACCTGGCAGTGTGGTGTCAGGACAACAACCTGTCCCTCAACGTGAGCAAGACAAAGGAGATGATCGTGGACTACAGGAGAAGGATGGCCGAACACGCCCCTATTCACATGACAGGACTGTAGTGGAGCGGGTCGAGAGTTTCAAGTTCCTTGGTGTCCACATCAACAACAAACTATCATGGTCCAAACACACCAAGACAGTCGTGATGAGGGCACAACAACACCTTTTCCCCCTCAGAAGCCTGAAAAGATTTAGCATGGGTCCCCCGATCCTCAAAAGGTTCTACAGCTGCACCATCGAGAGCATCCTAACCGGTTGCATCACCGCCTGGTATGGCAACTTCTCGACATCCGACCGTAAGGTGCTATAGAGGGTAGTGCGTACGGCCCAGTACATCACTGGGGCCAAGCTTCGTGCCATCCAGGACCTATATAATAGGACCTGTCAGATGAAAGCCCAAAAAATTGTTAAAGACTCCCGTCACCCAAGTCATAGACTGTTCTTTCTGTTACCGCACGGCAATCGGTACCAGAGCGCCATGTCTAGGTCCAAAAGGCTCCTTAACAGCTTCTACCCCCAAGCCATAAGACTGCTGAACAATTAATCAAATGGCCACCCGGGCTATTTACATTGACCCCACCCACCCCTTTGTTTTTACACTGCTGCTACTCGCTGTTTATTATCTATGCATAGTCACTTTACTCCAACCTACATATATAAATTACCTCCAATAAAATGTACCCCGCACATTGACTGTATATAACCTCGTTATTGTTATTTTATTGTGTTGCTTTTTAATTTATTTTGTAAATATTTTCTAAAAACTCTATCTTGACCTGCATTGTTGGTTAAGGGCTTGTAAGTAAGCATTTCACGTTAAGGTCTACACCTGTTGTATTCGGTGCATGTGACAAATAACATTTGATTTGATGTTCAGGATTCCCCTAGTGGCCATTGACATTGCTGCAGCTTCACCAGACAGCTTCTCTCCACTGTTATTTGGTTCTGAACAGCAGATTGCAGGGATTCTGATCACGCTGTCTGTGGTGTTGAATATACATCTCTGCTATCAGCGCTATTTGCTTGTTTGTTTACATTATTATTCACGTGAACCCACAGGGATAACCTAAAAAAAGGTCTGGATAGACAGTCATATTTCCGACATGGATGTGAGGGTGCAACCCTACAATTTGAACCCTGCTAGCTAGAGACTTCTATGACAGCTTGATGCCTCTTGATGCCAGCTCCAGCCTCTCTGACTGACTGACAGACAGTGAGAGATGGGGCCGCCCGCTGCAATGCCAGACTGAAAAGTGGGAGAGTTTTGGCTGATACATGGATGGCCTTTTATTTCCCCTTCTGAGATTGACACTGGTGAATGACACACACACACACGAGAGAGAGAGCGAGAGAGACTGATAGCAGTCCCCTGCCTGTCGTAGTGACTGGCTCTGTGAAGGAGTGTTTGACAAACCCATTAGGGAGACGGCAGTGTAATACCTTGGTATGTGTGTCTGTAGTGACTGGCACAGGAAGACTTATAGTCGTTGAGATGACTGACGCACCATGTCTGACTGACATGTTACTGAGACAGTCTGTGCTGAGAAGAGACACTGAGACACTGACACCAAGAGAGAAGCCCTCAGACACATTGAGATACAGAGACAAAAGGACACGCCATGTGTGTCTGGGCTGGTTCCTGATACAAGACAGAGATATGGGGACAGTAAGGGGAGCAGTGGCCATTTTATCATGCACATCTTGGTGGAGCAAAAAAAAAGTGGGATGCATGTCAGCAAAGCCACTGCACAACACAACACTAAACAATACATGAATTGCACCTTACCACTGCTACACCTGGCTATCAGCGGAGCCTTGTCTGGCAGCAAAACAGTTCATTCAGCCTCATTTACTGCCTTTAAAAAAACATAGCTGATATGGCTGACTTGGTTAAACAAATGTGATTTCTACAGACAATTGAGATGTACAAACTATGGCATAAAGGAACAAGTGGATAAGAGGCAATCCGTAATTTAGAGTAAGACATTAATGAACGGGCTAGAATGGACGTAGTCAATATCATTATTTGTTCAGCACTTTTGAAATGTACAGTGACAATTCAGAACATGGACCATTCTACAGGGCTCTCGCTGTACACCAAGTCAGAACCGTAGGATAAATAAAGGGGAATATAAGCAGACAATGAAAGCACTTACAATATTCAACAATTACATTTCTCAAAAACAGGTTATAGATTACATGTGCACCACCAAGTCAGAACAGTAGGCAAAAATAGACAATTATTAGGGTGAGGTCCATGGGCTACTAACAGCTTACGACACAACATACACTTAGTATTACTTTCTTAGCTACAGTATACATATCTCCCTGGCATATTGCATCATTTATGATACAATACATTTTTGGACTCACCTTGTTGTGCTGTGCTCACTTGAACAGGAAGGTGACACAGTGGTCCTTTGTGGATTTACGATGCTTTCAAGACTACTGGGAACTCAGGAAAAAAAGTATAAATCGTGGTGACGTCAGTGATCTTCAGATCGTAGCTCTAGAAAGAGGCCAGAGTTCCCGATTTACAATTGCAAGTTGGATGAAAGTTCAAAACATATTTTCCCAGTCGTAGCTCATTTCTCCCGAGTTCCCAGTTGTCTTGAACTCACTAAAGTCAGATTTTGTAGTTCTGAGTTAAGTTATTTTGAGCGTAGCACAAATCATGCTTCATTGACAGCATGGCCAATGTTGAATGTTCATAATTTTAAACTAGGAAAAGAAACCCTTAATCTCAGACTTGGAACCACACAGCCACTCCACTGAATAGCAGGCTAATGATTGCTTTACAACGCTTGCAGTTAGCCACTGATTCCTTCCAAACCACTCATTGTTGAAATTCTGATTTCCAACTTGTTGTGTAATGTTTATGTCCAATGGCCGATGAGCATTGATTAGATATATATATATATATATATATACACACACACACACACACACACACACACACACACACACACACACACACACACACACACACACAATGGGGAGAACAAGTATTTGATACACTGATGATTTTGCAGGTTTTCCTACTTACAAAGCATGTAGAGGTCTGTAATTTTTATCATAGGTACACTTCAACTGTGAGAGACGGAATCTAAAACAAAATCCAGAAAATCACATTGTTTGATTTTTAAGTAATTAATTTGCATGTTATTGCATGACATAAGTATTTGATACATCAGAAAAGCAGAACTTAATATTTGGTACAGAAACCTTTGTTTGCAATTACAGAGATCATACGTTTCCTGTAGTTCTTGACTAGGTTTGCACACACTGCAGTGGGGATTTTGGCCCACTCCTCCATACAGACCTTCTCCAGATCTTTCAGGTTTCGGGGCTGTCGCTGGGCAATACGGACTTTCAGCTCCCTCAAATGTTCTATTGGGTTCAGGTCTGGAGACTGGCTAGGCCACTCAAGGACCTTGAGATGCTTCTTATGGAGCCACTCCTTAGTTGCCCTGGCTGTGTGTTTTGGGTCGTTGTCATGCTGGAAGACCCAGCCACGACCCATCTTCAATGCTCTTACTGAGGGAAGGAGGTTGTTGGCCAAGATCTCGCGATACATGGCCCCATCCATCCTCCCCTCAATAAGGTGCAGTCGTCCTGTCCCCTTTGCAGAAAAGCATCCCCTATGAATGATGTTTCCACCTCCATGCTTCACGGTTGGGATGATGTTCTTGGGGTTGTACTCATCCTTCTTCTTCCTCCAAACAGGGTGAGTGGAGTTTAGACCAAAAAGCTCTATTTTTGTCTCATCAGACCACATGACCTTTTCCCATTCCTCCTCTGGATCATCCAGATGGTCATTGGCAAACTTCAGACGGGCCTGGACATGCGCTGGCTTGAGCAGGGGGACCTTGCGTGCGCTGAAGGAATTTAATCCATGACAGCTTAGTGTGTTACTAATGGTTTTCTTTGAGACTGTGGTCCCAGCTCTCTTCAGGTCATTGACCAGGTCCTGCGGTGTAGTTCTGTGGTCCTTCTGTAGCTCAGTTGGTAGAGCATGGTGCTTGTAACGCCAGGGTAGTGGGTTCGATCCCCGGGACCACCCATACGTAGAATGTATGCACACATGACTGTAAGTCGCTTTGGATAAAAGTGTCTGCTAAATGGCATTTATTTTATTATTATTATTATTAGTTCTGGGCTGATCCCTCACGTTCCTCATGATCATTGATGCCCCACGAGGTGAGATCTTGCATGGAGTCCCAGACCGAGGGTGATTGATCATCATCTTGAACTCCTTCCATTTTCTAATAATTGCTCCAACAGTTGTTGCCTTCTCACCAAGCTGCTTGCCTATTTTCCTGTAGTCCATCCCAGCCTTGTGCAGGTCTACAATTTTATCCCTGATGTCCTTACACAGCTCTCTGGTCTTAGCCATTGTGGAAAGGTTGGAGTCTGTTTGATTGAGTGTGTGGACAGGTGTCTTTTATACAGGTAACGAGTTCAAACAGGTGCAGTTAATACAGGTAATGAGTGGAGAACAGGAGGGCTTCTTAAAGAAAAACGAACAGGTCTGTGAGAGCCGGAATTCTTACTGGTTGGTAGGTGATCAAATACTTATGTCATGCAATAAAATGCTAATTGACGCTGAACCAATTGTGCGCCACCCCATGGGTCTCCCGGTCATGGCCAGCTGCGACAGAGCCTGGACCTCTAGTGGCACACCTAGCACTGCAATGCAGTGCCTTAGACCACTGCGCCATCCGGGAGACGCACCAATACATATTATCTATAATTTCTCTTCATTATTTCTCTTCATATGACAAGGATTAAAAAGGATTTTCCAGTAGATTGTCGACTTGATTCATGATGATGACTGCTAGCTAAGATTTTGAAAGTAGTCCAATCAAAGCTACTGTTTATATGTGATTTGATGTGATTTTATCTGTGGCCAATGACCTTGAGCCTTCTTGGATGGGCACTTCTAATGTAACTCTATGGCAGCACTCAAGGGGTTAGAATTCTCTAGCTCTACCCTTAGACTTGGCTGTGACGTAGTGTCCCCATGAGTGACAGAACACTGAGTTTATGCAGCTTTGTTAGCTCAATTATATATATTTTTTTTCTCACATTCTTTGCACACTGATATGTGACACGTGTTAATGCCAAAATAACATGCAAAACAGGCAAGCCTTTTTTTTTTGGCTCTGCCCCACCTGCCCTGAATGACGGGTCGGCACTGAAGGGGAGACACAGATATAGAAATATACAGAAAATACCAGAGGACAGCCACTGGTGTGTCCACATTTACAGGAGGGTGTGACTAAATCTAGGTGTCAGACTTGTTACACAGTGTTGTTGGGGTCAAATGTCTATGATAGATGGGTCCAATAAAAAGAAAGGGGAAAGTGAGTTAGAACAGAGAAATAGTAGAGAGACATAAAGGGAGACAGTGGTAGAACGAGAGAGCAGGGAGAGTGAGATACAGAGGAGAGAGACAGAGACAAAGTGTGAGACCAAGAGAAAAGAGTGATGGTGAATTGAGGGTGTGTGTGGATTAGTGTGTGCGGCCGGGGCCGGCAGCAGGCAGCTGAGCAGAACCAGCCAGCCCTCACAAACCAATCAGGCCTTCATTAGGCCGGGCGGGAGGGATCGATGGGCAGCCTGCATCAATTAAACAGGACCCACACCACACACACACCTAGGTTACACAACGCTTAACACACCCACACTACACAACTCGAGACACACGCCTTCCCTACATAATGCTATACACAACTACGCTACGCAATACTACACACACCTTCAGGCTACACACACACACACACGCGCACGCACACACACACACACGCACACACACCTTCACTACACAATTATACACAATAGTATAGACACATCACACATCTACACACTATACTAAGCATATGCATAATGTATGCTCACAGGCCACAAGCACCTACACTATACACTAATATTCAACACTAGACACTATAGAACATCTGAATACATACACCACTATAATACACCACAGAACATTAATATAGGACACCACAGACATAGGATATAGATCAGCTGCATTAATATGAAATGTTATGAGAATGGCAATTTAAATCACTGAACATCTTACAGACTGTGGCTTTAAGGTTTTAAAACCCACAATCAGCTGTACATGTTTTTTAAAGTATTCTTTATCCTTGTATGATTGACGACAAGAAATAAAAACACTACAAGCACTATAAGGATTTCAGTAAATCCAGGCAATTTACAGACAGCGATACACAAACAAAACGGACCATCTTTTAGCGGGAATGTCTGAGTCCTGATAACAAACAGAACTTTCCAGAGCATTACCTCACAACGAGGCCTCCACTCAACCCGTGATCTGTCCAAACACACTTTGAGACTCACACAAACACTCACAGCATCGATAACACCCAATTACACACACGCTCGCACATGGTGGGTCCTGAACACACAATTACACGCGCTCCGGACAAACTTTTATGAACACTCAATTACACACGCGCATAAATCACCAACCAAGCGCGCACTCAGCGTGAACACACACAGGCAGGCGCATGCACGTGGGATCACAGGCAGGCGCATGCACGTGGGATCACAGGCAGGCGCATTCCACTCACTGTCCCTGGCACAAACCATAGGCTGAAATAAATTCTACAAACAAAAACTCACCATAAAATAAACGTGTCTGTTTTCGACGATTACCGGGCCACGCTTCCTGAGCCCTATGCGTCACCTGCGCAACGCGGCATTGACACGTCAGTCTCTCACGGCTAACGCAATGTGACAGTGTTTAGATTATAATATCTGGCCCGTATTACTGAGCATTAACGCCATTACCGCGCCCCGCCCTCGCCAGAGACGTTCAGGTGGGCCATTCTGGGGCTGAGAGAGAGAAAGATGAGGAAATTGAGAAAATCCATTGGAGGAAAGAGGGAGGATGAAAACAAGGAGAGATGTGTGCATAGGAAAACAGAAATGGTCAAATCAGTTTAGTTCTCTATTGGAATAGTATTTTGGTGATTCTGGAAGAGAATGTAAACATTTGACAATTAACTGGGAAAGATTGAGTCTTTTTGGTTGATTTGATAGTTTTCAGAGGGGTTACTGTTTGAAGGGTCCTGGACTGTAGGCCCTAGTACTGTAGGCCCTAGTACTGTAGGCCCTAGTACTGTAGGCCCTAGTACTGTAAACCCTAGTACTGTAGGCCCTAGTACTGTAGGTCCTAGTACTGTAGGCCCTAGTACTGTAGGCCCTAGTACTGTAAACCCTAGTACTGTAGGCCCTAGTACTGTAGGCCCTAGTACTGTAGGCCCTAGTACTGTAGGCCCTAGTACTGTAGGCCCTAGTACTGTAGGCCCTAGTACTGTAGGCCCTAGTACTGTAGGCCCTAGTACTGTAGGCCATTTAATGAGCAGATTAACTTGCCACCTAAACCTGGATGCCATCAAAAACATCCATATTCTCAATGGAAAGGGTTGAAAAGATGCTCTCATTAAATGGTTGTGTGCGCGTGTGTGTGTGTGTGTGTGTGTGTGTGTGTGTGTGTGTGTGTGTGTGTGTGTGTGTGTGTGTGTGTGTGTGTGTGTGTGTGTGTGTGTGTGTGTGTGTGTGTGTGTGTGTGTGTGTGTGTGTGTGTGTGTGTGGCGGGGGTGGTTTGAGGTAATAACAATAACTAATTGGGGAGGGGGGACCAAACCCAACCCAATGGATATAAAGCCATTTTAATAATGAACAGCTGAACAAGAACCATCACTTGATATGATTTAGTGTTTACACTGAGCCACGTTCTGCTTCATATTGCTTTTCTCAGCCTTCATTTGTTTCTCACAAAGAAAACACTTATTATCTCAGCCTTGTTGTTTTAATTAGGGAAATGAATACATACGAATAAATGAATATGGCCTGCACCCTCCAGACAGTAGCACCCACCCAGGCCTAGCTACGCCCATGCCTCCCTGCCTGGGATGTATTTGCGCACTGTAATTAACACTTAATAAGTAAGTGATTCATTATGATTAGTGTGTGGATTCGCTGTAATGGCCTCTCTCTGTGCTAGCAATCAACCTCACCCTGTTTACCCGTTCGTGGATCTCTCTATCTGTCTCTGTCTTCACACGCGCTCATCTCCTCCCCAATCTGCATATCCGCCACTGTTCTTCGTGCCCCTCCATCCCTCTGTTGGTGACGGAGGGCCATTGGCTGTGTCTCGCTCCATCCCTCTGTTGGTGACGGAGGGCCATTGGCTGTGTCTCGCTCCATCCATCTGTTGGTGACGGAGGGCCATTGGCTGTGTCTCGCTCCATCCCTCTGTTGGTGACGGAGGGCCATTGGCTGTGTCTCGCTCCATCCCTCTATTGGTGACGGAGGGCCATTGGCTGTGTCTCGCTCCATCCCTCTGTTGGTGAAGGAGGGCCATTGGCTGTGTCTCGCTCCATCCCTCTGTTGGTGACGGAAGGCCATTGGCTGTGTCTCGCTCCATCCCTCTGTTGGTGACGGAGGGCCATTGGCTGTGTCTCGCTCCATCCCTCTGTTGGTGACGGAGGGCCATTGGCTGTGTCTCGCTCCATCCCTCTGTTGGTGACGGAGGGCCATTGGCTGTGTCTCGCTCCATCCCTCTATTGGTGACGGAGGGCCATTGGCTGTGTCTCGCTCCATCCCTCTGTTGGTGACGGAGGGCCATTGGCTGTGTCTCGCTCCATCCCTCTGTTGGTGACGGAGGGCCATTGGCTGTGTGACGGAGGGCCGTGTCTCCTCCATCCCTCTGTTGGTGACGGAGGGCCATTGGCTGTGTCTCGCTCCATCCCTCTGTTGGTGACGGAAGGCCATTGGCTGTGTCTCGCTCCATCCCTCTGTTGGTGACGGAGGGCCATTGGCTGTGTCTCGCTCCATCCCTCTGTTGGTGACGGAGGGCCATTGGCTGTGTCTCGCTCCATCCCTCTGTTGGTGACGGAGGGCCATTGGCTGTGTCTCGCTCCATCCATCTGTTGGTGACGGAGGGCCATTGGCTGTGTCTCGCTCCATCCCTCTGTTGGTGACGGAGGGCCATTGGCTGTGTCTCGCTCCATCCCTCTGTTGGTGACGGAGGGCCATTGGCTGTGTCTCGCTCCATCCCTCTGTTGGTGACGGAGGGCCATTGGCTGTGTCTCGCTCCATCCCTCTGTTGGTGATGGAGGGCCATTGGCTGTGTCTCGCTCCATCCCTCTGTTGGTGACGGAGGGCCATTGGCTGTGTCTCGCTCCATCCCTCTGTTGGTGACGGAGGGCCATTGGCTGTGTCTCGCTCCATCCCTCTGTTGGTGACGGAGGGCCATTGGCTGTGTCTCGCTCCATCCATCTGTTGGTGACGGAGGGCCATTGGCTGTGTCTCGCTCCATCCCTCTGTTGGTGACGGAGGGCCATTGGCTGTGTCTCGCTCCATCCCTCTGTTGGTGACGGAGGGCCATTGGCTGTGTCTCGCTCCATCCATCTGTTGGTGACGGAGGGCCATTGGCTGTGTCTCGCTCCATCCCTCTGTTGGTGACGGAGGGCCATTGGCTGTGTCTTGCTCCATCCATCTGAGCGTCATTAGCCAAGCAGAGACTGATGCAGGCTGGGGAGGAACCAGAGCCGTCATCACACTGAGGGATCACTCACTTTTGAAGGGGGAAGGGGTGTTTAAGGGTGTGTGTGTGTGTGTGTGTGTGTCTGTGGGAGTGGGGGGTGATCCCTTAATTTACTTAACAAAAGGTACATCTCAATAGGTGGTCCAGGAATGACATGACACGGCATACGTGTGTGTACATTACTGTATCTGTACATGGGCTATTGTTTTTCACCCGAAAGGAAAGAAAATAGCTGGAGAGCGTCTTTTAAGAGTTGGTGGGGGGGGTTGTATAGAGGGGTTTGTTGGTGATTATGTCAATAATCAAAGGCCTATGCCAAAGGGTTATGGTAGTGCTGACATTAAGAAGACAAGAGATACAACTATCCACCAATAAATTATTTCAGGGAGGTGCATGGACCTTCTACAACTCCGGGTTCTAAACCCAAACAATCCGGTTGAGGATCCATGAGGATTTTCAGCAAGCTATTCTTGACAGCAGTTTACCTGGGTCATTATATACAGTCAAAGAACAGGTTTTTTTTCTCCCCTTCCTTGCTCCTTCCCTCCCTATAGAATGTTCCTCACCCTCAAAATAATTTATTGGTCATTTTAGCCCCTTTGGGAGCATGCGGCGATCAATTCTCTCTTCTCTTCATGATGGTCTTAGCGCTTGGCCACAGGAGTTTGACCTTCTCTAAGAGATCTATCCATTTATCTGTCCATCCTGCTACCTACCTATTAATGTTTTCATATTGCTTCTGGGTTTCTGGCGCCTGTTGACGATAAAGACTCGTGTTCATCAAGCCATTATCTCTGTCTGTTTGTGCAATTATATGCCCTGGTCCTAAAGCGGGGCCAAAATCAGCCGGGGAAGAAAATGACGGGTCATTGTTGAGAATATGCACTTGAGACAGAGGGAAACACATTGTGTGGGTTGTGATGGTGGGATACAGGGAAGAGCAGGGTCAGGTTGAGAGTAAATTACATATCACATTACCTAGTGAGGGTCACCCAATTCCTCCCAATCTTTCACCATCCTCACCACAGTAACAGCTATTTCTGTTTGTCTGTCTATGCACCTGTCTGTTAAAAGTATTGTAAACATTAAAGCTAATGTCCAGGACTCTATCAACGGCAACAGTTTCAAGTCCTTGGACAGCAACCCCAGCAGGCACCGTCAGACTATAGTCAAATTTCAGCACTGGACAGCAACCACTCATTAGTAAAATGTCTTGTTTTCTTGTATGAGAGGACCATTTATTGGCAGGCATATCACAATTGTTGCTCTCAGTATTTATATTTAATCTCTACAAAATAATATTAATAACAAGTATGAAGATCTTGCCTTTCTGGTTTTGCTTTCATACCTAGAATCACCTATATAGACATGTCATATGGTCAGACATGATCAAGTGTAAACAACTGTACAAAGAGATGTACTTACAGTGGTAGGCAGACAGACTCAGTCATCTCCATGTTGGTCCCACAGGGAGATTGCTGACAGGGGTTTGACTTCTTTCTAAGAGAGGTCACAACCTGAGGAAGTATAACCTGGTTCGGCTATAGTAAAACCTAAGGGAACATAATAACACGTAGAGAAGCATGGTAGGACAAGCCTACTGGAGGATGGAGGGGTAATCTGAACTAATGTTAGAACATAGAGATCATATTAAATGTTCTCATTCTTAATTCTATGTGTTAAAAGACATCATTATGGAAAGGAAGGTATTTTTAATGACATGATGAGAAGGGATTTCAAATCCAGGCCCTGCGGTCCAGAGTGCTGCTGGTTTTCTTTACTCCCCGGTAGTTCATTGATTGATTAATGTCATCGATTACCCTCCTTTTTCCTTTTTCTCATCACTGTGATGGTTAGTTTGTTCTTATTTACACTTACATAGATAAGCGTACAGAACTTTCACCTCAATACCTCTCGTTAGTTCCATTCTACAACACACACTCCCTCTCCCTCTCCCTCTCTCTCTCTCTTCCACTCACGGCCTTTCCATTCTCATCCCTCTCTCTCATGCCCCTTCTCTCTTTCCTCTCATTCACACCCCCTTTCTGTCCCTTCCAATCTCCCTCTTCCTCTCTCTCCCTCTTCTCTGGCTCACAGGGCAGTATTATATATTCCAGTCCCATGCTTTGCATGATTTGGGCAATAGATGAAGCTATATCCCTCTCTCCTCATCCGTCTCTCCCCTCCCTCTCTCTTCGTCCGTCTCTCCCCTCCCTCTCTCTCGCCTTGTTGTTTAATGTTTCAATTTGGAGGAAGCAAACATTCAATCAGACAGATTAACTGTTTAATGCATGTCATCAGTCAAACTGTCTAGGAGAGGGGGGCCCCCTCGGCCTAACGCTTTCTCCTCTCTCCCCCCTCCACCCACGCTACGTCCTTCTCACTCCCCTGCTCTCCACGTGCCCACTGTCTACTCTCATTCAGGCTGGCCCATCCAGCACCAAGCACAGACACAGCAGTGTATACACACACACACACACACACACACACACACACACACACACACACACACACACACACACACACACACACACACACACACACACACACACACACACACACACACACACGGTTCACACTGATATACATATAAATATATAGCTTAGGCAAAGTGTCAAATGTGCTCAGACACACCAGTACACAGACGGAATAGAGACGTATTTGCGTGTGTGTGTGTGTGTGTGTGTTTCAGCAGTACATGAAACATTCAGTGGGATTCCGATGCCACATATCTCGATGTGCTAAAGGACACGTGGTGATTCACTTAGGATGGTAAAACTGCTTTACACAATTAAGTCACACTCTCTTAACAGACGACAGTCACACACACATACACATCCCGTAGGCCAGTGGACAGGGAAATCAAAGTGACACGGATGTAGAGCAAGAGAGTGAAAGATTAGAGGAAATGAAAATAGTAAAGAGGAAAGAGGGAGAGAAGGAAAGGGTTGCAGAGCGTGGTGGAGGTGGAGTAGACTGGAAAATAGGGCCAATAGAGACGTGCACTTTAGGAATGAAATGAAATACACTCTAGATGCAGCCTGAGTTATGAAGTGTATTGTAATCAAGACATTTTCAACTGTTAATTTCTATTAAATGTTTTTGATGAATGAATATGAATGTCAGTGTCAATGTACATCTGCTTACAGATATCACTGCAACAGTTATAGAATTTCCATTAAAACTTCTCTCGCTCTCATTTTCACCCTTTTTTTTACATGCTCGATCTTGATCACTTTCACTGCTCCCCATCTCTATGTTTCTCCCTCCCCCTCTATCCCTCCTCCTTCCTCCTCTTCCTCTCCTGGTGCCCCAGTGCATCCCCCCCCCCCCCACACACACACACACTCTCTGACCACAGCACTGAGGGATGGTGTCTAAACCAGGTAAGTATTGACAGGGAGCTCCAGTGACATGAGGAGAGAAGAGGCAGTCAATGCCCAGACACACAGGTCAGGGGTCAATGACAAAAGGTAGGTGTCCTTGCCTGGATAGAAGAGGGGGTGGGATGGAGAAGGGAGGGAGAGTAAATGGAGGGAGGGAGAGAGGGAGAGAGAAGCAATGGACAACAAAATACACAGAACAAGTACTGACGTGTAAATGTGAGACTGGAAGGATTAAGACAATCCGTTTCTGACACCTACACAAATCAATGGATTAGAGGTCCTCATTATATATAGAACTTTCACACAATCAAATAATCCCACAATTAGTTGGATTGATCTCAAATTGAGAGAAAGTATTGAGAGAGATGGACTGAGACAAAGAGAATGAATGAAATGTTAGCGAGGAGTTGACAAGAGTGGGTATGCCACTGGACTAGGATTAGGATGAACACACACACACACACACACACACACACAGTATGTATTGACACAGAGGGAGAGTGTCAGTGTGTATTGAACGGCGGTGGTAAGCGAGCCCTCCCCTCCCGCCCTCTCTCTCTCTCTCTCTCGGATATCAGTCCCTTCTCCTCTAATCATTTCCTTCCTTCTGGCCCTCTCTTCTTTCTAATGCAATTATCCATCATTCATCTCTCTCTCCTTCTCTTTATCAATTTCTTTCTGGTTACATTACATTTGTACTCTTTGCTTGGATGGCAATGGCCTTTTGCTGCATCTCAAATAACTGACTCCTCTTCTTCCTTTATCTAAAGCTTCCCTTGTTGTTTATTCTTTTGTTGGTTCTCACCTTCTGCTCTTTTGTTCTGATCAATTTACACTCTCAAAGAGTGAAACAAAATATCACTCATCCATGTATGTCACTCTCCAAATCCTAAAGGAACTTTCCTATGGTAAATATAAATGTCTATTACGTCTAACCTTTATGAACAGAATTCAATTATTATTGTTATCAAGCAAATACACAGACAGTAACAATGAAACAATGTAATGTATCGATATATATTATCATGTTTTAATGAAACACTGTGATGTCATTACTCCATTTCCTGATTGCCATGGTGTCAGGTGTTACTCAGTGAGGCCAGGTGGTCTCATCTCTGCAGTAAGAATAGAAAATACAACACCTGATGGTGAACAGTGGAGCACCCACCTGCTCTATAACCTCTCTGGAACTGGCCCAAATCATTAGATGCTGTTGGAGTCAACAACAACAACAACAGATCTATGATCAGCTCTCCCTCCCTTAGCTTCAATCTTAGCCTTTATGAGCAGAACAAGATGGCATGCCTGGGACCAGCTATTTAGCTGACCATAAGATGTAGTTAGACATACAATAACAACCACCAGCCAGAAACAGACAACCCTCTAATGTGTGGCCCTCAACTTGTGGGCTAAAACATAGCCTACAGATTTTGGGACCTATACTGTAAACAAAACCAACGCCACAGGCTAGTACAGTCTTAAGATACACTTCAGAAGGAATCAGCTGTGTGTGTCCCTCCAATGCCCACATTTGGGGAGCACTCCACTCCTCTAATCTATGCACTGTATATAATCACATGTACTGTATAAGCCATTGACTGCCTTGGGCACTTCCCCTCGAAGAGGTGCTTTGTCTCTCTGCCAGTTCACCTTGATAACACACACACACATACACGCACACACATGCACACACACACACACACCGCCTTGTTCTGCGCCAGACGTTCTCTTAATGAACAGAATGCGAACATTGTTAATTTGTTGACGTACTTTCCCTGGTCTCTCCTCCTTCCATCTTGCTCAATCTTCCTCTATCCATCTCTCTCTCTCTCTGTTTCTCTCACTCTCTCTGTTTCTCTCACTCTCTCTGTCTCTCTCACTCTCTGTCGCGCTCTCTCTCTCTGTTTCTCTCGCTCTCTCTGTCTGTCTCTGTCTCTCTGTCTCTCTCACTCTCTGTCGCGCTCTCTCTCTCTGTTTCTCTGCTCTCTCTCTGTTTCTCTCACTCTCTGTCTCTCTCACTCTCTGTCGCGCTCTCTCTCTCTGTTTCTCTCGCTCTCTCTGTCTGTCTCTGTCTCTCTGTCTCTCTCAAATGTGCAAGTTCTTGATCTCTTCTGAAATGAAAGTATACACAGAGCTCAGATTCTGTTTTTGAGAAGTACACTTACAGTATATACATTTAATGCAATGTAACTCTCTAAAATGAAGTAATGTAAGAGGTTAGTGATATATGAATGAGCCCATGACACAAGTGTTTGGTCACTTTCATATGAACCCTGTATGAACTCAGTATGTTGAGGATATCCTTTGAATTATGATTTTCAGCCTAATTCAAGAAGACCATTCATCTGATGGGAAGATGTGGGTGTTTATAGCCTGGGCTAGTGTGTGGCGGTAGGAAGGAGGTTTGTTGATTTCTGGTTCTGCCAAGGAAATAAAGGAAAAGGAAGATAGCATGTATTTTCTTACCTCCTGTTAGGTCTTTAGAAAAGTTGAGTGGAGAGAGAAAATAAATCAAACGGAGCATTTTCACAGTAACAGGCGTATTGGCAGACAACCACCTTTCCCCGCAAATTTGCGAACTGTGCTTCCTGCCTTGCGCTCAGAGTTCTTCCGGAAACAGATGGTTGCCGGAATGTCCTCGAGCAAAGTTCTACACAACTTGCTAGCCAAGAGGCGCGTGACGACGGTGTGCGCATCTCTGACAACTTCTGCTATTTTCTATCGTCGTCCTCTTTGCATGAAAAAACATGCAAACAGTCTTTAAAATATATCTTGAAGTGTAACACCAAAAATAGACAAATGAGATGGATGAAAAGTAGGCCTATTCGGTGCAATAGGCTGTTTATCTCTACGTTGGAATATATTGGAATATATGTGGCCCACATATGTCATATGCAAATGTTAGAATGACAAGAACTGCCTACAAAGTTCAAAAAGTGATGCAGTCTGGAATATTTAAGGAATCTGCAACGTGAACTCGATCTGGCGCTGACCAAAAGCGAGGTGCTGACCTGACGCTGTCCATGGTGCTGAAATAGCTAACGCCTGACCATAGCAAAGCGCACGGTCATTATGCGTTCAATGAAACTCATATATAGCAACATTGGCAATAGGCCCAATATGAATAGGATATTGTAGGCTGCACATTTTGAATCCCATAGGCCTAGGCTATGACTATATGAGAACCGTATCCAACAGTTTCACTTTGGCCTATGAGGGAGTCGTGGGACGACAGAGGCCTAAACGAGACGCAGAGTGTTTCAACCACCTCTTTTAATGGACTTACAGACTCATTTCCAATTAGCCCGTTGTAATCCGCAGCTCATCCCTGTTTTACGCCCCGCTTGTCCTACACCCGATACTTTGATCTGGACTCAGCGGGCCTGACGCTCCGGTCCTTTGTTAATGACTTCGTCGGGACTAATCTCAGTGACCCGGCGTAACCTTGACCACCCACTCCCCGGCCTTGGGTTTGGTTCATCACCGCCCCGGACACACAACGTTTCCCGGGAGAAAGACCTTGATCGTTTCATCAAACGGTGCACGCCGTCGACTTCCCTCTCATCCTAACATGGAGGAGGGGGCACCGCCATCGAGCAAATGATCTATAAACAGCGCAGGCTAATAGTCAAATGGGTAATGAGATACTTTATTGAAACTTCAAGAAGCATGGGCTGAAAACTAAAATAAACTAAATAAGTGGTGGAGAAGATTTTGCATATGGCTATTGTTGATTGATGGATGGGATGTATGGAAAGTTTTTTCTCTCCCTCTGAAGACAGACGTGATAAGGGAAGGGGGGTAGGCTATAATGTCGCAGCAGCTAACAATGATCTTAATGGGAGTCTACGTTTGTCATCATTGTATCATTAATAACGGAACGCCAATTTAACAACACTTCAACCAAAGATAATGGGGAGAGTTAATACGGAGGCGTATACATCAATCGTTTTGCATATATTTAGTCAAACGGGTACAGAAAATGATACGCACAAACGAAAAAACTCAATCGGATGAAGATAAAAACGGTTTCACTGGCTCTTATTGCAAAGCAGTATACAACACAAGACACTCTCACAAGCACTCAAACTCAAACAGAGAGAAGGATAGGGAGAGAGAGAAGGGGGAGAGAGAGTGAGAGACCCACACAGCCGCATCTCTCACCCCCACCCCTCCCTCCTTCCTTCTCTATCTCTCGCTCTCTCTCTCTCTCTCTCCTCTCTCTCTCCTTCACTGGAAAAAAACGGCAAGCAGCCGAGACTAGCAGGGCCGCACATAGCTGATCAATATTCGATTTAGTTGCTAATTTAGGGCCTTTCTATACCTGTCATCCCGTGATGTATGAGTCCTAACCCGAGGTCGCCGCGGAAAAGAAGAAGGAAAAAAAAGAAGAAGAAAAAATCAAACACCAGTCAACTTTTCACTTAACAATAGAGCGACTTGAATATTATTTATGGGCGAAAGGCTCACTTTATGGGTGAATTGCTCCTATAGCTGGCGGAATGATGAAGCGCCTTGTAAGTACATGCCACACAGGCATTGACACAGGCGTAAACAGACACACAGGGGACAAAACATGTAAACATGTGAAAACATGCTGTTGTGTATAATGCCTGCAAAGAGAGGAAGCATTGGCATCAGCACACATCAATTGAGTATCGATACACGTATAACTAACTACATAGGAGCTCACAGCTTGTGTTTTTTTATGTAAAGGGGATTTAGTTAGTACAACATCAGTGATGGCATTTGACATTTGGCCATTGTACATTATTGTACATTATAACATACTATAGCATAGGTGCGGCACGTAGCCTAGTGGTTAGAGCGTTGGGCCAGTAACCGAAAGTTTGCTCGATCGAATCCCTGAGCTGACAAGGTAAAAATCTGTCGTTCTGCCCCTGAACAAGGCAGTTAACCCACTGTTCATAGGCCTTCATTGTAAATAAGAATTTGTTCTTAACTGACTTGCCTAGTTAAAAAAATGTAATAAAATAAATAAACATATGGGTTGAAAACAAGCCTTTTACTGTTAGATAGTTACATCTAGAGACTTTCCTAAGAACACACACACACATCACAATCCCTGCTTTATTTTATCACTTAATGTCTTACCGATCGATCACTGTTCTAAGGATGTTATCAATAATTTGAAAGCTTGATTAACTTCAGCGTTTCCACAACAATTCTCCACGTTTATAGTCTCTCGAATTTTTAATTAACGCTTGCTTAATTAGTTCGAGATCGTTTAGGAGTAAGATGCTTTATTTTAGGGGGAGGGGTGGAAATTAACATAGAAATCTCGGCTGATAAATTGATATATTATCAGGAAAGAAATGTTGTAGGAATTTCTTGGCGGAACGAATCATAAACAGACATCCATCAAAATAAGGCAGCTAGAGATAAAATATGATTCTTTAGCAATATTATTTAATTATTTGATGCCTTTACAACTGTTTAAATGTTTTAGACTAGAATAATGAGAATACAGTCATAATGTACTTTAGTACTGCCTCTTCACAAAGGCCAATTAAATTGCTTATTGCTAAATATTGTATCAAAAGGGCTCAATAAACAACGACAGGCCAACAGACCACTATTTATCTCCCACAAACAAATAATTTCAGTAGGTCTGTCATTGGGCGAATATAAAGCATCTTTGATATGAAAGTACTGACTTTGTCTGTGGTGCAGTAGAGGGCCATTCCTCCCTCTCATTGGATCTGTAAAGATAATCAAACATGATGCATCGACAATTTTAGATACAATTTCCACTTCTATTGTTTTAGGGGTCAGTGGAATGAGTCAAAGGTCACAGTGGTCAAGGTCTGGGTGATTTGCTGAAGGTAACATATATTCCAGACAAAGAGGAAAGCTCTAACTGTGTATTAGTTTGGCATCAGACTGAAGACCTAATGGTGAATAAATGAATGCATGTTCTAATGCAATGCTAGTTCATAGAAGGCATTTCATTAGTGTAATCAGTTGAAGGATCAATGAGCTGGCATTAGCAACACGACTATTGGCCAACGATCTCCTAAGAGATCTGTGGTGACTTTGTCACCTGCAGAATATCTAATGTTAATATTTCAGAACCATGGACAGCGATGATAGCTGTGTTCAGAGTTTCCAACCTTCAGCACTACAGGGCAAAGGACTGGGACTGTCAGCCATAGTTTTTATTTTTCTCTTTAGAATTGTAAATAGTCGACACCACCTAAGGGCTCTCAGAGACTTCTGGACAGACCAATGGAGAAATAACACACTATGATCAAACATGAGGTGAATAAATATACTCATTTATGTTAGTTGTTGTAGGTCCCTTATTAGAAGCCTATGAACTAATGATTGTGAGTCATTGGCTTTAGACTGTGATTTCAAATTATTCACACACATTCAATCATACAACACAAATGTGACTCTTTTACAGTATACAAACAAACCATGATAGTGGATGGAGAATGGTTCAACTTGGCCTGTATATAGCTCCCTCAGCTCAGTCCTATAGGATCCAGTTGTTTGGTGGAAGTGTGAGTGTGATTTCCCCAGACCCTGCTCTCCAGGGACACCCCGCTCCCCTCTCTGAGCCCGGCTGGTTAAATGGACAGGTCATTCATTCCCTGCTGCCTTTCAATCTCCCCTCCCTAGATGGGCCCTCACTGCCTTAAAGGCCACATTTCCCTGCCCATTATCTACAAGTCACAGGGAATATCTCATCGCACTGCAGAATGATAACCCAATCAACACCATCGTAATCATCATAACCCAATCAACACCGTTGTAATCATCACCAGTAAATGGGGACAACTCACTCATAAGGAAGTAAGGAATAACAGAAAGATAGAAATAAGATGAGGCTGATAAGAGTTTTACATATTGTAAGCAGAGAACATGTTCAATGAGAGCGTTTTCCGTTACCTGTAAGTAACAAGGAATATGCCACGACATTGTAGAAAGGAAAATTAAGGTGAAAAAGATGTGGCCACTTATGGTGCTAATAACTGCTTAACTTGTACATGTGATTGCTACTGCTTATTATCTATCTTGTTGACTAGTCCCTTTACCCCTACCCATATGTACATACAGTATCTACCTCAATTACCTCGTACACCTGCACATCAACTCGATATTGGTTATCGCTACTCATTGTGTATTTATTCCTCATGTTATTATGTTTTTATAATTTTTCTATAATGTTGGAAGGGCTGGTAAGTCAGCATTTCACTGATAGTCTACACCTGTTGTTTACGAAGCCTGTGAGAAATACAATTTGATTGGATTCTAATCTCTACACCAACACCAGCGAGCTACAGATGTTCGATCTTAATTTGAGCCAGTTTGCTACTGCAGGAAAATAATCCTGCACCAACAGGAAATGTGAATTATTATGTGGATTAGAATTAATGGACATTTGACATATTTTTCATGTGGGAAAATCAAGTCTGAAATTTCTAAGTGAAAATTACAAACATCAAAAGCCTTGTTGAACCTCAAATACATTACACGTTTTAAATGTCCTGCAACAGGATGATCAAATTAAGATCCCACATCTATAGGGGCATAATTTAAATGAGTCAAATGAAATGGGTGCCAACTCCCAAGAGCCTATATGACAGGCATAGAGCTGTGTGCTGGGAATGAGAGATGATCAGAGTGTCCATTAAGTCTCTTGTCTGTGTTGATGACGGTGGTCCTGACTGGGCCGGTTAACAGTGTTATTAATAATCCTATGATCTATGAGCTTGTCTGATGTCAGTCAGCCATTAGAGACTTGCCTCTAAGTTCTCCACACTTGGTTTCCTTGACGCCGGTGTCGGCAGCGGAGCAGAGGCCTGTTCACATAACTGTGCGTTAATAGGCAAAGAGTGATGGGGGATACGGAGGTGAGGAGGGGGGGGGGGGGTTTAAAAGGCAGGGTCATCATTTACAGGGATGATTAGGTGCCTTGACTGACCCATGCCCTGCATCTCACTCACCAGAGACAAATGATGGACAGATAGACAGACCAGAGATAAAGAGATAGAGAGAGAGCGGGAGGAATTGGAGACTTAGAAAGAGAACAAGCTTATGAAATGGGGAGACTGCAGACAGATAGGGAGGCCAAAAGAGAACAGAAGAAAATATGACCAGAGGAAACAGAAACAAAATTAGTGAGAGTAAAAGAGAACAAGGTATGGTGCTCTGACAGGATGTCTAGTGGGCAGAGCAGTAGCCTAGAAGGTAGGGGTGCTATGATAGAATGTCTAGGAGGCAGAGCGGTAGCCTACAGACAGAGTCAAGTGGAGGGGACATTTAAGGGGCCTAATCAGAGCTGAATGAGCCATGTTAGGAGGGAGGAACTAACGAACACCGACTAGCAGGTCTCCCCTGACCTCTCTCTAACTCCCTTTCTCACACCTCTACTTTCCCCCCCTTCATATCCTCACTTCATTCCTCCCCGTCCATCCTGCACTCTTTCCCTTCACTCTACAAACAAAGTTGCCCAGTGTTGACTGGACTCTGGAGGTCGAGGAGAGAGAGAGAGAGAGAGAGAGAGAGAGAGAGAGAGAGAGAGAGAGAGAGAGAGAGAGAGAGAGAGAGAGAGAGAGAGAGAGAGAGAGAGAGAGAGAGAGAGAGAGAGAGAGAGAGAGAGAGAGAGAGAGAGAGAGAGAGAGAGAGAGAGAGAGAGAGAGAGAGAGAGAGAGAGAGAGAGAGAGAGAGAGAGAGAGAGAGAGAGAGAGAGAGAGAGATTCTTTCTAATTTAAATAAACCCTTCGGCAGACTGAAACTGGCAGCAAGCTTCCCCTCCACGCGCCGGTGAAAGAAAGAGAAGAAGGGAAAAGGGAAAAGAGGGAGGGCAAAAGGAAAGGAGAGATAGATAGATGGATATAGAGATGTCTCCATGTTGGTTTGGTTATCCGCATGGGAGAGCTAGGGGCGGGGGACAGGGGTCGAAAGGAATAGGCTAAAGTGGAAAAAGATAGGGAGGTATATAGAGGGGAAAGAGACGGGACAGGTAGAAATAATGGGTACCAAAGAGAAAGGAATACAGAGGAGATACAGGAAGTAAAGAGGTAGGGGAAAGAGAATAGGAGAGAGCTGGGAAAAGTTAGGCGTTAAGGAGAGAAGTCACTGTGTGTGTGTGTGTGTGTGAGAGAGAGAGATATTGGGAAATAAGGTACAACGGCATGAGGCTGTCCATTGGGAGACCTCCAGTCCTGCTCCCTGTCCTGCTCCCTGTTACAATCACACACACACACACACACACACACACACACACACACACACACACACACACACACACACACACACACACACACACACACACACACACACACACACACACACACACACACACACACACACACTCAAATAGGGTCTCTCAGCGGTGGGCCAATCAGTCTCATTTCATCAAAAGTGGGCTGAAGTTTTTTGGTTTGTTCCTAGGACATTGTACTAGTCAGTCAGATTGTCTCCCCCTGCTATGCTGCTTCAGCACAGCAGTGGCCCTCCCTCTCTCTCTCTCACTGGGCCACAGATCAACCACCTGGAGGGACGGTCCAATACAGCCACTAGGCTGAGCTATCATTAAAGTCTCACATTTGAATGCCTGAGAGTAAGGATTGTTAGCCAGAGATATGCTAAGATTTATTTGTTCATGAAAAGTTTGTGGTTCTGAAAATACAGTCTGTTCAGTCTGTAGGTTCAATCGGTTCCGTCTGTTCAGTCTGTAGAGTCGGTTAAATTGGTTCAGTCTGTTCAGTCATAAACAGTAATAAAAGAAAAGTAGATGGAAAGAAGGCAAATGCCTTTCAGCGTCACAGACATACAGTATATATTAAAACTATGAATGTAGTCTGTAGAAACCCAGAACTAAAGCATCCTGTTACCCTGTATTACATGAAGTATGGACTATCACCGAGCTCCATAAGAGGCACCAATCGAAGAAACAGGTCCTATGACATGCATGTAGACAGAAATGACAAGATACGATTACACAGTCCCGGAATAAAGGAGCATGTGCACATAGCGAGACACACGACTCTGTTTGTGTATATGCAAGGTATGTGAAGAGAGAGAGAGAGAGAGAGAGAGAGAGAGAGAGAGAGAGAGAGAGAGAGAGAGAGAGAGAGAGAGAGAGAGAGAGAGAGAGAGAGAGAGAGAGAGAGAGAGAGAGAGAGAGAGAGAGAGAGAGAGAGAGAGAGAGAGAGAGAGAGAGAGAGAGAGAGAGAGAGAGAGAGAGAGAGAGAGAGAGAGAGAGAGAGAGAGAGAGAGAGAGAGAGAGAGAGAGAGAGAGAGAGAGAGAGAGATCACCCCTCCTTTCTTCAAACACACACACACCGAGAACTGGCTCTGGCTTCGGCGGCGCTGGAGTGGAGCGGAGACGAGGGGAGAACCATAAATCTTCATATAGCGGCTGTTTTGATTAATGCAGCCGAGTCGAGCTAGGGGGCTGGACCTATCCCATTACGGCCTAATGGAAGATGGAGCGGCGCTGTCTCCACCACTAGGCCCCTGTCATTTGTTCCACTTTGCAGTCCATTTGGCCGAGAGACTACAAGCCACTCCATCAAAAATATTTTCAGAGTTAATTTCCGCCCGCTTAATTCGCCTTGATTCGGATTGCGTATCGAATGGCAGGATCGATTTTCGCCTGGCGTCTAAATTAAATAAAAGAGGGGGTATACTTTAAGTCTGCGTTTTCTTTATTTTCTCTTTTCCATTCCATTCTTCCACCCTTTTTCCAACCATCCTTTACTGTTGGTTCCCCTCAGTCTTTTTTTCGATGCTTCTCATTTCCCTCTCTCTCTTAGATTTTGATATGTTTGGGGAGGAGGAGGAGAAGGAGGGAGAGTGGGCACAGATCCTTGGGTGTAGTTACAGATGAAGGTAGACCTATTGAAAGACAAGTAGTGTAGGTTGATAGATTTATGGATTTGTCATAAATTATAAACGGACACAAATAAAGACACTCGTTTTGGGTAGCCTTTGGGTTAAGTAGCATGATCCCACACGGAGAGTAGCATCATGAAATGGGTTGATCATGGGTTAAGTGTAGGCAGGTAGTTTATTATTAATAATACATAATAGCATAATGCAAAAAAGAAAAAGACAGATACAATTTTAGGCAAATGACAGGCGAATAGTAGCCTAACCAAGACAAAAACAATGTGGGAAATGTGTAAAGAGAATGGATGGAACAGGATGGGGTGAAGAAGAATTGGATAGACAGGGAAAGTGGGGTAAATTAAGGGGCATCGGTGTATTGAAGAGGCAAAAATAATAGGTGAAAAAGTACAAAAAATAAATGAAAAAAGGTAAAGAGCGCAGTGACAAATTGGTCGAGTGTGTCGCGAATTCCCTTTTAGATTTAAAGCCGAGTGTAGCCTATCGTCATATCTTTCCAGAGTAATTTATTTTCTCATTTCTCTCTCTCCCTCAGTCCCTCTCTCTCTCTCGCTCTCTCCCTCCCTCCCTCTTGCTCTCTCTCTGTGAATTTATCTGTTCGTCCCCACGCAGGCTACAGTCACGTGCGATTGAGTAGGGAAAAGTCAATGCAAGTCTCCAGCGACAACTGTTTCCCCTCCGTCCGCTTCTTGCGTCTCCAGCACTATCTCTTCCCAGCTTCGTATTTTATTTGTTTATTCGTAAAAGTTTCTCTTCCTTCCCGTCGTCTTTCTCTCTCCTATCTCTCAACCTTTCCGTCACATTGCTTCATTTATTCTCCTCAGCAGTCAACATTTAGATATTGATTTGATTCTTCCGCCTTCTCAACTGTTCACACTGAAATGAATGATTAGCCTAAATCCCTCTCTGAGTCTAGAGGGGAAGTTCTTTAGAAATATGAACACAGGCATAGACATACACATAGACATACACATAGACATACACATAGACATACACATAGAGATACACATAGACATACACATAGACATACACATAGACATACACATAGACATACATGGGTGGGGGGTGTCACAGTTGATAAGGCCTCTGCTTATCCCACCCTGAGGGGGTAAGACATGTCTCAGATAGGAGGACTGATGACCGATGTCTCTACTAGTGATATGGCCAGTGCACTCAACCCATCCTGATATCTGTGTCTCTATTTCAGACCCCACATCTGTTATTGTATGATCTTTAAGAAAAACTGCCTGAGCACAGAATAATGAAATCAAAACACAACACACACAGTCAACAACCCTCTGGTAAGAAACACACCATGTCAATATTAATCACACTGACAGAAAGTCGAAATATGGCATCTGCCAAACGCCATCTTCCCTCTCTCCTGTCTTTCTTTGTGGAGGAAGGAGAAATGGAGGGAAAGACAGAGAGGGGGAGGTTTGGGGTGAGAGAGGAACGGGAAGGTGCTTTAAATGGACGAGTTAGAGGGTCAGGGGAGAAGAGGGGAATTTGAAAGTGAAGGTATATAGGTATATAGGCCTAATGATGTATAAATGGTCTAGTTGCCTTAGTAATGTTCAGTGTGCTAGTTTGAGTTAATTCAGTAGGAAAGGCCTCAACATAATGATAATGGCATCCAAACTATGGCTAATAGTGTAAAAAGCATGGAGGGAAAATGACCACAACACAGTAAATAAATGTATTTATTGGTTTACGTGGAAATCTCTATAAGAAATGAAGTGATTGAAGGCCAAGGTCTGAGGTTCAACCAGTCTCTGAAATTGAGATCCGAAGCCTGTCCGTCTAGAGGATTAGAATGACATCAGGATCAGAGTTAGAATGACATCAGGATCTACACATTGTCAGGTATCACACTTGTCAGAGCTCAAACAATATACACCAGTCTATTCTCTCAGTCTTCCTGTTTGCCATGCTTCCCCAAATACATCCACTATCTTCTATTTATCCATCAATCATCTCAGCCTCTCCATTCTGCTATCCTCCTCTCCCACTCATTCCATCCTCCTTTCTTTTCTCTCGTCCTCTCCCCATCTGCCTCCTTCAATTGCCCTTCTCCCTCTTTCTCTCCTTCTCTTTGGCTGTACTGTGGTCACTTCTCTGTTGCCGCTTCTTCGCTCGCTCCTTTCCTCTCCTCCTCGCTCCTTTCCTCTACCCTCCATTCTGCCCCTCTCCCTCTTTCTCTCCTTCTCTTTGGCTGTACTGTGGTCACTTCTCTGTTGCCGCTTCTTCGCTCGCTCCTTTCCTCTCCTCCTCGCTCCTTTCCTCTACCCTCCATTCTGCCCCTCTCCCTCTTTCTCTCCTTCTCTTTGGCTGTACTGTGGTCACTTCTCTGTTGCCGCTTCTTCGCTCGCTCCTTTCCTCTCCTCCTCGCTCCTTTCCTCTACCCTCCATTCTGCCCCTCTCTCCCTTTCCTTCCCTCTCCCTCCCTCCTTTCCCTCTCTCTTTCCCCTGTGATGAATGAGTCTGTCTGCTGGGTACAGTTCATATTTACTGAGCAGAGGAGCGCACACTGTCAGTCTCTCTCGCCCTCCACATCTCTATCCCTCCCTAAACAGACAGAGGGAGCAAAAGGTTACATTGGGATGGAGTAGGAGGGAGGCCACGGTCAGAGAGCCACGACAGCAGCCGCTGCGACAGATGCTAGCTGGATGGTACAGCTGGACAAGCCCATAATCAAGCAAAGAGAAAGTGGTTAGCAGTTCCTGTTAGCGCTGGAAGTCCTCACTACAAACACTACATGTCCTGACTAGGAAAACCTCTGGAACCATATAGGCTATATAACTAAGGCCCTGAGTTTTTCTAGGTCAGATCTTCAAAACACAGGCCCTATTTATAGGCCTGCATGCCAGAGGGTGTGAAACAAATAGTTGGCAGCAACTGTCTAGGACAGAGGTTGTTAAACTTTTTCAGCCTGCCCAGCAAACCAAAAATGTTTCTGTGAAAGTTCCCAGAACATTCGTTAGGTCGTGGCAAATGTTCTTATAACAGAAAAACTTTCCAGTCGTGCTGACGATTATAGAATGTATGAAACATTCACCTGATGTTGCAAGAATATTCTTAGAACACATTTAATCTGTTCTTTAAAAGGTTCCCATAATGTTTCATTAGGTCTATAGAAACAGTCTGGTGCAAACATTATGGGGATATCACAAAATATATGTTCTCAAAATACAAAAACTGACCAGTTGTGTGGTTGATTCAACAAGTTGTGTGGTTGATTCTACCAGTTGTGTGGTTGATTCTACCAGTTGTGTGGTTGATTCTACCAGTTGTGTGGTTGATTCTACCAGTTGTGTGGTTGATTCTACCAGTTGTGTGGTTGATTCTACCAGTTGTGTGGTTGATTCAACCAGTTGTGTGGTTGATTCTACCAGTTGTGTGGTTGATTCAACCAGTTGGGTGGTTGATTCTACCAGTTGTGTGGTTGATTATTTTAGGGTGCAAAAAACATTCACCTGATGTTACCAGAATGTTCCCATGTTAAGGGATTTTTTTTTATCAATAATGACTAATTATGTATACATTTCAATCAGGACTGACTAATCAGAAAACTATTATGTTACTGTATAGATGTATGAATTTTCTTTTTAACCTTAGTACTGAATATAATGTGTGTAAATATAATCAAGAATTAGAACAATGATTGTCTGTTCCTTGGTAGAAATGAATGAACTTATAGCCAGACTGGCTAGAATGCTTATCTACACAGGCAGACCTTGGCTTGGGTCGTAAATTATCTTACTAGTGAGAGACGATGTGGGAAGGCTTGAGAACTATACAGCCATTGTACTGCTGGTTGATGAGACATAGTAGTACGAAAACTAATGATGTCATTTTCAGTTTATAATCTGTGGTAAACTGTATCATGTTCAGTACTCTCGAGAATAAACGCTGCTTTGAGACTGGTCTCTGTCCATTTTATGCAAATAAGAGTCTTACAAATTCTTAGGAATTGACAGTGTCTAATTCTAATTGGGTATTAAAACAGAGGAATATAATTCCTGTAACATCCCAGAACACATTTCATCTGTTCTTTAAAAGTTCCCAGAATTATATTTTGGGTAAAAAAACAACATTTTGTTATCATTCTAACGTTAGATAAAATTGTAACTAGAACTTCATGGGAATCTTAGTTAATGTTTTGGGAATTTCCCCAGTTTGTTGAGTGGGATCGAAATGAGAAATCCTTTGGGGGCCTTTTTTTGTGCAATTTTATAAATAAAAAAAAGCCAATTGTACTCATTTTGCTATGGGATGGAGTGAAATCCTTGCAGTTTTAAAGGTAGACGTTTTAAAGATAGATATGACGTAGATGCAGAAAGTAAACATCATTGTGGATCAGCATAGTGGGTCAGTGAGCCCTGCATGCCTGGTTGGTATTCAGCCTTGATTACTTCAAGTTTAGATAAACTGGCTAGATTAATTTACCGAACTAAAAATGGTTTGCTGACATGACTATTTGAGTGACTGTCAATGACTGACATAAGACGAAAACTGCTGAGGCACAACCACATTTTGAAATTGCGCCTGGTGTATTCTACTATTCTAACTCTCAAACGTAAGTTGAGAACCCAGAGAGAGTTCCTAATAAATGTAAAAATGTAAAAATATGTAGAATATACACACACATATGTATATATATATTTTACTCTGACATGTCGCGATCCACCATTAACGTATCCGTGGCCCACTTTGGGTCGCGACCCCACTTACATACCCACGTTGTTCACCAGCCTCCTCATAGCACTCTTTACCAAACAATTGAGTTGTTTTTTTCCTTCCTCTTTTGTGTAAACCAATAGTTTTAGGCATCTTTGGACTTGTGAGAGAGTGAAGCGAAAGAACTGTTACCAGCTGCAGCCTATACCAAAGCCCCCCCAAAATACCCAGTTTCATCTACGCCTACACACCAGCGCGTCTCTCCAGAGTCTAACGGGATGTTTTGACCCGTATTCTGACCCCTTCATGAATGAGAGGAGTGGATGCGGACCTGGTGGAGCCCAAAGGGACGGGCCGAGAGCGGCTCCAAAGCCCCCATAGAGCCACCCTCTCTTCCCACACACTGACCTCCAGGGCCAATGAGAGCCAAAACCACCGTACCACGACGACACCGGTGACACCGAAGCACCAACGCGTACAATGTGTTCCTCTGCCAAATTGACAAAAATATAGACAGTAAATACGAGGAAAATTGGATACCTCAAATTACATCACAGAAAGAAAATCCCCCCAACTGGACTTTTATAGGATCCAATATGAGGTAATTCAATTTTCAGACTGCAACCTAAAAGACTACCAACTGTCTGTCAGGGGGACAGATTGAAAACGCTTTTGCCGTTTGTCTTTGGGATGTCGAAGGCTAAATAAATGTTTGGTTTCATGTTTCGATTTGTTGATGATTTGCAGTAGTATCCGCAATAGTACCATCTATATTGTACTGATGAAATATAATGTCATTGCAGAGTCAGACATTCATAGAGTATACTGGAGCACCATAAATACAATGTATCTGAGGCTGGGGAAAGATAATGGATGGAAAATAAGAGCCATAGAGAAAAAAATACATTACTGAAGGGAGGGAAGAGATGCATCATGCCATAATTATGTGAATATTATAGAAAATAGGACACAATGTAGGAGAGAGAGGTTTGTTATTGGACACAATGACTGGTTCCAAAATAGGAAATAAAAAAGCATTGGCTGTGTTGTCTCTCTCTACAGGTTCTAAAAGTAGTTTTAGACGGGAGAAGACTGTGCTAAATAAAAGGGTGTATTCCACTTGTGGCATGTAACACTGATCAACCTTATAGATACAAGAATACATGTAACACTGATCAACACTATAGATACAAGAATACATGTAACACTGATCAACACTATAGATACAAGAATACATGTAACACTGATCAACACTATAGATACAAGAATACATCTAACACTGATCAACACTATAGATACAAGAATACATGTAACACTGATCAACATTATAGATACAATACATGTAACACTGATCAACATTATAGATACAAGAATACATGTAACACTGATCAACACTATAGATACAAGAATACATGTAACACTGATCAACATTATAGATACAATACATGTAACACTGATCAACATTATAGATACAAGAATACATGTAACACTGATCAACACTATAGATACAATACATGTAACACTGATCAACATTATAGATACAAGAATACATGTAACACTGATCAACACTATAGATACAATACATGTAACACTGATCAACACTATAGATACAAGAATACATGTAACACTGATCAACACTATAGATACAAGAATACATGTAACACTGATCAACACTATAGATACAATACATGTAACACTGATCAACACTATAGATACAAGAATACATGTAACACTGATCAACACTATAGAAACAAGAATACATGTAACACATACGCGGCATAGAAATTCCCAAAACCTAGAAAAAAAACTTTTAATACATACAAAGAATGATCAACACTATAGATACAAGAATACATGTAACACTGATCAACACTATAGATACAAGAATACATGTAACACTGATCAACACTATAGATACAATACATCTAACACTGATCAACACTATAGATACAAGAATACATGTAACACTGATCAACACTATAGATACAAGAATGCATCTAACACTGATCAACATTATAGATACAATGTAATGAATACATTCCTCCTATAGATACTTCATTTCTGATCAACACTATAGATACAAGAAGAGGAGAGGCAACAAACGGATCAGAGGACTATAAATATACGTAACACTGCATGGTAAGTGTCCATGGTTCTACATGTTTTAATACATTAAGGTACACATGAACAACTGACTACAAAAAACAATAAATGTGAAAACTCAAAACAGTCCTATCTGGTGCAATCACAGAGATATCACAGAGATAGGAACAATCACCCACCAACACACAGTGAAACCCAGGCTACCTAAGTATGATTCTCAATCAGAGACAACTAATGACACCTGCCTCTTTGTGTGGCCTGCCTCCCCTAACGCCCGATCTTTAAAAACCGTGGTTGTTCAACAATTATGATAACTGCAACAGGGGAATTAGAAGATCCAGCCCATTTATCTCCCGGCTCCTCCTCTGCACAGACATGACGCGGCTAAATGAAAAATGGACACGGTTTAAAACATATTGATTCCAGCTTTAAACAAAGGTACACTCAATATTATTTAGCTCTAAATACATCTATGCCCGAGTGGTAGTTACAGCTACGTCCTCGTAATCACAGACGTAAAAATAATAGAGCAATTCCCTTTGAAATGGCCCAGACAAGCTTGTTTGGGACCCTAGTCCAAGTGATGCATATTCAGGCTGTAAATGAATGTGTGAGTAAGGTTCACAGCTGATGAATGGCTGGCTTACTATAGGATACTATTAGGGCCAAAAGTGTTTGTGGTCCTCAATGACCCGAGGAGTGGATTTAACACAAGTTTAAATGATACAAGTGATTCTAAGAATGCACAGCAGCAAATAACTTAGTGCCTTTGAACAGGGTATGGTAGTAGGTGCCAGGCGCACCAGTTTGTGTCAACAACTGCAACGCTGCTGGGATTTTCCCGCTCAACAGTTTACTGTATGTATCAAGATGGCATAGCAGTCGAACGTCTTATCGTGTCGTGTCCCTTGTATATATCGTTTTAAAAATATTTTTTAAACATATTTTTCTTCGCATATCTTTTAAAACATTTTGTTAAACCTCAACTTCTAAATACTCTCCTGCAACCCGCCTCACCCAATGTAGCTATTTTCTTCTAAAGTACTTATCTTATCTACTTTGGATCCGGAACCTCTCAACTGAAGCTAGCCAGCTAACTACCAGCTAGCTATCAGTCAGCAAACCATTGCTAGTGGTCTTCAGCTAACCGGTCATCAGCTAACCTTTAGCTCGGAAATCTCTCGCCAGTTCGAACAACGCGACTCTAACCAGAGCATAACGGAACTATTATTTTTATCCCCGGATTCCCACCGGATTCCCACCGCAAACGGAACATTTTCAGCTGGATTCTTCACAACTAGCTATCTAGCTAACCGCAACCCCGGATGATTACTCCTGGCTAGCGTTTCCACCCACTTAGCTTGAAGCTAGCCCGGCCAGAGCTCCTGTGCTACCACCGAAGCATACTCTTGGGCTACAATATCCGGACCCTCGACCGGTCTATCGATGTCACCGCATGAAGAGGAATAAACAGACTCACCCCATCGCGACGTCCTTGCTTGCTAATTCGGCCTGCTAACTGCTAGCTTGTTTAGCCCCGGTCCGCTAACTTCTACCTTGTTTAGCCCTGGCCTACTAACTGTTAGCTTGTTAGCACAGGCCTGCTAACCGTCTGAATCACTGCGTCCCAAACACTCACTGGACCCATATTTACTTTCTCTTTTCAATTTTTAATTTGTTTATACCTTCCGGTAACCTGCCTCACCCAATGTGATACGGAATCGCCATTATTTTTAATTTTTAGAACACACTCAATAACCTCCAGAAGCTAACCAGCTAACTAGCTACAGTCCAGCTTCCCTGCCCCATCCACCGCTGCCCCCTGGACACTGATCACTTGGCTACATAGCTGATGCATGCTAGACTGTCCATTAATCACGGTACTCCATTCTGCTTGTTTATGTTTTATCTGTCGACCCCAGCCGCACTCGGGCTCTGTGTGTAGTTAATCCGACCCTCCCTACCTAGCCTACGCCATTTTACCTGCTGTTGTTGTGCTAGCTGATTAGCTGTTGTTGTCTCACCTACTGTTTTAGCTACTGTTTTAGCTAGCTCTCCCAATTCAACACCTGTGATTACTGTGTCTCCCTCAAATGTCAATATGCCTTGTATACTGTTGTTCAGGTTAGTTATCATTGTTTTAGTTTACAATGGAGCCCCTAGTTCCACTCTTCATACCCCTGATACCTCATTTGTCCCACCTCCCACACATGTGGTGACCTCACCCATTACAACCAGCATGTCCAGAGATACAACCTCTCTCATCATCACCCAGTGCCTGGGCTTACCTCCGCTGTACCCGCACCCCACCATACCCCTGTCTGCGCATTATGCCCTGAATATATTCTACCATGCCCAGAAATCTGCTCCTTTCATTCTCTGTCCCCAACGCTCTAGGTGACCAGTTTTGATAGCCTTTAGCCGCACCCTCATACTACTCCTCCTCTGTTCCGCGGGTGATGTGGAGGTAAACCCAGGCCCTGCATGTCCCCAGGCACCCTCATTTGTTGACTTCTGTGATCGAAAAAGCCTTGGTTTCATGCATGTCAACATCAGAAGCCTCCTCCCTAAGTTTGTTTTACTCACTGCTTTAGCACACTGCAAACCCTGATGTCCTTGCCGTGTCTGAATCCTGGCTCAGGAAGGCCACCAAAAATTCTGAGATTTCCATACCCAACTATAACATCTTCCGTCAAGATAGAACTGCCAAAGGGGGAGGAGTTGCAGTCTAATGCAGAGATAGCCTGCAAAGTAATGTCATACTTTCCAGGTCCATACCCAAACAGTTCGAACTACTAATCTTGAAAATTACTCTCTCCAGAAATAAGTCTCTCACTGTTGCCTCCTGCTACCGACCCCCCTTAGCACCCAGCTGTGCCCTGGACACCATTTGTGAATTGATTGCCCCCCATCTAGCTTCAGAGTTTGTTCTGTTAAGTGACCTAAACTGGGATATACTTAACACCCCGGCAGTCCTACAATCTAAGCTAGATGCCCTCAATCTCACACAAATCATCAAGGAACCCACCAGGTACGACCCTAAATCTGTAAACAAGGTCACCCTCATAGACGTCATCCTGACCAACTGGCCCTCCAAATACACCTCCGCTGTCTTCAACCAGGATCTCAGCGATCACTGCTAAATGACTTAAATGTAAATGTAAATGTAAATCACTGCCTCACTGCCTGTATCCGCTATGGTGCCGCAGTCAAACGACCAACCCTCATCACTGTCAAACACTCCCTAAAACACTTCTGTGAGCAGGCCTTTCTAATCGACCTGGCCCGGGTATCCTGGAAGGACATTGACCTCATCCAGTCAGTTGAGGATGCCTGGTCATTCTTTAAAAGTAACTTCCTCACCATTTTAGATAAGCATGCTCCGTTCAAAAAATGCAGAACTAAGAACAGATATAGCCCTTGGTTCACTCCAGACCTGACTGCCCTCGACCAGCACAAAAACATCCTGTGGCGGACTGCAATAGCATCGAACAGTCCCCGCGATATGCAACTGTTCAGGGAAGTCAGGAACCAATACACACAGTCAGTCAGGAAAGCTAAGGCCAGCTTCTTCAGGCAGAAGTTTGCATCCTGTAGCTCCAACTCCAAAAAGTTCTGGGACACTGTGAAGTCCATGGAGAACAAGAGCACCTCCTCCCAGCTGCCCACTGCACTGAGGCTAGGTAACACGGTCAACGGCTGGCTACTCCAACCTCGGCCAACAGCTCCACCCCCCCCCCCCCCGCAGCTATTCGCCCAAGCCTCTCCAGGTTCTTCCTTTACCCAAATCCAGATAGCAAATGTTCTGAAAGAGCTGCAAAACCTGGACCCATACAAATCAGCTGGGCTTGACAATCTGGACCCTCTATTTCTGAAACTATCCGCCGCCATTGTCGCAACCCCTATTACCAGCCTGTTCAACCTCTCTTTCATATCGTCTGAGATCCCCAAGGACTGGAAAGCTGCCGCAGTCATCCCCTTATTCAAAGGGGGGAGACACCCTGGACCCGAACTGTTACAGACCTATATCCATCCTGCCCTGCCTATCTAAGGTCTTCGAAAGCCAAGTCAACAAACAGGTCACTGACCATCTCGAATCCCACCGTACCTTCTACGCTGTGCAATCTGGTTTCCGAGACGGTAACGGGTGCACCTCAGCCATGCTCAAGGTACTAAACGATATCATAACTGCAATCGATAAAAGACAGTGTAGCTCCCTTCAGTAACCACGAGCACAACCGTTCCTTGATTTTAACTGGCGGCTTTATTCTGTAGTTTTAGTCAGAATTATCACCTTCCGTGAGAACTATAAAGTAAATGAAAAATACAGTTAAGCACACTCTTACAACCTTATCTTACGAGTGACTTATTAGCTTGGTATAACTCTGAAGTGCTTACATACATAACAGTTTAACCGGCGTTATAACAGGTTCAGATTAACACATGAATAAAGGAACAAATACCTCATTGGCTGCTTATTACAGAAGGGAGGAAATCAAACTTCACACTTATTATTCCTGGCATGAATTCACACTTCATCCTAACATACTCTTCAACCTTTATGAACTACTCCCGATGACATGAAAACTTAGCTAACGCAGCGCAGGATTGCCTTCCCTCCAAAGGTGTGTTGCTACAATAACGATCCCCGTTACAACAGTATTAGCTACGTAGTTCCGCTTGTATTATCATTTCCCCCGCACAGCGGACACATAAACAATTCAAACAAAAGACAACGAGATAACCTGTAAGTCTAACTGTCAGTTACACTCCCACCAATCACCGGTGATTTCTGTGAAAGGGGTCTGCAGGTTTCTTGATCGGCTTCCAGGAGGGTGACTGTCTTATGGATGGGCCTCTCCAGATAGGTGGATTTGGTGATGCATTTACCTCTCTCATCTAGGGTTGAGTCGCTGATCAGTAACTTGAATCTTCTCACCCGACCATCCTGTCCCGGGTACACTTCTGTACCCTTTGCCAATTTCCACTGGTTGCGTGGTGCAGTATCATCTTGCAAAATGACAATGTCATTAATCCTTGCGTTTCTTCTGTCTTTACTCCATTTCCGTCTGTGTTGGAGGTTTAATTGTTCTGAGGTATGAGCACTCTCCATAACCTGAGGTACTAGCGTCGGAGAAGTGATGGAGCTCATAACTCTGCACCTCCTTGAAACTTGATGGCAAGTAGCTTCGTTGGATCCTTACTTCAGACAAGTTTTGTAGACCTTGGAGCCAGAATTCCCACTGGGAACTTAGGTCATCTGGAAGGGGGTCATCCCAGTCGATTTTGTCACGACACATCCGCTGCAAGATCTGCTTCCCCACCAGGACAAAGGGTGCCACAAACCCAAGCAGATCATATACAGAGGCTACTGTAGACAACACTCCTCTTCTTGTGAGTGGGCGTTCCTTGACAACTACTCTAAACTGGAACTCGTCTGATGCGACACACCACAGTACACCAAGCGCTCTCTCCATGTGTGGTTCACCCAGAGCCATGTCCAGGTCTTTGGCACCCTTGGCACGTTCTTCCTTGGGAATTGTGGCTATAACTTCCTTGCTGTTAGAGATAAACTTGTGCAACCAAAGTTTGCCGATGCTGCAAAGCTCTCTTGCTTCTTTCCCCAGCTGGGCCGCTTCAGCTTCAGACGATACACTCGTCAACCCATCATCAACATAAAAGTTCCTTTCTATGAACTGGATAGACTTCTCGCTGAAGCTTCCTCGTCCTTCGGCAGCAAGATGTTTGAGACCATAGTTGGCGCAACCAGGAGATGAAGCTGCGCCGAACAAGTGGACCATCATACGATACGCTGAGGGTTGAGACTCTAGATCTCCGTTCTCCCACCAAAGGAACCGTAGATAATCTTGGTCTGCTGCTTTCACATGAAACTGGTGGAACATGCACTCTACGTCACACATAATTGCAACTGGACCCTTACGAAAACGACAAAGGACGCCCAGCAATGTGTTTGTCACCTCTGGACCGGTAAGATGATCATTCAAGGACGTCTCTCGAAACTTAGCTGAGCAGTCAAAGACGACTCGTATCTTCCCAGGCTTTTGTGGGTGATAAACTCCATGGTGCGGGATGTACCATGCTAGATGCTTGTTAATTTCCTCTTTAGAGACCTTCTCAGCATCTCCACAAGCTATAGTCTCTTCCATGAATGCTGTGTAGTCCTTGTAGTACTGCTTGTCTCTCCTTAGCCTCCTTTCCAGGCACTTGAGTCGGTGAACTGCACATGTTTTATTGTTCGGCAGATTGGGTCTTTCTTCCTTAAACGGCAGCGGCATCTCATAATGTCCATTGTCCTTACGTCTCATGCCCTCTTTCATTTTCTTCAGGAACCGGATATCCTCTTGAGATATGAGGTCCTCTTCTGCAGCTCTCTCGTTGAAGTCAGATTCAAGCGTCTTGATAATGTCCAGTGTTGTGATTACCTCTCTTACATGTGTTCTACAAACATGGTGTACTTGATTTGTGAGGTTGGAAGAAGATTGAAGGCTTGGCATCACCTGTCTAACGATAACCCGATGACTCACTCCAATAGGGTCGCCATAGTCGATACATGGATTTCCATAGCCGACTATGCTCCAGCCAAGATCTGTTCTCTGAGCAAAAGGCTGATTTCCCTTACCAGACACAATTTCTCTTGGAAGGAGAGCCTGGGAGCAGTTGTAGCCAATTAAGAGACCGACATCACAGCTCTGTTGAGGAGCAATCTCCTCTGCAATGTGTTCAAGATGAGACCATGCTCTTGCAGTCTCTGGAGTAGGAATATGATCTCTGTTTGCAGGAATAAACTCTCTCGAGTAGGTCATTGGCAGAGGGATTTTCTTCTCCAAGTAAAACCCTCTAACCTGCAAACCAGACAGCTTCTGGCAGGGCTGTCATGCAGGTGAAAGAGGACCCAAAAGCGACTTGGCGAAAACAGAGTCTTTAATCCAGTAAAGTAAATACAAACAAAAAACACAACTTTCACTCGAAATGACGAGGACAAACTGGAGACTCGATCTTGAACAGCAGGTGAACAGCAGGTTGCCTCGGGAAGGCACTTGAACCAGACAGACTCAGACACCTGCTCACCACGCAGCATCTGAGGAAAACACGACACGACAGGGCGATACACAAACACAGCACGGTGAATTCTAGACAAGGAACCGACAGGACAGGAACGGAACACAAAGGAAGAAATAGGGACTCTAATCAGGGGAAAGGATCGGGAACAGGTGTGGGAAGACTAAATGATTGATTAGGGGAATAGGAACAGCTGGGAGCAGGAACGGAACGATAGAGAGAAGAGAGAGCGAGAGAGTGAGAGAGGGAGGGGGAGAGAGAGGGATAGAAAGAGGGAAAGAACCTAATAAGACCAGCAGAGGGAAACGAATAGAATGGGAAGCACAGGGACAAGACAAGATAATAAATGACAAAACATGACAGTACCCCCCACTCACCGAGCGCCTCCTGGCGCACTCGAGGAGGAATCCTGGCGGCAACGGAGGAAATCATCAATGAGTGAACGGTCCAGCACGTCCCGAGACGGAACCCAACTCCTCTCCTCAGGACCGTAACCCTCCCAATCCACTAAGTATTGGTGACCCCGTCCCCGAGAACGCATGTCCATGATCTTATGTACCTTGTAAATAGGTGCGCTCTCGACAAGGACGGGAGGGGGAGGGAAGACGAACGGGGGTGCGAAGAAAGGGCTTGACACAGGAGACATGGAAGACAGGATGGACGCGACGAAGATGTCGCGGAAGAAGCAGTCGCACAGCGACAGGATTGACGACCTGGGAGACACGGAACGGACCAATGAACCGCGGAGTCAACTTACGAGAAGCTGTCGTAAGAGGAAGGTTGCGAGTGGAAAGCCACACTCTCTGGCCGCAACAATACCTTGGACTCTTAATCCTGCGTTTATTGGCGGCTCTCACAGTCTGTGCCCTGTAACGGCAAAGTGCAGACCTCACCCTCCTCCAGGTGCGCTCACAACGTTGGACAAACGCTTGAGCGGAGGGAACGCTGGACTCGGCAAGCTGGGATGAGAACAGAGGAGGCTGGTAACCCAGACTACTCTGAAACGGAGATAACCCGGTAGCAGACGAAGGAAGCGAATTGTGAGCGTATTCTGCCCAGGGGAGCTGTTCTGCCCAAGACGCAGGGTTTCTGAAAGAAAGGCTGCGTAGTATGCGACCAATCGTCTGATTGGCCCTCTCTGCTTGACCGTTAGACTGGGGATGAAACCCGGAAGAGAGACTGACGGACGCACCAATCAAACGACAGAACTCCCTCCAAAACTGTGACGTGAATTGCGGGCCTCTGTCTGAAACGGCGTCTAACGGGAGGCCATGAATTCTGAATACATTCTCGATAATGATTTGTGCCGTCTCCTTAGCGGAAGGAAGTTTAGCGAGGGGAATGAAATGTGCCGCCTTAGAGAACCTATCGACAACCGTAAGAATCACAGTCTTCCCCGCAGACAAAGGCAGACCGGTAATGAAGTCTAGGGCGATGTGAGACCATGGTCGAGAAGGAATGGGGAGCGGTCTGAGACGACCGGCAGGAGGAGAGTTACCCGACTTAGTCTGCGCGCAGTCCGAACAAGCAGCCACGAAACGGCGCGTGTCACGCTCCTGAGTCGGCCACCAAAAGCGCTGGCGAATAGACGCAAGAGTGCCTCGAACACCGGGATGACCAGCTAACTTGGCAGAGTGAGCCCACTGAAGAACAGCCAGACGAGTGGAAACAGGAACGAAAAGGAGGTTACTAGGACAAGCGCGCGGCGACGCAGTGTGCGTGAGTGCTTGCTTAACCTGTCTTTCAATTCCCCAGACTGTTAACCCGACAACACGCCCATAAGGAAGAATCCCTCGGGATCAGTAGAAGCCACAGAAGAACTAAACAGACGGGATAAGGCATCAGGCTTGGTGTTCTTGCTACCCGGACGGTAAGAAATCACAAACTCGAAACGAGCGAAAAACAACGCCCAACGAGCTTGACGGGCATTAAGTCGTTTGGCAGAACGGATGTACTCAAGGTTCTTATGGTCTGTCCAAACGACAAAAGGAACGGTCGCCCCCTCCAACCACTGTCGCCATTCGCCTAGGGCTAAGCGGATGGCGAGCAGTTCACGGTTACCCACATCATAGTTGCGCTCAGATGGCGACAGGCGATGAGAAAAATAAGCGCAAGGATGAACCTTATCGTCAGACTGGAAGCGCTGGGATAGAATGGCTCTCACGCCTACCTCTGAAGCGTCAACCTCGACAATGAATTGTCTAGTGACGTCAGGAGTAACGAGGATAGGAGCGGACGTAAAACGTTCTTTTAGAAGATCAAAAGCTCCCTGGGCGGAACCGGACCACTTAAAACACGTCTTGACAGAAGTAAGAGCTGTGAGAGGGGCAGCAACTTGACCGAAATTACGAATGAAACGCCGATAGAAATTAGCGAAACCTAAAAAGCGCTGCAACTCGACACGTGACCTTGGAACGGGCCAATCACTGACAGCTTGGACCTTAGCGGAATCCATCTGAATGCCTTCAGCGGAAATAACGGAACCGAGAAAAGTAACGGAGGAGACATGAAAAGAGCACTTCTCAGCCTTTACGTAGAGACAATTCTCTAAAAGGCGCTGTAGAACACGTCGAACGTGCTGAACATGAATCTCGAGTGACGGAGAAAAAATCAGGATATCGTCAAGATAGACAAAAACAAAGATGTTCAGCATGTCTCTCAGAACATCATTAACTAATGCCTGAAAAACAGCTGGCGCATTGGCGAGACCAAACGGCAGAACCCGGTACTCAAAATGCCCTAACGGAGTGTTAAACGCCGTTTTCCACTCGTCCCCCTCTCTGATGCGCACGAGATGGTAAGCGTTACGAAGGTCCAACTTAGTAAAGCACCTGGCTCCCTGCAGAATCTCGAAGGCTGATGACATAAGGGGAAGCGGATAACGATTCTTAACCGTTATGTCATTCAGCCCTCGATAATCCACGCAGGGGCGCAGAGTACCGTCCTTCTTCTTAACAAAAAAGAACCCCGCCCCGGCCGGAGAGGAAGAAGGCACTATGGTACCGGCGTCAAGAGACACAGACAAATAATCCTCGAGAGCCTTACGTTCGGGAGCCGACAGAGAGTATAGTCTACCCCGAGGAGGAGTGGTCCCCGGAAGGAGATCAATACTACAATCATACGACCGGTGAGGAGGAAGGGAGTTGGCTCGGGACCGACTGAAGACCGTGCGCAGATCATGATATTCCTCCGGCACTCCTGTCAAATCGCCAGGTTCCTCCTGAGAAGTAGGGACAGAAGAAACGGGAGGGATGGCAGACATTAAACACTTCACATGACAAGAAACGTTCCAGGATAGGATAGAATTACTAGACCAATTAATAGAAGGATTATGACATACTAGCCAGGGATGACCCAAAACAACAGGTGTAAACGGTGAGCGAAAAATCAAAAAAGAAATAGTCTCACTGTGGTTACCAGATACTGTGAGGGTTAAAGGTAGTGTCTCAAATCTGATACTGGGAAGATGACTACCATCTAAGGCGAACATGGGCGTAGGCTTCTCTAACTCTCTGAAAGGAATGTCATGTTTCCGAACCCATGCTTCGTCCATGAAACAACCCTCAGCCCCAGAGTCTATCAAGGCACTACATGTAGCACCCGAACCGGTCCAGCGTAGATGGACCGACAAAGTAGTACAGGATTTTGATGGAGAGACTTGAGTAGTTGCGCTCACCTGTAGCCCTCCGCTTACAGATGAGCTCTGGCTTTTACTGGACATGAATTAACAAAATGTCCAGCAACTCCGCAATAGAGGCACAGGCGGTTGGTGATCCTCCGTTCCCTCTCCTTAGTCGAGATGCGAATCCCTCCCAGCTGCATGGGCTCAGACTCTGAGCCAGAGGAGGGAGATGGTTGCGATGCGGAGCAGGGAAACACCGTTGATGCGAGCTCTCTTCCACGAGCCCGGTGACGAAGATCTACCCGTCGTTCTATGCGGATGGCGAGAGCAATCAAAGAGTCCACATCTGAAGGAACCTCCCGGGAGAGAATCTCATCCTTAACCACTGCGTGGAGTCCCTCCAGAAAACGAGCGAGCAGCGCCGGCTCGTTCCACTCACTAGAGGCAGCAAGAGTGCGAAACTCAATAGAATAATCCGTTATGGACCGTTCACCTTGGCATAAGGAAGCCAGGGCCCTAGAAGCCTCCCTACCAAAAACTGAACGGTCAAAAACCCGAATCATCTCCTCTTTAAAGTTCTGGAACTTGTTAGAGCAATCAGCCCTTGCCTCCCAGATAGCTGTGCCCCATTCTCGAGCCCGGCCAGTAAGGAGTGAAATGACGTAAGCAACCCGAGCTCTCTCTCTAGAGTATGTGTTGGGTTGGAGAGAGAACACAATCTCACACTGCGTGAGAAAGGAGCGGCACTCAGTGGGCTGCCCGGAGTAGCAAGGTGGGTTATTAACCCTAGGTTCTGGAGGCTCGGCAGGCCAGGAAGTAACAGGTGGCACGAGACGTAGACTCTGGAACTGTCCAGAGAGGTCGGAAACCTGAGCGGCCAGGTTCTCCACGGCATGGCGAGCAGCAGACAATTCCTGCTCGTGTCTGCCGAGCATGGCTCCTTGGATCTCGACGGCAGTGTAACGAGCGTCTGAAGTCGCTGGGTCCATTCCTTGGTCGGTTCCTTCTGTCATGCAGGTGAAAGAGGACCCAAAAGCGACTTGGCGAAAACAGAGTCTTTAATCCAGTAAAGTAAATACAAACAAAAAACACAACTTTCACTCGAAATGACGAGGACAAACTGGAGACTCGATCTTGAACAGCAGGTGAACAGCAGGTTGCCTCGGGAAGGCACTTGAACCAGACAGACTCAGACACCTGCTCACCACGCAGCATCTGAGGAAAACACGACACGACAGGGCGATACACAAACACAGCACGGTGAATTCTAGACAAGGAACCGACAGGACAGGAACGGAACACAAAGGAAGAAATAGGGACTCTAATCAGGGGAAAGGATCGGGAACAGGTGTGGGAAGACTAAATGATTGATTAGGGGAATAGGAACAGCTGGGAGCAGGAACGGAACGATAGAGAGAAGAGAGAGCGAGAGAGTGAGAGAGGGAGGGGGAGAGAGAGGGATAGAAAGAGGGAAAGAACCTAATAAGACCAGCAGAGGGAAACGAATAGAATGGGAAGCACAGGGACAAGACAAGATAATAAATGACAAAACATGACAAGGGCACAGTGGTATTTCTTGAAGCCATTGTAGAGAGTTTCAGTTGGACTGGCTCCTTCCTTGTATTGAGAGCCTTTGTTGTCTCTTCAAGGATAAAAGTGGTGTCACTCTGGGTGTCAAGAAGTGCGTACACAAGAACTTCACGATCTGGCTCACTTGTGGTTGACACCCATACTGGAATGATTGTGGAGGTGTGAGTGTTAATGTCCCTTACGACTCTGTTAGATATGGCCTCACTTGACGCTCTTGTCCCCTTATCTCGTGGGGTCTCTGTCTTCCTATCCCTTAACCTTTCTTTACTACGATCTTCGTGCAGGCAGGATGGATGCCTCCTCTGACACGTGTCGCAGGTGTTCCTGTTATCACAATCTTTCGATCGATGCCCAGGCCTTAAACAGCCAAAGCACAATTTATTCTCTTGAACAAACTTCTGTCGCTCTGCGGCGGGCTTATCCATGCACTTCCAGCATTTGTGGAGACTGTGACCTGACTTCTCACAGAAGACACAACTAGTAACAGTATCTTTCTCATCAGAGTTAGTTGCTAATACCCTTGCTCCGGGGTTTTGAATCCTTGGCGTCTTAAGTTTCCCATCTTCACTTGGTTTCAAAGCATGAAGGGATGTTACAGGATTGCAAGCAATCTTGGCTTCTCTCGTGAGAAACTTCACAAACTGACTGAAGCTAGGAAAGATCTCTGTTTCTTCTAAGATGTCTGTGACCTTTCTATTCCATCTTGAAGTTAGCCAATCTGGAAGTTTAGCGAGGATCTTTTGGTTTTCATTACAGTCATTAAGCACCTCCAGGCCCTTATTCTGAGACATAGCAGCTTCACAGCTGCGAAGAAAGTCTACAAGGTCTCTAAGTTCAAGACTGTCCTTGGATCCTATCGTAGGCCATGCATTGAGCTTATCTCTGAAAGACTTGGCGATGAAGAATTTGTTTCCGTACCTTTCTTCAAGAATGGTCCAAGCAGCATGGTAGGCTGATTCTGTTCCTAACATAAAGTAACTTTCGATGGCTTTCTTGGCAGGCCCACCGACATATTTTCTTAAGTAATATATCTTCTCAGTTGTTGGTATGTTCTTCCTGTCTATCAGAGTCTGGAAAGAGACCTTCCAGTCAGTGTACGAGAGAGGCTCTCCATTGAATGTTACTGGTTCTGGTATGGGAAGGCGGCTTTCACTGATTAATTCCGCTAGTAACCTGAACATGGTCTTGGTGCCATCTTCTTGCTGTGTGCTTGTCACAACATGTTGTGGTGAGAGACTGTGAAATGAGCCACTTCTGTGCGTGACTTCTTTCACAGATTTGCAGTTAGAGAGTAGTTCTCTCTTCTCGTCCTCTGAGTTTTCATCTTGCTCATACACTTGCATTCGCGCCTTGGCAGCATTTAGTTTCTTGAGCACTTCTAGACGCTCTAACTCTCTACGCTTGTCTTCTAGTGTCCTTCGTCTGGCAGCATTTTCTGCCTCTAACTTGACTAGCAGCCTAGCTTCTTCTAAGCTGCGTTTCACAGCCTCAGCTTCTTGCTCCGCTGTCCTCTTCTTATCTTCATCTTCGAGTCGCTGAAGCTCTTCTAGTTGGCGTTCTTGCTTAACCATTACTTCTAAAGCTGCTTGGTTAGCAGCAACTTCCGCCGCAGCCTCTTGTCTCTTGACAGATGACACGCTTGAGCGTCTGGAGTTGACCTTTGAGTTGCTTTGAGACTGGGAGGAAGCACTTGAGGGCTGATAGTTGAGACTTGACTTATGTGAGAGTTCAGACATGCACAAGGAATTGCTGTCCTTCCAGTGCAACTCTATCTGGTTACTTTGACCTTCTTCCCTGCCTTTTAAATGACACCTTACAGTCTTGATAATAGACATTGTAACTGCTTCACAAGTATCAACTCTGCGTCGTATATCGTTGTCGGGAATGTCGATTTGACGCAAATTTACGTAGACAAGGTTTAGCTCTGTAGAGGTATGGCTAATCTTGTTTAAGAGGTCTTCTAGTAGGTCTTCAGAGCTACAGCCTGTCAGTGACAGTTTTGCTTCCTTTACCAGAGCCTTCCACTTCTCATAGCTGACCCTGAAACGATGTTCAAGCTGTCTCCACCTTTCGTCGCGCAGTTCTCTGCCCTTTTCAGTTAACCTACGGACCCTCTCACCTTTTTGTGGCTCTTGTTGTGCTATCTCATTAGCAGCCTCTGTATCATCATTCACTGGCCGAAGTGACTCCACACCAGTCTGGGCCTCTTCCTGCTGTTCTGTTTGTTCTGATGAAGGCTCAAAGTTTGCGAGGTGTTGCTGCAGCTGCTCAACTTGACCCACCCCATCTCTATCACCTTTAGTGAAACTACCTCTTTCTGACATTTTAAATCAAGTCAAATCAATTCTAGCTAAGGTTTGGATAAGTGAGTAGGTAATTTATACTCTAATTCACTGTAATTTAAAACTCAGTACGTGGTATAAACATGTATAATGCTTGTAACAAAGGCTTGAACAAACACCTTACCAACCAATTACACTATTAACTTACATGTGAATATATAATTAATAGGTGTACGCTGACCCTTAATGTTTGTGACTATATATATATTTTTAGTAAGTATCAAATAATATTTTTCAGTAACACACATACCAGTGATACATTAAGATAGAAAGAGCAAATGCATAATACCAGAGTCTTTATGAAATAGACAACTATCTCCAGTCCTTACGAATTGTAATCTTAAAGTCTCTTATTAGCTGTTCACAAGGCTAGGACCACCTTCAAACACCTTGACTTGTACTTGCGTGTCTGACTTTCCTGTTAGTCTTGACCTTATGTTGCCTCACGATGCTTCCTTATGTGGAGATTTTCTTCTTAGTTTGCAGGTAGGTGCAAAACTCTTATCTGGCAGATGACAGGGTCTACCAGGATTTGGGAATCTTGTAGACGTTTTACAGCTGGATGTGATTCTTATTTCTCTCTTGCTCGTGAAGAGCATTGAGTTCTCACTGTAGCTCCCTTCAGTAACCACGAGCACAACCGTTCCTTGATTTTAACTGGCGGCTTTATTCTGTAGTTTTAGTCAGAATTATCACCTTCCGTGAGAACTATAAAGTAAATGAAAAATACAGTTAAGCACACTCTTACAACCTTATCTTACGAGTGACTTATTAGCTTGGTATAACTCTGAAGTGCTTACATACATAACAGTTTAACCGGCGTTATAACAGGTTCAGATTAACACATGAATAAAGGAACAAATACCTCATTGGCTGCTTATTACAGAAGGGAGGAAATCAAACTTCACACTTATTATTCCTGGCATGAATTCACACTTCATCCTAACATACTCTTCAACCTTTATGAACTACTCCCGATGACATGAAAACTTAGCTAACGCAGCGCAGGATTGCCTTCCCTCCAAAGGTGTGTTGCTACAATAACGATCCCCGTTACAACAGTATTAGCTACGTAGTTCCGCTTGTATTATCATTTCCCCCGCACAGCGGACACATAAACAATTCAAACAAAAGACAACGAGATAACCTGTAAGTCTAACTGTCAGTTACAGACAGTACTGTGCAGCCGTCTTCATCGACCTTGCCAAGGCTTTCGACTCTGTCAATCACCATATTCTTATCGGCAGACTCAGTAGCCTTGCCTGGTTCACCAATTACATTGCAGACAGACTTCAGTGTGTCAAATCGGAGGGCATGCTGTCCGGTCCTCTGGAAGTCTCTATGGGGGTGCCACAGGGTTCAATCCTCGGGCCGACTCTTTTTTCTGTATATATCAATGATGTTGCTCTTGCTGCGGGCGATTCCCTGATCCACCTCTACGCAGACGACACCATTCTATAAACTTCCAGCCCGTCCTTGGACACTGTGCTATCTAACCTCCAAACGAGCTTCAATGCCATACAACACTCCTTCCGTGGCCTCCAACTGCTCATAAACGCTAGTAAAACCAAATGCATGCTTTTCAACCATTCGCTGCCTGCACCCGCACGCCTGACCAGCATCACCACCCTGGATGGTTCCAACCTTGAATATGTGGACATTTATAAGTACCTAGGTGTCTGGCTAGACTGTAAACTCTCCTTCCAGACTCATATCAAACATCTCCAATCGAAAATCAAATCAAGAGTCGGCTTTCTATTCCGCAACAAAGCCTCCTTCACTCACGCCGCCAAACTTACCCTAGTAAAACGGACTATCCTACCGATCCTCGACTTCGGCGATGTCATCTACAAAATTGCTTCCAACACTCTACTCAGCAAACTGGATGCAGTTTATCACAGTGCCATCCGTTTTGTCACTAAAGCACCTTATACCACCCACCACTGTGACTTGTACGCTCTAGTCGGCTGGCCCTCGCTACATATTCGTCGCCAGACACACTGGCTCCAGGTCATCTACAAGTCCATGCTAGGAAAAGCTCCGCCTTATCTCAGTTCACTGGTCACGATGGCAACACCCATCCGTAGCACACGTTCCAGCAGGTGTATCTTACTGATCATCCCTAAAGCCAACACCTAATTTGGCCGCCTTTCATTCCAGTTCTCTGCTGCCTGTGACTGGAACGAATTGGAAAAATCGCTGAAGTTGGAGACTTTTATCTCCCTCACCAACTTCAAACATCTGCTATCTGAGCAGCTAACTGATCGCTGCAGCTGTACATAGTCTATCGGCAAATAGCCCACCCATTTTTACCTACCTCATCCCCATACTGTTTTTATTTATTTACTTTTCTGCACTTTTGCACACCAATATCTCTACCTGTACATGACCATCTGATCATTTATCACTCCAGTGTTAATCTGCAAAATTGTAATTATTCGCCTACCTCATGCCTTTTGCACACAATGTATATAGACTCCCCTTTTTATCCCCTTCCTATTGTGTTATTGACTTGTTAATTGTTTACTCCATGTGTAACTTTGTGTTGTCTGCTCACACTGCTATGCTTTATCTTGGCCAGGTCGCAGTTGCAAATGAGAACTTGTTCTCAACTAGCCTACCTGGTTAAATAAAGGTGAAATAAATAATAAATAAAAAAAGAATGGTCCACCACCCACAGGACATACAACTAACTTGACACAACAGTGGGAAGCATTGGAATCAACATGGGCCAGCATCCTTGTGGAACGCTTTCAACTCCTTGTAGAGTCCATGCCCCGACGAATTGAGGCTGTTCTGAGGACAAAAGGGGGGTGCAATTCATTATAAGGAAGGTGTTCCTAATGTTTGGTATACTCAGTGTATATCAGCAGAGAGGAAGAGGCAAAGCGAGAGGGTTCACTCTCACCAAAATAAGCCCAATGCGTTTCTATGTGCTTAAGCATGTCTCCTACCCTCCAGCCTTGGGAAACTACTTTGGGCGGCGACATGAGCATCTCGTCATTATATACAGATCTCTGATATCAGTCACTGGCTATGTTGAACCTTTATTTAACTATGCAAATCAGTTAAGAACAAATTCTTATTTACAATGACAGCAATGAGTTGACTCATTGGTGATACGGTGATTTGATTCATCTTGTATTTTGCTTAAATAGAAATAAACACATATACAGTGCCTTCAGAAAGTAGTCATACCCCTCGACTTTTCCCCACATTTTGTTGTGTTAAAGCCTCAAATTAAAATGGATGAAATTGAGATTGTTTGGCACTGGCCCCATAATGTCAAAGCGGAATTATGTTTTTAGAAATTAAAATCTGAAACGTCTTGAGTCAATAAGTATTCAAATATTTTGTTATGGTAAGTCTAAATAAGATCAGGAGTAAAAATGTGCTTAACAAGTCACATACTAAGTTGCATGGACTCACTCTATGTGCAATAATTGTGATCTGTAAGGTCCCACAGTCGAGCAGTGAATTTCAAAGACAGATTCAACCACAAAGACCAGGGATGTTTCCCAATGCTTCGCAAAGAAGGGCATGGGTAAAAAATAAATAAATATCCTGATGCTGAATATCCCTTTGAGCATGGTGAAGTTATTAATTACAATTAGGATGGTGTATCAATACACCCAGTCACTACAGAGATACAGATGTCCTTCCTAAGTCAGTTGCCGGAGAGGAAAGAAACTGCTCAGGGATTTCACCATGAGGTCAATGGTGCCTTTAAAACAGTTACAGAGTTTAATGGCTGTGATAGGAGAAAATTGAGGATGGATCAACAACATTATAGTTACTCCACACTACTAACCTTATTGACAGAGTGAAAAAAAGTAAGACTGTACAGAATAAAAATATTCCAAAACATACATCCTGTTTGCAACAAGGCACTAAAGTAATACTGCAAAAAAGGTGGCAAAGCAATTACATTTTTTTTCCTGAATACAAAGCATTATGTTTGGGTCCAATCCAATACAACACATTACTGAATACCATGCTCCATATTTTCAAGCATAGTGGTGGTCGCATCATGTTATAGTTATTCTTGTAATCGTTAAGGCCTGGGGAGTTTTCAGGATAAAAAAATGAAGGGAATGGAGCTAAGCACAGGCTAAATCCTAGACACTGGGAGAGGAATTCATTAGAGGTCGACCGATTAATCGGCAGGGCCGATTTCAAGTTTTCATAACAATCGGTAATCTGCATTTTTGGACGCCGATTACATTGCAATCCACAAGGATACTGTGTGGCAGGATGACCACCTGTTACACGAGTGCAGCAAGGAGCCAAGGTAAGTTGCTAGCTCGCAGTAAACTTATCTTATAAAAAACAATCAATCAATCAATCTTCACATAATCACTAGTTAACTACACATGGTTGATGATATTGCTAGGTTAACTAGCTTGTCCTGCGTTTTATATAATCAATGCAGTGCCTGTTAATTTTTCATCGAATCACAGCCTACTTCGCCAAACGGTGGATAACAAAAGTGAATTCGCGAAACAAATACAATCGTTGCATGAATGAATCTAACCATAACCATCAATGCCTTTAATTAAAATCAATGCACAGAAGTATATATATTTTTTAACCTGCGTATTTAGTTCAAATAAATTAATGTTAATGGGCAATATTAACTAGGGAAATTGTGTCACTTCTCTTGCGTTCATTGCATGCAGAGTCAGGGTATATGCAACAGTTTGGGCCGCCTGGCTCGTTGCTAACTAATTTGCCAGAATTTTACATAATTATGACATTACATTACAGATTGTGCAATGTAACAGCTATATTTAGACTTAGGGTTGCCACCCATTCAATAAAATACGTAACGGTTCCGTATTTCACTGAAAGAATAAATGTTTTGTTTTCAAAATGATAGTTTCCAGATTTATCCATATTAATGACCAAAGGCTCGTATTTCTGTGTTTATTATATTATAATATAGTCTATGATTTGATATTTGATTGAGCGGTGGTAGGCAGCAGCAGGCTGGTAAGCATTCATTCAAACTTTACTGCGTTTGCCAGCAGCTCTTAGCAATGCATGAATCACAGCGCTGTTCATAGTCAAAGGTGAATGAAATACAGAAGGTATAGAGAGAAAGAGCGGACACGTCATAATAACTACAACCTAAAACTTCTTAACTGGGAATATTGAACCACCAGCTTTCATATGTTCTGAACAAGGAACTTAAACATGAGCTTTTTTACATGGCACATAATGCACTTTTACTTACTTCTCCAACACTGTGTTTGCATTATTTAAATCAAATTGAGCATGTTTCATTATTTATTTGAGACTAAACAGATATTATTAATGTATTATATTAAGTTAAAATAAGTGTTCTTTGTTCATTCAGTATTGTTGTAATTGTCATTATTACATATATATATATATATATATATATATATATATACAGTGCCTTGCGAAAGTATTCGGCCCCCTTGAACTTTGCGACCTTTTTCCACATTTCAGGCTTCAAACATAAAGATATAAAACTGTATATTTTTGTGAAGAATCAACAACTGGGACACAATCATGAAGTGGAACGACATTTATTGGATATTTCAAACTTTTTTAACAAATCAAAAACGGAAAATTGGGCGTGCAAAATTATTCAGCCCCTTTACTTTCAGTGCAGCAAACTCTCTCCAGAAGTTCAGTGAGGATCTCTGAATGATCCAATGTTGACCTAAATGACTAATGATGATAAACACAATCCACCTGTGTGTAATTAAGTCTCCGTATAAATGCACCTGCACTGTGATAGTCTCAGAGGTCCGTTAAAAGCGCAGAGAGCATCATGAAGAACAAGGAACACACCAGGCAGGTCCGAGATACTGTTGTGAAGAAGTTTAAAGCCGGATTTGGATACAAAAATATTTCCCATGCTTTAAACATCCCAAGGAGCACTGTGCAAGCGATAATATTGAAATGGAAGGAGTATCAGACCACTGCAAATCTACCAAGAACTGGCCGTCCTTCTAAACTTTCAGCTCATACAAGGAGAAGACTGATCAGAGAAGCAGCCAAGAGGCCCATGATCACTCTGGATGAACTGCAGAGATCTACAGCTGAGGTGGGATACTCTGTCCATAGGACAACAATCAGTCGTATATTGCACAAATCTGGCCTTTATGGAAGAGTGGCAAGAAGAAAGCCATTTCTTAAAGATATCCATAAAAAGTGTCATTTAAAGTTTGCCACAAGCCACCTGGGAGACACACCAAACATGTGGAAGAAGGTGCTCTGGTCAGATTAAACCAAAATTGAACTTTTTTGGCAACAATGCAAAACGTTATGTTTGGCGTAAAAGCAACACCCTGAACACACCATCCCCACTGTCAAACATGGTGGTGGCAGCATCATGGTTTGGGCCTGCTTTTCTTCAGCGGGGACAGGGAAGATGGTTAAAATTGATGGGAAGATGGATGGAGCCAAATACAGGACCATTCTGGAAGAAAACCTGATGGAGTCTGCAAAAGACCTGAGACTGGGACAGAGATTTGTCTTCCAACAAGACAATGATCCAAAACATAAAGCAAAATCTACAATGGAATGGTTCAAAAATAAACATATCCAGGTGTTAGAATGGCCAAGTCAAAGTCCAGACCTGAATCCAATCGAGAATCTGTGGAAAGAACTGAAAACTGCTGTTCACAAATGTTCTCCATCCAACCTCACTGAGCTTGAGCTGTTTTGCAAAGAGGAATGGGAAGAAATGTCAGTCTCTCGATGTGCAAAACTGATAGACATACCCCAACATGTGGAAGAAGGTGCTCTGGTCAGATTAAACCAAAATGGAACTTTTTTGGCAACAATGCAAAACGTTATGTTTGGCGTAAAAGCAACACCCTGAACACACCATCCCCACTGTCAAACATGGTGGTGGCAGCATCATGGTTTGGGCCTGCTTTTCAGCTGTAATCGCAGCAAAAGGTGGCGCTACAAAGTATTAACTTAAGGGGGCTGAATAATTTTGCACGCCCAATTTTTCAGTTTTCGATTTGTTAAAAAAGTTTGAAATATCCAATAAATGTCGTTCCACTTCATGATTGTGTCCCACTTGTTGTTGATTCTTCACAAAAAAATACAGTTTTATATCTTTATGTTTGAAGCCTGAAATGTGGCAAAAGGTCGCAAAGTTCAAGGGGGCCGAATACTTTTGCAAGGCACTATATATATATATATATATATATATATATATATATATATATATATATATATATATATACAGTTGAAGTCAGAAGTTTACATAAACTAGTTTTAATGACTCCAACCTAAGTGTTTCATCCACTCCACAAATTCCTTGCTAACAAACTATAGTTTTGGCAAGTCAGTTAGGACATATACTTTGTGCATGACACAGGTCATTTTTCCAACAATTGTTTAGACAGATTATTTCACTTATAATTCACTGCATCACAATTCCAGTGGGTCAGAAGTTTACATACACTAAGTTGACTGTGCCTTTAAACAGCTTGGAAAAGTCCATAAAATGATGTCATGGCTTTAGAAACTTCTGATAGGCTAATTGACATCCTTTGAGTCAATTGGAGGTGTACCTGTAGATGTATTTCAAGGTCTACCTTCAAACTCAGTGCCTCTTTGCTTGACATCATGGGAAAATGAAAATAAATCAGCCAAGACCTCAGGAAAAAGTAATTGTAGCCTTCCACAAGTCTGGTTCATCCTTTGGAGCAATTTCCAAACGGTTGAAGGTACCACGTTCATCTGTACAAACAATAGTACCCAAGTATAAACACCATGGGACCACGCAGCCGTCATACCGCTCAGGAAGGAGATGCGTTCTGTCTCCTAGAGATGAAAGTCCTTTGGTGCAAAAAGTGCAAATCAATCACAGAACAACAGCAAAGGACCTTGTGAAGATGCTGGAGGAAACAGGTACAAAAATATCTATATCCACAGTAAAACAGGTCCCATATCGACATATCCTGAAAGGCAGCTCAGCAAGGAAGAAGCCACTGCTCCAAAACCGCCATAAAAAAAGCCAGACTACGGTTTGCAACTGCACATGGGGACAAAGATCGTACTTCTTGGAGAAATGTCCTCTGGTCTGATGAGACAAAAATATAACTGTTTGGCCATAATGACCATTGTTATGTTTGGAAGAAAAAGGGGGAGGCTTGCAAGCCGAAGAACACCATCCCAACCGTGAAGCACGTTGGTGGCATCATGTTGTGGGGGTGCTTTTATGCAGGAGGGACTGGTGCACTTCACAAAATAGATGACATCATGAGGGAGGAGAATTATGTGGATATATTGAAGCAACATCTCAAGGTATCAGTCAGGAAGTTAAAGCTTGGTCGCAAATGGGTCTTCCAAATGGACAACGACCCCAAGCATACTTCCAAAGTTGTGGCAAAATGGCTTAAGGACAACAAAGTTAAGGTATTGGAGTGGCCATCACAAAGCCCTGACCTCAATCCTATAGAAATTGTGTGGGCAGAACTGAAAAAGCGTTTGCGAGCAAGGAGGCCAACAAACCTGACTCAGTTACACCAGCTCTGTCAGGAGCTTATTTTGGGAAGCTTGTGGAAGGCTACCAATAACGTTTCACCCAAGTTAAACAATTTAAAGGCAATGATACCAAATACTAATTGAGCGTATGTAAACGTCTGACCCACTGGGAATGTGATGGAAGAAATCAAAAATGAAATATATAATTCTCCCTACTAATATTTCACCTTCTTAATTAAAATAAAGTGGTGATCCTAACAGACCTAATGCAGGGAATTTTTACCAGGATTAAATGTCAGGAATTGTAAAAAACTTAAATGTATTTGGCTAAGGTGTATTGTATGTAAACTTCTGACTTCAACTGTATTATATATATATATATATACACACATATATATATACATACATAACTTTTTTATTTTTTATATCGGCAGATTAATCGGTATCTGCTTTTTTTTGGGTCCTCCAATAATCGGTATCGTCGTTGAAAAATCAATTAGTCAACCTCTAGAACTCACCTTTCAGCAGGACAATAACCTAAAACACAAAGCCAAATCTACACCGGAGTTGCTTACCAAGAGGACAGTGAATGTTCCTGAGTGGCCGAGATAAAGTTTTCACTTAAATCTTTGGTTGTCTAGCAGTGATCAACAACCAATTTGACAGAGTTGAGGCAAATGTTGCACAATCATAGGTGTGGAAAGCTCTTAGACTAACCCAGAAAGACACAATTATAATCGCTGCCAAAAGGTGCTTCTACAAAGTATTGACTCAGGGGTGTGAATACTTATGTAAATGAGATATTTCTGTATTTCATTTTCAATACATTTGCAAAAAGTTTTTTAAAATTTCACTTCCTCACTATGGGGTATTGTGTGTAGATGGGTGAGATAAAAAAAAATCAATGTTGAATTCAGGGCTTAACACAAAAATGTGGAATAAGTCAAGGGGTATGAATACTTTCTGAAGGCACTGTAAGTGCTATATTAATTCCTAGCATCTATTAGGCTTACATTGTACAGAAATGGTAAGTTTCAAAACAAAACATATCTACCTAATAAAACAATTGATCAATATACAATTTTTTGAAATAATTTATTGCATTGTGCACGGTTTGGTTAAACAGCCTTAACGTTGTTCATATGTATTAGTCAATGTAATGACTTAGTAGATATCAAGTCATTGACACATTCTTATAGTAACAGTTGCCTAATCATTTAGAATAAATACAATGTACAATATCGTTCAAAAGTTTGGGGTCACTTAGAAAGGTCCATGTTTTTGAAAGAAAAGCAATTTGTTTGTCCATTAGTGTGTCTACTTTGAGAAACAGACACCTCACAAGTCCTGAACTGGCAGCTTCATTAAAAAGTACTCGCAAAACGCCAGTCGCAACATCAACAGTGAAGCAGCGACTACGGGATGCTGGCCTTCTAGGCAGAGTTCCTCTGTCCAGTGTCTGTGTTCTTTTGCCCATCTCAATATTTTATTGACCAGTCTGAAATATGGCTTTTTCTTTGCAACTCTGCCTAGAAGGCCAGCATCCCAGCGTCACCTCTTCACTGTTGAAGTTGAGACTGGTGTTTTGCAAGTACTATTTAATGAAGCTGCCAGTTGAGGACTTGTAAGGCATCTGTTTCTCAAACTAAACATTCTAATGTACTTGTCCTCTTGCTCAGTTGGCACCAGGGCCTCCCACTTCTCTTTCCATTCTGGTTAGAGCCAGTTTGCGCTGTTCTGTGAACGGAGTAGCACACAGCGTTGTACGAGATCTTCAGTTTCTTGGCAATTTCTCACATGGAATAGCCTTCATTTCTCAGAACAAGAAGACTGACAAGTTTCAGAAGAACGTTCGTTGTTTCTGGCCATTTTGAGCCTGTAATAAAACCCACAAATGCTGATGCTACAGATACTCAACTAGTCTAAAGAAGGCCAGTTTTATTCCTTTTTTAATCAGAACAACAGTTTTCAGCTGTGCTAACAATTGCAAAAGGGTTTTCTAATGATCAAATTAGCCTTTTAAAATTATAAACTTGGATTTGCTAACACAACATGCCATTAGAACACAGGAGTGATGGATGCTGATAATGGGCCTCTGTACGCTTATGTAGATATTCCATTAAAAATCAGCCATTTCCAGCTACAATAGTCATTTACAACATTGACAATGTCTACACTGTATTTCTGATCAATTTTATGTTATTTTAATGGACAACAAAAAGTGCTTTTTTTTCAAAAACAAGGATATTTCTAAGTGACCACAAATTTTTGAAAGGTAGTGTAATTAATCAGTTACAACACAACTATTTATCACACACACCAAGACAACACTATCAGTTAAAGTAAGTTATAGATTCAGTACATAGGCGGTATAAAGAGTATTTGTTTCTTGTATGTACAGTCCTGGCCAAAAGTTTTGAGAATGACAAATATTAATTTCCACAAAGTTTGCTGCTTCAGTGTCTTTAGATATTTTTGTCAGATGTTACTATGTAATAATGAAGTATAATTACAAGCATTTTATAAGTGTCAAAGGCTTTTCTTGAAAATTACATGAAGTTGTTGCAAAGAGTCCAAATTTGCAGTGTTGACCCTTCTTTTTCAAGTCCTCTGCAATCCACCCTGACATGTCAATTAACTTCTGGGCCACATCCTGACTGATGGCAGCCCATTCTTGCATAATCAATGCTTGGAGTTTGTTAGAATTTGTGGGTTTTTGTTTGTCCACCTGCCTCTTGAGGATTGACCACAAATTCTCAATGGGATTAAGGTCTGGGGAGTTTCCTGGCCATGGACCCAAAATGTTGATGTTTTGTTCCCCGAGCCACTTAGTTATCACTTTTGCCTTATGGCAAGGTGCTTCATCATGCTGGAAAAGGCATTGTTCGTCACCAAACTGTTCCTGGATGGTTGGGAGAAGTTGCTCTCATAGGATGTGTTGGTACCATTCTTTATTCATGGCTGTGTTCTTAGGCAAAATTGTGAGTGAGCCCACTCCCTTGGCTGAGAAGCAACCCCACACATGAATGGTCTCAGGATGCTTTACTGTTGGCATGACACAGGACTGACAGCAGCGCTCACCTTGTCTTCTCCGGACAAGCTTTTTTCCAGATGCCCCAAACAATCGGAAAAGGGACTCAGAAAAGCAGTCCAATCCCAGTACCTTTTGCAGAATATCAGTCTGTCCCTGATGTTTTTCCTGGAGAGAAGTGGCTTCTTCGCTGCCCTTTATGACACCAGAACATCCTCCAAAAGATTTTGCCTCACTGTGCGTGCAGATGCACTCACACCTGCCTGCTGCCATTCCTGAGCGAGCTTTGTACTGGTGGTGCCCCAATCCCGCAGCTGAATCAACTTTAGGAGACTGTCCTGGCGCTTGCTGGACTTTCTTGGGCACCCTGAAGCCTTCTTCACAACAATTGAACCGCTCTTCTTGAAGTTCTTGATGATCCGATAAATGGTTGATTTAGATGCAATCTTACTGGCAGCAATATCTTTGCCTGTGAAGCTCTTTTTGTGCAAAGCAATGATGGCGGAATGTGTTTCCTTGCAGGTAACTATGGTTGACAGAGGAAGAACAATGATTCCAAGCACCACCCTCCTTTTGAAGCTTCCAGTCTGTTATTCAAACACACTCAGCATGACAGAGTGATCTCCAGCCTTGTCCTCGTCAATACTCACACCTGTGTTAATGAGAGAATCACTGACATGATGTCAGCTGGTCCTTTTGTGGCAGGACTCAAATGCAGTGGAAATGTTTTTGGGGGATTCAGTCCATTTGCATGGCAAAGGAGGGACTTTGCAATTAATTGCAATTCATCTGATCACTCTTCATAACATTCTGGAGTATATGCAAATTGACATCATACAAACTGAGGCAGCAGACTTTGAAAATTAATATTTGTGTCATTCTCAAAACTGTTGGCCACAACTGTACTGCAGACCCACTCTGCTCACCTTCATCAGAAAATTGTCATCATACATTCAGTAAAAGTGTCATGATTTGAGATATAGCACAAAACAGATATAATTCACCCGAAATAGTAATTGACATGACAGACGTCTACCTTACATTTAAGTCACTTCATTGCTCTATAATCAAATTCTGATGTTTTGATTAATCATCTACACCTACAGCCACAGTAAGTGGGAAATTAGATTCATTTGTACTTTGAACTATCCCTTTAATGTCCAGAAAACAAATCTGAAACTGCATGCCAACTAAAAACTCTACCCAACATCTAGCTGTATCTAGTAGAGTGTCAATGTCTGGAGCTCTTAGACCTTCGAATTGACGCTTCCTACATCATCTTGTTTGTCCGCTGTAAGTCAGCCAAATGCCCCACCTCAGTGTTCTGGTGAAATATGGCTGCCCCCCCAGGTAAGGGCTACACATTGGGAGTAGTGGAAAGGGTAAGTTACCCCCATAAAGCAATGAATTTGAGAAAGGCGCAACACAACCAGGCAAATCATTATCATCAATCAGCGACACTGAGCCAGGTGAACAGAGAGGTGGTGGGTGCGAGCGAAGGTCCGGAGGCAGCGGGGGCAGGAGTACGGTCTCTCCCCAGTGTGGGTCCTCATGTGAGTTTTAAGGTGGCCGACCAAGCGAAAGCTCTTGTCACACTCCTGGCAGGGAAAGGGCCGTGAGCCATTGTGGATCCTCATGTGTTTGCCCAGATCCCCTGAAGAGGTATAACAGCCGTGGCAGACAGAACATTCATACGGCTTCTCTCCAGTGTGGGTGCGTATGTGTTTTGTGAGATCTCCAGACTGAGCAAAGCTCTTGCTGCACTCCGAACAGACATATGGTCTCTCCCCTGTGTGAGTGCGTTGGTGGTTCTTCAGGTGTTCCAGTCGAATGAACTGCTTGCTGCACACTGTGCAGTGGTAAGGCCTCTCGCCGGTGTGTGAGCGCATGTGTGTCTTCAACGCCCCAATGTCTATCACCTTCAGGCCACACTCCCCACACTGGTGGCCTTTCTCATTGTTGTGGATCTTTAGGTGAAGCCTCAGGTTTCTCTTGATAGAGAAGTCTTTACCACACTCTGTGCAGTGAAAGGGTTTCTCCCCCGTGTGAGAGCGTAGGTGAATGGTCAGACTAGACTTGTATCCAAACTGCCGGTCACAGTGGGAGCAGGAGTACTGCTTTTTGCCAGAATGAGTGGTCATGTGACTCCTGAGACCCTTCATACGGGCAAAATCCTTCCCGCATTCCTGGCATTTGAATGCCTTGACTCCAGAGTGTATCAGCAGGTGTTTGCGTAAACTGCCGCTCTCCGCAAACCTTTTGCCACACTCTTTGCAGGCATAAGGCTTCTCTCCGGTGTGAATTCGCATGTGAATGTTCAGGCTCTGTGGACTACAGAGGATCTTGCCACACTCTGAGCAATGGAAGCCGACTTCAAGACAGACCACAGGCTTAATGTCCTGAGGTTCAGTGCCCTCTGGTTCGTGACACTGGTGAGGTCCCAGTCCCCAACAATTCTTGAAGCTCTTCCCACAGTCGGCACAACTGAGGTGTCCATTAGTGCTGATCACAGCCATTTTGTGTGAAAGCTCACAGTGGTTTTGCAGACTGCCCAGGTATCTGAATCTGCGGGCACACTGTGGGCAGGTGTAGAGTTTCACCGAAACCCTGTGGGGACGGGCAGGTTTCCGGGGAGTGGCTGAAGGGTGGATCTGGAGGGTGTGGATGCTAAGCAGCCGTGGGGTTTGGAACATGAGGCTACAGTGGAGGCAGCTGTGTGTTGGGAGCGTCTCTGTTCCACTGCTCTTTGAAAAACTGCTTCTCAACATGGCCAGATACTCCTTCTGGTGGTTCCACTTGATGTGCTTCTCCAGGAAGGAATGGTTGGTGAAGGAGATGGTGCAGTATGTGCAAGGAAAGAACTGAGGAGAAGAGACTGAGGGAGAGTGGTGGAAATAGGGGTAGAAAAAGACAGAGAATAATAGATGAGTTGTTATTCTTGACTTGACTCTTTTTGTTATTATTGCTATTGACTGACGTACTGCATAGTTGAGGGAGCTAGCACGTAAGCATTTCACTGCACCTTTTACCTGCTGTAAACTGTGTATGTGATGAATCAAATGTGATTTGATTTACAGAAGAGGGACATAAACTAAAATAAGAAACATTTCAAAAGTAAACAAGAGTAGTCCTATATTTTCACGATGAATCTTAAATTCAAAGTCAATATAACCATTTAACCTAGTCAGTCAATATCAAATAACCATTTAGCCTAGTCAGTCATTTATCAAATATTTCCCAAATTTTAAGATGACACTGATTTTAAGGGTGGGTGTGTATGCGTACCTCTGTTGCTGTCAGTATCCCTCCCGTCTTCGGTGTCCTCATCTGTGTCTTCTTCACCCACATTCTCCTCCTTCATGAAACACACTTGAGTTTCCCTCTTAACCACTACCTTATGTATTTCAGAATCAGAATCATACTCTGCTTTTACCTCTACTGTTCCTTGGCTAATGTAAACGGAATCTGTTTCAGTCTTGGTTATGACGGTTCCAGAATCCTTGTGGAGTGCTCTAGAATCAAAGCAATGACTCTGTACTTCAAAGTCTGCTGGTTCCTCTTTAATTTGGATGGAGTTGGAAGTTACCCCTTTAGTGTTGGGAGAGGGAGCTTGGCTAATGTCTGGTTCTTCTCTTTTGCAGTTAACATCATCTAACTGTGTTTCACACTCTGTTTTGATGGGGTCTCGGTGTTTAGACCTCATGATTTTGTGTTGCTTTTTCACAGATTTGTTCTTCATCTTGTTGACAAGAGTGTTTCTGGTTAGGTCAACACCTTCACATTACAATCTGTGGAGAAAAGACAAGGTTTGATTGAACATCACCCTATTATGATCCCTGGTAGAGAGCTATCGGGGATCATAATAACCCATCCAACAATGTAAAAAGTAAGAAACCCCAACTCTGTATTAGCTATGCTGAAGTCTAGCTTAGTAACACTCAATAGCCTACTACTTCATAGCCCTTCATAACACAGCATTATCATAATTACCTGCGGAGTAACTTTTGGTTACAACCTACCTAGATTTTTACGTCGACGTTGGTAACCTATTTAGGCTTGCATAGTTGTAGCAAGACAGCTAAACGTGTATGTTAGCTAACGCACCCTTGCTACTTTGTATGATTGTCACCCACCAAATGTAACTCTTGATTATGAAGACAACCACGAGAGGAAAAAGTTGTTTATCGTATAAATACTCACGGATAAATACATAAAAAAGCAAGCTAGCAAAGTTTTGAAAATAGCTTAGCTAGCTACCTTCTTTCTGATTGTTGTCACCGGAAATAGAGACGGAAGAGAAAGCGAGACCCACTCCCTAATTGTTCTGGTTCATATAGTCAATGAACTAAACTGACCAGACCAAACTGCTAATGCATTGGAGAGCCACCACGTTAAGCAGACCGGAACATACCATTTTATTTCAATGATCAACGGCCTGAGCGGGACCTCTTCCTTTATCCACCATCTTTAACCGGAAAGCTGAAGCATTTCCTGGATTGTTAGTCATGAACCCTGACCAATCAGGCAAAGATCCCTGGATCATGTGCAAAGATTTAGCGCCTGTGACGAATTGACTGATGGAACAGGGAACATTAAAGGAACATTCATTCTCGCCAAAAAGTATCTGCCATAGAGAATGATAGAGACCTCTAGTGGCCAAAAGAGAATTAGCATGGGCAGCACTATTGAGGGATTCCACAATTTTAATGTAGCCAACTGGGTGGGACTTCCAACTTCATTAGATGATCCTCCTGGAGACCATGTTGCAGTCATGTCCAACCAGGCCATCAGGAGGAGTCAGCCAATTGTGGAGAAGAAAATTGACTACCTAAAAATGGAAAGGGGTTCCACTAGATGTTGGAACATTGCTGCTGGGACTTGCTTCCATTCAACCACAAGAACATTAGTGAGTTCGGGCACTGATGTTGGGTGATTAGGCTTGGCTCGCAGTTGGCATTCCAATTCATCCCAAAGGTGTTCGATGGGGTTGAGGTCAGGGCTCTGTGCAGGTAAGTCAAGTTCTTCCACGCCAATCTCGACAAATAATTTCTGTTTGGACCTCTCTTTGTGCACGGGGTCATTGCCATGCTAAAGAAGGAAAGGGCCTTCCCCAAACTGCTGCCACGAAGTTGGAAGCACACAATCATCTAGAATGTCATTGTATGCAGTAGTGTTAAGCTTTCCCTTCACTGGAACTAAAGGGCCTAGCACGAACCATGAAAAACAGCCCTAGACCATTATTCCTCATCCACCAAACTTTACAGTTGGCACTATGCAGTCGGGCAGGTAGGGTTCTCCTTGTATCCACCAAAACCAGATTCTTCGATCGGACTGCCAGATGGACTCTGAAGCATATCCACTAGTTCAGAGTCCAATGGCAGTGGGCTTTACACCACTCCAGGTGACGCTTGGCATTGCACATGGTAATCTTAGGCTTGTGTGTGGCTGCTCGACCATGGAAACCCATTTTACGAAGCTCCCGACAAAGTTATTGTGCTGAGGCTGCTTCCAGAGGCAGTTTGGAGTGTTGCAACCGAGGATAGGTGATTTTTATACACTATGTGCTTCAGCACTGGGCAGTCCAATTCTTTGAGCTTGTGTGACCTACCACTTTGCGGCTGAGCCGTTGTTTCTCCTAGACATTTCCACTTCACAACAACAGCACTTAGTTGACCAGGGACAGAAATCTGACGAACTGACTTGTTGGAAAAGTGGCATCCTATGACAGTACCACGTTGAAAGTCACTGAGCTCTTCAGTATGGGTCATTGTACTGCCAATGTTTGTCTATGGAGATTGCATGGCTGTGTGCTCAAGTTTTCTTTACACCTGGCAGCAACAGGTGAAGCTGAAATAGTCAAATCCACTAATTTGAAGGGGTGTCCACATACGTTTGGTGTACTTTTGGTATCAGTTTTGTAGCAGTTGCGCTCTTCGCATTTTCTAGCTTTATCAAAGCAGTACTTACTGAAATAATGTTGTCAAAGATGAAATGTGTCCATTGGATTAGCAAGATGATGGTTATTGAAGCCAATGTATAAACTACAGCAGAGGCCGGTGGGAGGAGCTATTGGAGGACGGGCTCATTGTAATGGCTGGAATGGAGAAAATAGCATAGGAACCCTACTCTAATTGGTAGAGACCATCACTGCCAAGATGTGGGAATGATAATGTAACCTACATGCTTGGCCCAATCACCTTCAATAAAATGAATGTGTATGATTATTAGCAAGTAAAACATGGCGGAATATCAAAACCAGTGCAGGCCATTGATGGCATATGGATTGACACAAATCAGTTATGACAGGATGTTCTACAGCTGTTGAAGTGAACACTGAATAATTAATTTTAAAGTAATGTCTAATGTGCAATTACCAAACAGCAAACATGTCCTCTTTCACATACTTCATTTACAGCAATCAGTCACTTTTGTCATCCCCAGGCAGTAAGTCGGGCATATACAACCATCTGTGCATCACTTTTCCCTTGTTAATCAACTACAAAAATGTTATAAGTGCAGGAAGAGTAGCTAATGGGGATCCATAATAACTACAAAATACAACACAAAATCAAGAACCATGCGCAACTTAACAGTTCAAATAAGTCTTTGGGTGCAGGGTCCAAAAGGCATGTAAACTGAAAAAGGAAAACCGGCATTCACCAAAATAGTCGAAGTTTTAATGTTCTTTAGCAGCAGCAGCAGCGGTCAGTTTGTTTGACATCATTCGATGACACTGACAGCTTTAGTCAACGCAGACTGCAGTGCATGAGAAGGGTTGAGGTCTCCAGAGGAAGAATGAGAGGTTGTGGACATGTGCACATGCTTACAAACAGGACCTACACTCTGCTTTTAAGATATCATTGGCATCATGGGACCTTATACTCCCTTGCAGTAGTTCAGGGAGTTTCCACCATCCAGTCTCAATCACTGTTGGAAACAAATCAATTCATAACACAGTTGGGCCGAAAAACAAATACTATTTACGTAAATATAAAATCTATTACATATATAGGTGCAATAAAAAAAGAAAAAACTTAGCACAATTGTTTTTATTAATATGTTACCTTGAATATAAAGTCCATTCTTCTCATAGTCTGGTTGGCAAACTGGTCAATGACCCTCTCATACCAGTGAGGATTCTTCTGCAATGATTTAAGAATTCTCCTTTCTATGGATAGGATTGCCAGGTTCTTGAGTCGCTCATGTCCCATGGTGTTCCTTGTGTAGCTTTTCAGCCTCTTCAGACGAGAGAATCTGCTCTCCACGCCCGCTGACGTTGCCCCTATAGTTGCAACTAGGCACATGAACCGGTACACCTCAGGCATCACTTCATTCAATCCACACCCCCTTGAAATGCAAGATTCTGTCACACAGTTTTCGACTGTTCCCTTGAAGCTCCTCACCACAGTAGAACACTTGCAGCTCACCCATAGCTCTGGGACAGGCTTTCCATTGCATTTGCAGTGAATTCACTCTGGAATGACTCAAATTTCTCATGATCTAACAACTCCATGTATCTCCTGCTGTCCAGGCTTTGGAACCTCTGTGCTATTTGTGTCTTGATGTTGTCATGGATTGAATCGTACAGTGATTTGTACATCTGCATTACATCCTGCGTGCCCTGCCTTTGCTTCCTTCTGTGCATCAACTCTGGATCATCTGTCATGTTCGAAGCCTTCTGATATATAGCACTAAATTCTTCTTCAGATTTGTGCTCCTCTATCTTGAGCATAAGATTCTCAATCCTCCTCTTACAAAATTCTACATCCATGGCATTCTGTTGCACACTGTCAAAAACCACATCTGTGCAAGCAAATATATATTCAAAAGTGAGAAGTAAAAAAATAAAATGAAAATCTTCCAGCTGTGTCTTGAACCCATTTGCATTGAAAATCGTGTCATCGTCCATGTTAGGATGCTCTGTGATACCTGTGAATGTGTCCAATAGATGCTCAAAGTTTTTTGCCACTGTGTTAACGACTCTGGACGTGAAATTCCAATGTGTTGGTACATTTTTTGGCAAACTTGCACAAGCGACCTTTTCTAGCAGCATTCTATTGGTGGACTTACAAAAAAAAGTTGCGAAGCCACCCAGTGTGGCAAAGAAAACCTTGGTCTTGGGCATAGACTTCACGCTCTGGCTTAATACGGAGTTGAGGGGATGTGCATAGCAATGCACAAAGGTGGCGCTCGGCGCTACAGCTCTTACTTTTGCTTGCAGACCATTTAAATCAGAAGCCATTACAGCAGCGCCATCATATGTTTGAGCGACTAGTTTCTCCACAAAGTTAAACTATGACATCTCCGAATTCACTAGATCAAACACAGACTGTATCTCGCCCAGCTGACACATCAAAGTAGCCCAAGAAACGCTCCTGGACACACCCCCGATCATCCACATACCTGACAATGACAGACAACTGCGAAAAGTCTGTAGTTTCATCCATTTGCCATGAGAAAAATGGAGCAGCGTCAACTTCGCTTTTAATCTCACTTTTAATTGATGATGCGATAGCAGTTATCAAGTCATTCTGAATTGTTCTTGACATTCCAGTGAACACAGTTGAAGATTCCATATGCTGAGCAAGTAAAGCATCATACCGCGCGATTACCTCTGCCAATTCCCTGTAGTTGCCTTTGTTAGCGGAACTTTCCGTCTCATCGTGCCCCCTAAAAGCCAACTCTTGCATGCCTAAGTATGCAATGCTGTCAATGAAGCGTTTGAGAACATCCCTGTTTCTTCTGACCTTCTCGTTGTGTTGCGCAGCTTGAATACGCAGGCCTTCATTGAGTGAATGATTGGCATGATGACTCGGGTGTCCCAAAAGCTTGAGTTTCGCGTAGGAGTTGAGATGCTCCCGGCATTCGTCATGCCGTTTAGCTGAAAGGTCAATGTTCTTCAGGTCACTGAACCCCCCTTTAGCCCAAGGCTCAAACGTTCCAAAGAGCAGACAAGGCCAGCAATACAAGCGGCTTGATGAAAGACTACCTGTTAGCCATTGATACTTTTTATACCAGTTGGTATTGAACGCCCTCCTCACTTTGTCATCCTTCCTTATGTACTTGATTTCAGGCAGAGGTCGACCCTCTGTTTTAATTCGCACCTTTTCTGTGGACTCCAAAGAATGAAATGGGGTCTTCAACAAAAAATCCACAATGTTGTCAGAATTCACGACCTGGCAGGTGTGGACAAGTAGCTGCTGTGGTGTGTGGAACATGCAACTGCAGTGGGGGCAGCTGTGTGAGGGAGAGTACATTAGAGTTTCTGTCTTAACCACTCTGATTTCAGAATCATCCTCAGTCTTAATTTCCACAGTTCCTTGGCTAATGTAAACAGAATCTGTTTCAGTCTTGGTTTTGATGGTTCCAGAATCCTGGTGGAGTGCTCTAGAATCCAAGTGATAATTTGATCTAATTCCGTTATGTTCCTCACTTGTTTCATGCACTTCAAAGTCTGTTTCCTCCTCTTTGATTTGGATGATGTTGAAAGTAAACCCAATACTGCTGAGAGAGTGGGCTTGGCCAATGTCTGAATCTTCTCTAATGGAGTCAACATCATCTGACTGTGTTTCACAATCTGTTTTGATGGAGTCTCGATGACTCCTAGTCATCTTGGTTTTATTGCGTTGCTTTTTCCCAGGTTTGATCTTAATCTTGTTGATTGGTTATTGTCTAGGTCTTCCTCTTCATTTGCATTCTGTGGAAAAAAAATACTTGATTTGAATAAAACACCAGGTCAGGAATCATGACAATCATCCCATCCAACACTACAAAGTAAAACAACAAGCAAAGGAAAGCATTTCATTACAACATGCATTTTTTCATAGCTTATCAATGGGTGAATAAATAGCTAGCAAGACAGTAGCCCAATATTGGACAAAAGGAGCCTAACGTTACTCCGTAGTCCAAGGACCTTACATCTTTTTTTGGGGCGAATTAGCTCTGCAAGCCAAAACAGCCAAATACTCCAAAATGTGAATCGATTCTCAATTGCGGTATGGATCTAGAAACATAAATCGTTCTACTTTCATCTCACAAATGTAAAATACACACTTACAGTAAGCTGATTAGCACAGGTAGTTGACCGTCTTCCGGAAACAAGCGCTGAAATATGGCCGTGTGGGGAACCCTAACCCTATAAAAAGGTGTATCAATTTAACCTTTGGTTTAAAAAAAAAGATTTCTCGCCAATATAAAAGATTAGGTCCTTATGCTTCCAAAACCGTACAAGTGATTTGTGTCAAATGTTCAGGCCGAGCATCACTGCTCTTAAAAGAAAAACTGCCCCCTAGAGAAGACACCATAGTCCAACTACTCATTTTATGTGTAATGCAGAGCCATATACAGTGCATTCATAAAAGTATTCACACCCCTTTACCTTTTCCACATTTTGTTGTGTTACAGCCTAAATTTTAAATTGAGATTTTGTGTCAATGTTCTACACACAATACCCCACAATGTCTAAGTGGAATTTGATTTGTAGATATTATTAATAAAACATTAAAAGCTGAAAAGTCTTGAGTCAATTAGTATTCAGCTCCTTTGTTATTGCAAGCCTAAATAAGTTTAGGAGCAAAAATATGGTTAACAAACCACATAAGTTGCATGGACTCATTCCGTGTTCAATAATAGTAGTTGAATAACTATTCCATCTCTGTACCCCACACATACAGGTTATTTGTTAAGGTCCCTCAATTGAGTAATGCATTTCAAGTACAGATTCAACCACAAAGACCAGCAAGGTTTTCCAATGCCTCGCTAAGAAGGGCACCGATTGGTAGATGTGTACAAATAAAAAGAGCAGATGCTGAATATCCCTTTGAGCATGGTGAAGTTATTAATTAGTCTTTGGAAGGTGTATCAATACACCCAGTCGATACAAAGATACAGGCATTCTTACAAACTCAGTTGCCAGAGAGGAAGTTAGCTGCTCAGGGATTTCACCATGAGGCCAATGACTTCAAAACAGCTACTGAGTTTAATGTATGGATCAACAACATTGTAGCTACTCCACAATACTAACCTAAATGACAGAGTGAAAAGAATGAAGCCTGTACAGAATAAAAAATATTCCAAAACATGCACCCTGTTTGCAACAAAGAACTTAAGTAATACTGCAAAAAATGTGACAAAGAAATATACTTTTTATCCTGAATAGAAGGCATTTGGGACAAACCCAACACAACACATCACGGGAGTACCACTCTTCATGTTTTCAAGCATGGTGGTGGCTGCATCATGTTATGGGTATGCCTGTCATTGGCAAGGACTAGCAATTTTTGGTGGGATATTAAGAAAACAGAATACAGCTATAAGCACAGGCAAAAATCATAGAGGAGAACCTGGTTCAGACTGCTTTTTAACAGACATTAGGAGATCAATGCATCTTTCAGCAGGACAATAACCTAAAACACAAGGCCTAATATACACTGGAGTTGCTTACCAAGACAACATTGAATGTTCCGGAGTGGCCTAGTTAGTTTTGAAAATCTATGGCAAGATTTGAAAATGTCTAGCATTGATAAATAATTAACCTTTTTTAAGAATAATGGGCAAATATTGTTCAATCCAGGTATGCAAAGCGCTCAGAGGCTTACCCAAAAAGACTCACAGCTGTAATCACCGCCAAAGGTGCTTCGACAAAGTACTGACTTAGGGAAGTGAATATTCATGTAAATGAGATATTTCTGTAGTAAAATTTAAATACATGTACAAAAATGTCTAAAAACACATTTTCACTTTGTCATTATAAGGTATTGCATGTATTGGTGCGTAAGGAAATTAAAGGGGCAGTGGGGTAGCCTAGTGGTTAGAGCGTTGGACTAGTAACCGGAAGGTTGCAAGTTCAAACCCCCGAGCTGACCAGGTACAAATCTGTCGTTGTGCCCCTGAACAGGCAGTTAACCTACTGTTCCTAGGCGGTCATTGAAAATAAGAATTTGTTCATAACTGACTTGCCTAGTTAAATTAAATTTTTAAAAAATAAATAAAAAACATTTATTCCATTTTCAATTCAGGCTGTAACGCAATAAATAAGTCTCAGGGGTATGAATACTTTCTGAAGGCACACATACATATGGCTCAGGTGTAATGTAATTGAACTGAAATGAGAGTCATGGTCAAAGGCTAGCAAGATACAGTGGGGAGAACAAGTATTTGATAACACTGCCAATTTTGCAGGTTTCCTACTTACAAAGCATGGAGATGTCTGTATTTTTTTTTATCATAGGTACACTTCAACTGTGAAAGACAGAATCTAAAAGAATCTAAAGACACTTGTCCACATACTCAATCAAACAGACTCCAACCTCTCCACAATGGCCAAGACCAGGGAGACGTGTAAGGACATCAGGGATAAAATTGTAGACCTGCACAAGGCTGGGATGGGCTACAGGACAATAGGCAAGCATCTTGGTGAGAAGGCAACAACTGTTGGCACAATTATTAGAAAATGGAAGAAGTTCAAGATGATGGTCAATCACCCTCGGTCTGAGGCTCCATGCAAGATCTCACCTTGTGGGGCATCAATGATCATGAGGAAGGTGAGGGATCAGCCCAGAACTACACGGCAGGACCTGGTCAGTGACCTGAAGAGAGCTGGGACCACAGTCTCAAAGAAAACCATTAGTTACACATTATAGATTTAATCATGGATTAAAATCCTGCAGCGCACGCAAGGTCCCCCTGCTCAAGCCAGAGCATGTCCAGGCCTGTCTGAAGTTTGCCAATGACCATCTGGATGATCCAGAGGAGGAATGGGAGAAGGTAATGTGGTCTGATGAGACAAAAATAGAGCTTTTTGGTCTAAACTCCACTCGCCGTGTTTGGAGGAAGAAGGAGGATGAGTACAACCCCAAGAACACCATCCCAACTGTGAAGCATGGAGGTGGAAACATTCTTTGGGGATGCTTTTCTGCAAAGGGGACAGGACGACCGTTGTAGTAGAGAAACAGTGAAGGTGTCCTAACACCCATAGAACCAAGCGGTCAAACGGGGAAATGGTTCAAACATTTGATAGCAGAATACATTTTACGTCATTAGGAGGTTAGTTAAATTAGCTAGATTGCATACCTTTCTGGGTCAGAAATGGACTATCTTCGCCTGGGTTACGTTAGCTAACAATATTAGCTAGATAGTAGATAATGTAAGCTACCTTCCTCCTTTTGACGACTAGATATCTCTCACCAAATACTGATTGTAAAGATACTAACCATGAGAGGAACAAGTTTCTGTTTCTCGTTCAAATACAAATAGAAAATGAAGTTTCGCTACACCGGAAGAATGTGTTTCCTTACAGAGGAAGAGGCGAATCGAGAGGCTTTACTCTCGTTAAAATTTGTCCGCGAGATAAATGTTTTGTTGTATGGAGGTCTATGAGAGTGTCGAATTACGTGAGGCTTTTTAAAATCAAATATAAGTTTCGTAATTTTTAGGTTGTTACAAATATACGGATATAAGTGGATGCACGTGGCATTACAGCAAGTAGGAGAAAAACGACTTAGTACTGCCTGTTGTGCCAAAGTATATCTGACCTCTCATTGGCTAGAATGGTCCCGACTGTCTTCCATAAATGAGGGAGGACATATATTTCAATTGTTAGAGCGGTCACATGACTATCTGGTCAACATAATAGACAAGCGTTTCCATTCCTGCGGTTAACATTTCACGGTACCTGACCAATCAAGCAATGACCTCTGGATTATGTGCAATAATTTAGAGGCTGTTTAAAAAACAAATATGTTTTACCTTTATTTAACTAGGCAAATCAGTTAAAGAACAAATTCTTATTTTCAATGACGGCCTACGAACAGTGGGTTAACTGCCTTGTTCAGGGGCAGAACGACAGATTTGTACCTTGTCAGCTCGGGGATTCAAACTTGCAACCTTTCGGTTACTAGTCCAACGCTCTAAACACTAGGCTACCCTGTCGCCCGGATTGGCGTGGATTCTTAAATAAATATTAATTCTCGCCAAAAGTATCAGTTTTGTATCAGCAATTTTTGTAACTTTGCCAGTTCTGACTCAAAACGGTGCAGCGGTTTAAGGCACTGCATCTCAGTGCAAGAGATGTCACTATTGTACCTGGTTCGAATCCAGGCTGTATCACATCCGGCTGTAATAGAGAATCCCATAGGGCAGAGAGCAATTGGCCCAGCGTCGTCCGGGTTTGGCCATCATTGTAAATAAGAAATTGTTCTTAACTGACTAGCCTAGTTAAATAAAGGTTACAATCAATGATGAATTGTCTTTGCATTAGCAAGAAGAGTTATTGTATGGATTATAAGCACCTGTTGTAAAGAGGATTGAGCATACCCTTTTATTTACTGTCCTGATTCTCCATAGGCAGACAGGTGGACTCCCACACTGACAATGTTGCCCTAGGTCTGGGATTTCAGAGACAAATAGCCTAAATTATTGAATCAATCCTCTTCAATAGCTTGCGTATTGTAATATGAAATGTACAACGTGCTGTAATATCAAAACCAGCCAGTGCAGGCCAATGACGGTTTACCAATAGAATACTGTGCGATTGAAATGTATGTGATATGGCTCTCTTATTTCAGCACAAAGAAAAAGCATACACAAAATACATCAGAACCAGACAACAGGCTATAGATGCCTTTATTGACATTACCACAACAGTCGGGCACAAAACCATCTTCTGTACATCACTGTTCCCTTATTAAATAACTACAACAAGAGTAAAAGAGTTGACTGTATATAAATAATCTAATCATTCAGCAACATCTAGGCAGGTGACCAGAGAGGTGGTGGGCGCGAGCAAAAGTACGATGGCAGCGGGGGCAGGAGTATGGTCTCTCACCAGTGTGGGTCCTCATGTGAGTTTTAAGGTGACCGACCATGCGGAAGCTTTTGTCACACTCCTGGCAGTGATATGGCCGTGAGTTATTGTGGATCCTCATGTGTTTGCCCAGATCCCCTGAAGAGGTATAACAGCCGTGGCAGACAGAACATTCATACGGCTTCTCTCCAGTGTGGGTGCGTATGTGTTTTGTGAGATCTCCAGACTGAGTGAAGCTTCTACCGCACTCAGTACAGGTGTATGGTTTCTCACCTGTGTGAGTGCGCTGGTGGTTCTTCAGGTGTGCGTGTCGGAAAAATGTCTTGTCACACACTGTGCAATGGAAAGGCCTCTCCCCAGTGTGTGTGCGCTGGTGGGTTTTCAACGCAGCAATGTTTATGAACTTCAGCCCACAAACCCCACAATGGTAGTTCCTTTCATTGCTGTGGATCTTCAGATGCAACTTCAGATAACCTTTATCTGCAAAATCTTTACCACACACAGTACATTTGAAAGGTCTCTCCCCTGAGTGTGTGCGCAGGTGAAGCTTCAAAGAATCACTGTATGCAAACCGCCTGTCACATTTAGGGCAGGATAAAGGCTTCTCGCCAGAGTGAACGGTCATGTGAACTCGGAGGTGCCACATCCGGGCAAAATCCTTTCCACAATCCTGGCATTTGAATGGCTTGACCCCCGAGTGTATCATCATGTGTTTGCAATGACTGCTGGCTTCTGAGAAGCTCTTGCCACACTCCTTACAGACGTAAGGCTTCTCGCCGGTGTGTGTGCGCATGTGAATGCGCAGATTCTGAGGACTAGAGCAGCTTTTGCCACACTCTGAGCAAGGCATGCCAATGTTCAGACAGACAGGGCCATTCTCAAGCTTAGTGTCCTCAGGCTTGTGACACTGGTGAGGCCCCAGTCCCCAGCAATTCTTGAAGCTCTTTCCACAGTCAGCGCAACTGAGGTATCCATCTGTGAAAGCGACAGACATTTTATGCCAAACCTTGCAGTGAGTATGCAGTCTGGCTATGTACTGGAAGCTGCGGGCACAATAGGGGCAGGGGTGGAGTTTTCTCAGAGAGGGAGAGGGGTGGGCCTGACGGGTGTGGACGTGTAGCTGCCGTGAGGTATGGAACATGCAGCTACAGTGGGGACAGCTGTGTGTGGGGGCATACACGGTTTTACTCGTTGAGACATGGCCTTTGAACAAAGCCAGGTACTGCTTATGGTGTTTGGTCTTCATGTGGTTCTCCAGGAAGTAACAGTCAGTGAAGGAGATGGTGCAGTGTGGACAAGGAAAGAACTGAGGAGAAGAGACTGAGACAGAGCAGTGGAAAGAAGGTAGAAAGAGGGAGAAGTGAGAGATGGGACAGAACATAGTTGTGTTTTCCTACATTTCCTCATTCAACAAAGCGCTTGAGTAAATATCTCTGCTAAATATACATTTCAAAGTTTGCTAAATTAATGTTCAGGTGATGTTCAAGTAATCCCATCCTCCATTTCAAATACAGTGTTGTGGGTGAACTGGATGTATGAACTATGCCTTACCGCCATCGGGCTCATCTGGGTTTTCCTCCTTCACCAAACACACTTTAGTGTCTCGCAGAAGAGTCTTAACCACCACCTTATGGATTAGAAAGATGAAGAAACCACAGTATGCATGAACCAAAAGTCAAAACACTCTTATCTAGTTACTAACTGTCACATGTTGGGAACTCTTCTTACATTAGACAATCTTGTTAGCATCACCATAGGACTCCTTGATATCTGGCTACACCCGGTCATTGGACTGGATGTATTTTGATGTTTGATGTGCTTCTTCTGGAAGGAAGGAACTGAACGGTTTTGTTCCTCTCCCATTCCCTGCTGTTCAAAGTCTGTTGGTTCCTCTTTGATTTGGATGGAGCTGATGCAAACCCCTTTAGTAATGTAGGGTGCTTGACTAATGTCTGGTTCTTCTCTATTGCAGTCAACATCATCTGACTGTGTTCCACACTCTGTTTTGATTAGGTCTCGATGGTGTTTAGTCCTCTTGGTTTTGTTGTGTTGCTTTTTCCCAGGTTTGTTCTTCATCTTGTTGACTGGAGTGCTTCTTCATTTGAATTCTGTGGGGAAAAGAGCAGGTTTTATTGAGCATCACCCTTAGAGAGCTATACCAAGCAGTGATCATATTAATAAACCATGCAACACTATAAGTCACAGGAAGGCCAAAAAGATCAAGGCCAACAACCACCCGAGCAACTGCATGTTCACCCCGCTATCATCCAGAATGCAAGGTCAGTACAGGTGCATCAAAGCTGGGCCCGAGACTGAAAAACAGCTTCTATCTCAAGGCCATCAGACTAGTACAGAGAGGCTGCCATATAGACTTGAAATCATTGGTCACTTTAATAAATGGAACACTAGTCACTTTAATAATGCTACTTTAACAATGTTTACATATCTTGCATTACTCATCTCATGTGTATATACTGTATTCTATACCATCTATTGCATCTTAGCCTATGCTGCTCTGACATTGCTCATCCATATATTTATACATTCTTACTCGATTCATTTACTTAAATGTGTGTGTATTACGTTTTTGTTGTGGAATTGTTAGATATTTTTTACTTGTTAGATATTGCTGCACTGTCAGAACTAGAAGAACAAGCATTTCGCTACACTCACAATAACATCTGCTAACCATGTATGTGTATGTGACTAATAAATTTTGATTTTAACAATCATCGGGTAATTTTTAAAACCACAAGTCTGTATGAACAATCAACGTAAATGTTAACGTTTTTAACAGTTAACCTACCAGTAATAATAGGCCTATAGACGGGTTGGTTGTTTAGCAACAAACCCCACGCCTGTACAACTAAGGCAAAACAGACGGGGTTGTCTTAAATTGCTGACAACATGTAAACTATATTTCGTCTCCAATGTTTATTGAACACATAAATACATTTGCACAATGAGAACTTGTCTCTCAAATACATCGTTACATTTCTTGGTTAGCTAGCTTGCGAATTTGAGTCATAATAGCATTGATGACGTGGCAACAGTAAAAACACTCCAAAACACGACATGGTATCAATAACAAGATAAAACTATATGAATCCAGCCATTAACGATTCCCCACACGGCAGCTTCTTGTCATTGTTGTTAGCTATTTGCTATCCAGAATCACAACACATGGAGTTATGCCACATTGAAGCATGCGCATCATTTTCGTGACGTTGTCAGCTAACCCTCAATATGACATTAGCATTCATGCTGCTACCAACCCCCTCCCTCAGACATAGCATAGCTCGTTATAGGATTATATTACAGGCAGCAAACTCTACTTACTGTTGCAGCCAACTAGATACTGTTTTGAGCTGCTAGTAGCCTAGTCTTTGTAAATGAGAACAACACAACGAAGGCCAATTACTTTGTATCTTGTAAATGCTCAACGACAGAATGGCACACAGCTTCACTTTCCTTTGTTGACGCCTTAAAACGCTGCACTTCCGGGCTATGTCCGCAACGTTCCTCCACATAAAGAACAAGGTCGTCACTAGTTACCACATTCACAAAGACATAAACCCCGCATTTAAAAAACAACAACATTATACCTCATTTAGCAGACACTCCTAAACAGTAGTGAATGCATACCTTTTTGTATTGTTCCCCCGTGGGAATCGAATGCACAACTCTGACGTTACAAGCACCAACCTCTACCAACTGAGCCACACGGAACCTATTCTACAATTTCAAAAAACAAACAAACGTGGTTTTAAACCTTAACCACAGTGCTAACCTTATTTCTGAACATATTTTGACTTTGTGAATTTGGTAACTAGTGGAAACCATAGAACAAGGAACCAAATATGGTGTGAAGAAGCCCAGTGGTCTAGACTGACCACTGAGATATAATAAGATTGAGCCTGATGACTTGCACAAAGTTCTTCCGCTGCTCTGTCGTTCGCTATGTACTTTAGTCGGAGACTCCCATAATTGAAGTAGTTTGTGGTGAAGATAGGCACGAGCATCAAAGTCAACAACATATTTTCAAACCATCGCTTTACCCAGGGAGAACTTCTGTCGTCATGAAGTGCTTGAGAGGCTACTTAATGATCATATCACCTCTACCTTACCTGTCACCCTAGACCCACTTCAATATGCTTATGTAACAGATGTATATCGTAATCTCCTTGCGTTGTTTTCTCCAAATAAATCACATCAGCCAGTGGTCCCAGTTGAGCATAATTTATTTCTGTTACTGTTGTTAAATGGGAAACAGCACGTTAGTTGTGCAGGGCTTAACGATATTGATGGGTGTCGATGGCAAAATCTGTAGCATGAAGACAACTGTGTTACCAGTGGGCTTATGTGACCATTACATGCCAAAGCAAATCCCAGAAAGCCCCTCAATCCCTAACAGGTACCATATACCCACACATGTATAAATCAGTAACGTACAGAAAACGTGTACACATTGTAAAATAGAAAACAGTATTCAGAACGTGACCTACCCCTTGCATCACATTTACATACTGGGAAGACTTGACGTTCGCGATCTCCCCCTATCTGCAAGCGGGTCCATACACAACACACCTTATTTTCATCAGAGTTGAACCAACCAATAAGAATGCTTGAACATTAAATACACATTTCTTTAGAGGCAAGTGGAAACATAACCAACCCTGTTACACTTACCACCCCAATATATCCACAGAGGATGCCATCGCACTGTCCTATCCCATCTGGACAAGAAGAATACCTATATCAGAATGCTGTTCATTGTCTCTAGCTCAGCCTTCAACAGCATGGTACCGTCAAAGCTCATCATTAAGCTCGGGGTGCAACTGGGCCCAGGACTTCATGACAGGCTGCTCCCAGCTGGTGAAGGAATGAAACAACACTTCCACTTCGCTAATCCTCAACACAGGGACCCCACAAGGGTGCATGCTCAGCCCCCTCCTGTTCTCGCTGTTCACTCATGACTGCGTGGCTACGCACCCCGACAACTCAATCATCAAGTTTGCATATGACACAACAGTAGTATGCCTGATTGCCAACAATGATGAGACAGCCGGCAGGGAGGTGAGGGCCCTGGCAGAGTGGTGCCAGGAAAATAACCTCATTGTCAACAAAATGAAGAAGCTGATCGTGTACTTCAGGAAACAGCAGAGGGAGCACACTCCGATCCACATCGAAGGGACAGCAGTAGAGAAGGTGGAAAGCTCCAAGTTCCCAGGCGTACACATCACTAACATTCTGAAATGGTCCACCCACACAGACAGTGTGATGAAGAAGGGGCAACAGCACCTCTTCAAACTCAGGAGGCTGAAGAAATTCAGCAGGGCCCCTAAGACCAATAGAAATCTTTACAGATGCACAAATGAGAGCCTCCTATCAGGCTGTATCACCACCTGTACGGCAACTGCACCACCCTAAACCGCAGGGCTCTCCAGAGGGTGGTACGGTCTGCCCAACACATCACCGGGGCACACTGCATGCCCTCCAGGACACCAACAGCACCCGATAACACAGGAAGGTCAAAAATTTAAAACGACATCAACCACCCGAGCCACCCAGCTATCATCCAGAGGGCGAGGTCAGTACAGGTGCATCAAAGCTGGGACCAAGAGACTGAAAAACAGCTTCTATCTCAAGACTGTTTTATTTTAAGGGATGGATCAGCATTTATATTGCAGATAGATTGTTGCTTCCATCAATGTAATTGTCTGCACCTTATATTTTGGGGGTAAATATATCCATATACAGTTGAAGTCAGAAGTTTACATACACCTTAGCCAAATACATTTAAACTCTGTTTTTCACCATTCCTGAAATTTAATCCTAGTAAACATTTCCTGTCTTAGGTCAGTAGGATCACCACTTTATTTTAAGAATGTAAAATGTCAGAATAGTAGTAGAGATAATGATTATTTCAGCTTTGATTTCTTTCATCACATTCCCAGTGGGTCAGAAGTTTACATACACTGAATTAGTATTTGGTAGCATTGCTTTCAAATTGTTTAACTTGGGTCAAATGTTTTGGGTAGCCTTCTACATGCTTCCCACATGCTTCCTTAAGCCATTTTGCCACAACTTTGGAAGTATGCTTGGGGTCATTGTCAATTTGAAAGATCCATTTGTGACCAAGCTTTAACTTCCTGACGGATGTATTGAGATGTTGCTTCAATATATCCACATAATTATCCTGCCTCATGATGCCATCTATTTTGTGAAGTGCACCAGTCCTGCAGCAAAGCACCCCCACAACATGATGCCACCCCCGTGCTTCACGGTTGGGATGGGGTTCTTCGGCTTGCAAGCCTCCCCCTTTTCCTCCAAACATAACGATGGTCATTATGGCCAAATAGTTATATATTTTTTTCATCAGACCAGAGGACATTTCTCCAAAAAGTACGATCTTTGTCCCCATGTGCAGTTGCAAACCGTAGTCTGGCTTTTTTATGGCGGTTTTGGAGCAGTGGCTTCTTCCTTGCTGAGCGGCCTTTCAGGTTATGTCTATATAGGACTCGTTTTACTGTGGATATAGATACTTTTGTACCTGTTTCCTCCAGCATCTTCACAAGTTCCTTTGCTGTTGTTCGGCGATTGATTTGCACTTTTCGCACCAAAGCACGTTCATCTCTAGGAGACAGAACACGTCTCCTTCCTGAGCAGTTTGATGGCTGCGTGGTCCCATGGTGTTTATACTTGCGTACTATTGTTTGTACAGATGAATGTGGTACCTTCAGGTGTTTGAAAATTGCTCCTAAGGATGACCCAGACTTGTGGAGGTATACAATTTTTTTCTGAGGTCTTCGCTGATTTCTTTTGATTTTCCCATGATGTCAGGCAGAGGCACTGAGTTTGATGGTAGGCCTTGAAATACATCTACAGGTACACCTCCAATTGACTCAAAGGATGTCAATTAGCCTATCAGAAGCTTCTAAAGCCATGACATCATTTTCAGGAATTTTTCAAGCTGTTTAAAGGGACAGTCAACTTAGTGTATGTAAACGTTTGACCCACTGGAATTGTGATACAGTGAATTAAAAGTGAAATAATCTGTCTGTAAACAATAGTTGGAAAAATGACTTGTGTCATGCACAAAGTAGACGTCCTACCCGACTTGCCAAAAGTCTGTTTGTTAGCAAGGAATTTGTGGAGTGGTTGAAAAACTAGTTTTAATGACTCTAACTGTATATGAACCTAACTGTATGTGAACCTAACTGTATGTAAACTCCGACTTCAACTATGTCGGAAAGAGTCAGTTATACATTTCTGTCCTAGTTATAAACAAGTTATCATCTAGTAGGCTTCACCACTTACCATAATAAGACACACATTTAAATGATATTAATCAAAATATATGTTGGCAAATGTAACATGATGATTGATTGTCTATATAGCTGTACCATCAGCTAATATGTACATTGCTACTAAGTAAACCTCCAATTGGTCCCCCCCTATTCCACCGGCTAAAATCCCTCCTTATCCTGAGTTGGGTTGTCATCCCAATGCCCGGCAGACCACCCTCGACCCCCCGGAACCCATAGCCCCGGAGAAACCGGGAACCATTCTTCGAAAACAGAACAGAAGTAGATCAACTGCCAAATGCATTTCCATCGCCCTCACCTCGATTTATATTATATATAATTAGCTGTTAATGTTTGTAGTAATGTAGGCAATTTATGCAAAGGATTTTTACATCTCACCAGTCTCGCCATTACCAAAATTACATTATGGCAAGCAATTATTACATTAGCAAACAACTATTGTGAATCTTCCTATATTGTCCCTAACATCTTTTACTCCCTTGCAACAGTTGTGGGATACACACACACACACACTCATACACACTCAACCCCTTTCCCCCACAACAACCATAGACTCAGATTCTCAACAGTTGCACCATCCAGAGCCCAACTCCAAAAAGGTCTTGATTTACAAATGCATATACAGTTGCAGCTGTATGAGAAGGCCTGCAAAACTGTTAAAAAAAGGTCAGAAATGGGGAGATTTGATTGTCATGTCCTAGATGATGGAGGTCAGATATACCCCACAGACCACATTCCCAAGCCGTCTACCACCCGACTACTCAACCCTGCACCTTAGAGGCTGCTGCCCTAAATACATAGACATGGAATCACTGGTCACTTTAATAATGGAACACTTGTCACCTTAATAATGTTTACATACTGCTTTACTCATCTCAAACGTATTTACCCTATTCTATTCTACTATATTTTAGTTAATGCCACTCCGACATTGCTCGTGCTAATATTTATACATTTCTTAATTCCATTATTTTACTTTTAGATTTGTGCATTGTTGTGAATTGTTAGATATTAATTCACTGTTGGAGCTCGGAACACAAGCATTTCGCTACACCCGCAATAACATCTGTTAAATATACTCTACCGTTCAAAAGTTTGGGTTCACTTAGAAATGTCTTTGTTTTGAAAGAAAAACACATTTTTTTCGTCCATTAAAATAACATTACATTGATCTGAAATACAGTGTAGACATTATTAATGTTGTAAATGACTATTGTAGCTGGAAACGGCTGATTTTTAATGAATATCTACATAGGTGTACAGAGGCCCATTATCAGCATCCATGACTCCTGTGTTCCAATGGCACGTTGTGTTAGCTAATCCAAGTTTATAATTTTAAAAGGTTAATTGATCATTAAAAAAAACATTTTGTAAGTATGTTAGCACAGCTGAAAACTGTAGTGCTGATTAAAGAAGCAATAAAACTTTCAGTCTTTAGACTAGTTGAGTATCTGGAGCATCAGAAATTGTGGGTTCGATTACAGACTCAAAATGGCCAGAAACAAATAACTGTCCACTGAAACTCGTCAGTCTATTCATGTTCTGAGAAATGAAGGCTATTCCATGCGAGAAATTGCCAAGAAACTGAAGATTTCGTACAACGCTGTGTACTACAGCCTTCACAGAATATCGCAAACGGCCTCTAACCAGAATAGAAAGAGGAGTGGGAGGCCCCGGTTCTACACTCATTTAAACTCCTTACTTGTTTGAAACAACGAACAAACGCCACCTGCTGGAGAAAGACCGAGTTTCTGCGAGTTATGCCTTCCTCTTCCTTTTTGTTAATCAGTGGTCTCACGCCGAGGCAGCTCGGTTCCAAATCGAATGCAATCTACTTTCAGCAGGTGCAAAACACGACTACACGCTTGCCTGGGCAAGATTGATCGAACCCCCTCATTGAAAACGACATAAATGAACTATTTTGAGTTCATTATAAATGGGCACGTTCGACATTGCAGCCGACTTTAAAGGCAAGTCGAGACTGACTTATCTACAAATCACCTTGCATCATTAACCCTTTAACAAGCACACCAATATATATATATATATATATATATATATATATATATATATATATATATATATATATATATGAGTCTAATGCACTGTTGGCAGATTGTCAGCTTCTTCAACTACAAGACCTACAACCCACAGCCTTGTTGTCCTAGGTCTGGGATTTCAGAGACTAGGGGATGTTCTCATTTGGACAAAAGGCTGTCATCTCCTCGAATACTCTGTCCTCCGTGACCCGGAAACCGATAAGTGGTCGAGTGTCCATATGTTAGTAGGTGAACTGAGAAATGTCCTCGCACCCTCATGTCAAGGAAGCACAAGATTATCCTACCAGAGTCCTTTGCGGGAGGGTTTGGAGATCCGCTTCACCCCAATTTGAATCAGCTGTTCTTAACAGAGAAAAGCAAGCACGTATTTAAAAACGACATGCTACTTATCCTTTTATTCATAAAACTATCTAAATGACTTTTAGATTTGCATGTGAAGGAGTCTTCATACATGTGCATTTGTTTCCACATTTCCTCGCCTCCTCTCTTTGATGACCTTTGACCTTTTTCAAAAAGAGGCGATGAAATGACGGAAGAGTTAGCTAGGCTAATTGAGAATGTACCTAGGTCCACAATGTGACTATCAAAATGTGGGAATGATAGTGTAGCCTGAAAGCCAATCTATGCTTGATCCACAAATGTGGTCGAAGGTGTGACACAATTGCGAAGCCTCCGGAGGCATGCAGAGGCCAAATCAAGCTCTGTACCACATCGCTGTGCACCGCTCACATTTTGTAACAATGCAGAGGGCACTGTATAGCTCATCATTGCATGATTGGTTGACGATAAGTGGGGGCGGGAGGTCCTGTATAAACATTGATCTGGCTACTGTGGCGGCTGCATCTCAGTAAGTGTGCATAGCCTGCACACTTACTGTAAGTGTGCATAGCCATGCATAGCCTTTAAGAGCTTAAATCAATCCTCTTCAATAGCTTGCATTTCGTAATATGTAATCAGACATGCTGCAATATCAAAACCAGCCAGTGCAGGCCAATGTATACTGGGAGACTGAAATGTGGGATATGACTCTCTTATTGGCTACACACGCCTCCAGCTCAATCAACAAGTTTGCATACACAAAAAAACACCAGAACTACACAACAGGCGTGCCATCTCTCACAGACTATAGAGGCCTTTATTGGCATTACCACAACAGAGTCGGGCACAAAACCATCTTCTGTAGATCACTGTTCCCTTATTAAATTACTACAACAAGAGTAAAATACTATTTATATACATTCTAATTTCATCATTCAGTGACATCTAGGCAGGTGACCAGAGAGGTGGTGGGTGCGAGCGAAGGTGCGATGGCAGCGGGGGCAGGAGTATGGTCTCTCCCCAGTGTGGGTCCTCATGTGAATTTTAAGGTGGTTGGCCAAGCGGAATCTCTTGTCACACTCTTGGCAGGGATATGGCCGTGAGTTATTGTGGATCCTCATGTGTCTGGTCAGATCAGCAGAACAGATAAACCGTCGGTGGCATTCAGAACATTCAAATGGCCTCTCCCCAGTGTGGATGCGCTTGTGTTTGGTTAGATCTCCAGACTGAGTGAAGCTTTTACCGCACTCGGTACAGGTGTATGGTTTCTCACCTGTGTGAGTGCGCTGGTGGTTCTTCAGGTGTTCATGTCGGAAAAATGTCTTGTCACACACTGTGCAATGGAAAGGCCTCTCACCAGTGTGTGTGCGCTGGTGGGTTTTCAATGCTGCACTGTTTATGAACTTCAGCCCACAAACCCCACAATGGTAGTTCCTTTCATTGCTGTGGATCTTCAGATGCAACTTCAGATAATTTCTGTAAGCAAAGTCTTTACCACACACAGTACATTTGAAAGGTCTCTCCCCTGAGTGTGTGCGCAGGTGAAGCTTCAGACAGTCCTTGTATGCAAACCGCTTGTCACATTTGGAGCAGGAGAAAGACTTCTCGCCAGAGTGAATAGTCATGTGAACTCGGAGGCGCCCCATCCGGGCAAAATCCTTTCCACAATCCTGGCATTTGAATGGCTTGACCCCCGAGTGTATCATCATGTGTTTGCAATGACTGCTGGCTTCTGAGAAGCTCTTGCCACACTCCTTACAGACGTAAGGCTTCTCGCCGGTGTGTGTGCGCATGTGAATGCGCAGATTCTGAGGACTAGAGCAGCTTTTGCCACACTCTGAGCATGGCATGCCAATGCTCATATAGACAGGGCCATCCTCAGGCTTAGTGTCCTCAGGCTTGTGACACTGGTGAGGCCCCAGTCCCCAGCAATTCTTGAAGCTCTTTCCGCAGTCAGCGCAACTGAGGTATCCATCTGTGAAAGCGACAGACATTTTGTGCCAAACCTTGCAGTGAGTATGCAGTCTGGCTATGTACTGGAAGCTGCGGGCACAATAGGGGCAGGGGTGAAGTTTCCTTAACGGGGCAGAGGAGTGGGCCTGACGGGTGTGGACGTGTAGCTGCCGTGAGGTATGGAACATGCAGCTACAGTGGGGACAGCTGTGTGTGGGGGCATACACGGTTTTACTCGTTGAGACGTGGCTTTTCAGCATGGCCAGGTACTGCTTCGGGTGTTTGGTCTTGATGTGATTCTCCAGGAAGTAACAGTCAGTGAAGGAAATGGTGCAGTGTGGACAAGGAAAGAACTGAGAAGTAGAGACTGAGGAAGAGGGAGGGACAGAGCAGTGGAAGGATGGTAGAAAGAGTGAGAAGAGAGCGATGGGAGGAGGAAACAGAACACAAATGTGATTTCTTACATTAACTCATTCAACAATAAAATACTTGAGTAAATATCTTTGTTGAATATTAATTTCAAAGTTTGCTAAATTAATGTTCAGGTGATGTTCAAGTAATCCCATCCTCCATTTCAAATGCAGTGTTGTGGGTGAACTGGATGTATGAACTATGCCTTACCGCAATCGGGCTCATCTGGGTTTTCCTCCTTCACCAAACACACTTTAGTGTCTCGCAGAAGAGTCTTAACCACCACCTTATGGATTAGAAAGATGAAGAAACCACAGTATGCATGAACCAAAGGTCTAAACACTCTTATCTAGTTACTAACTGTCACATGTTGGGAACTCTTCTTACATTAGACAATCTTGTTAGCATCACCATAGGACTCCTTGATATCTGGCTACACCCGGTCATTGGACTGGATGTATTTTGATGTTTGATGTGCTTCTTCTGGAAGGAAGGAACTGAACGGTTTTGTTCCTCTCCCATTCCCTGCTGTTCAAAGTCTGTTGGTTCCTCTTTGATTTGGATGGAGCTGATGCAAACCCCTTTAGTAATGTAGGGTGCTTGACTAATGTCTGGTTCTTCTCTATTGCAGTCAAAATCATCTGACTGTCTTCCACACACTGTTTTGATGGGGTCTCGATGTTGTTTAGACATCTTAGTTTTGCTGTGTTGCTTTTTCCCAGGTTTGCTCTTCATCTTGTTGACTGGAGTGCTTCTTCATTTGAATTCTGTGGGGAAAAGAGCAGGTTTTATTGATCATACTAATATCGAACCAGGGTCTGAAGTGACGCCTCTAGCACTAAGATGCAGTGCCTTAGACTGCTGTGCCACTCATGATCCCTAAACTAACTAGCTAATGTCTTGAGCTGCTAGGATTTGTATTTCATTAGGATGCCCATTAGCTAAAGCAGTAGCTACTCTTACTGGGGTCCACACAAAACATGACATATTACAGAACATTAATCGATTAGGTATAGCACAAGGACAGAACATACACTTTAAATTAGAATACACACTTTTATACATTTAAGTCTAGGCATTCCATGCATTATATAGTCATTATAACGGCAATACTGCAGCCATTAATTTCCCATACATTGCCATCCTTTGCTCTACCGTTAAAATCGCTTTGTCTAAAAGCCGATTTATGCGGTCAGATGCTCCATATGGATGGCGTCTCCCAAATGTTGTAACAATGTGGAGGGCTCCATTTAGCTCCTCCGCATTGACATGATTGGGTCACGGTAGGTAGGGTTGGGAGGGTCCTGTATAAACACAAACTCATTCCTTGGCAACTGCCTTTACAACAGATCTGCGCTGCTTGACAAAGTGCAATAAGTATAAATGCCCTATTTCTGCAGAGGCGTATCACCGTAAATGCTGCACGGCCAATGCAAACATCAGATTAACCACGTAGTACCTTTAAACAAGTCAGGATATCATAATCTCGCAGCAGAAATTGTTTTGTAAACACCAGATAGAATCTCAGAACATCAGGGGTGTTGTCATTAGTCCAACCACGAGTTTCTATTGGACAAATTCAGATAGGTCCCTCCCTGTTTCGTTCCTTTTGCTTCCGTTAAAGAAACGTCTTGCAACAGAATCCGCTAATGAATAGTCCCTGGAACCATCCTGTCCTTGGTTCTTCCGTTTGACGTCAATCCCATGTATTCGTGTGATTCATAGATGCTACTGAATGCAAGTGTAACCAGATGGGGAGAGGCAATGCAAGAGGGTGTACTCTGCCCAAAATCTGTCCACGTTAAGCAGATCATTAATTATGTATGGCGTTTTTGTATGGGGTCGGGGCAATGAGAGTGTCGAATTAAATCAAGATAAAAAAGTAAATGCTATTGTAATACGTGCGGCTTATTTGATATAATATAAGTTTGGTAATGCTTAGGTTATTACGAGTGTACTGATATAAGTGTGATGCACTGACATCCCGGCAACTTTGAGAAAATCACTTTATACTAGAGCTGTCCCTGTTGAAATTCAAGACGGTCTACAGGCGTTGGACGTTAACACCCCTCATAGAATATTCAAAAAACGAGATGTATCCACCTATCTAAAGAAAGCAATAGGGGGGGACCTCGCCGTTGTGCTCTGTTGACATCGAATCCCCATTGTTAGGGCGGAGACACACGCATCTCGTCATTATATCCAGTATCTTTGGTGCAAACACACGACAACGAAAATGCAATAATCACATGGAGTTTCACAGAAGTGGTTAACGAGTGGTCTCGTCTTTGTTGATAAGAACAATACAACAAAGGCTAACATATTCTATAGCTCGTAAAATGCTCAATGATAGAAGGGCCTCGCCTACCTTTGTCGACGCCACAAAAACGCTGCACTTCCTAGTTTATGTCCTTAAAGTGCCTACTAAACGTGGCCTTGACCAATCAGGTAATGGATCCTCGATATGCAGCGAGTTGGAGGCGGTTTATTGATGTGGATTCTTAAAGCCATATTCCTAAAAAATAAATAATACTGGAAATGTGTGGTATGTTTCTCATTGTAAAAATATGTATTATATTGCAATAATAACCTCTTCTGCTGTCAGAATGTGGGAATGATACTGTACATTGGTTCCCAACCGTTTTTAGTTACTGTACCACCAACTAAATTTAGCTTTGCCTGGAGTACCCTTGAAGTATCCCATGTGCATTTTACCAGTAGGCCTATAGTCTCATAAGTCTATGCGTTTTCTCAAGTACCCCCAGGGTACCTAGGCTAGTACCCCTGGTTGGGAACCATTGCTGTACAGGACAAAGGTGATATCAACACCACTGCAGGCCAATGATGGTTCTTATCCATGGACTGGTACAAATCAGTTAATGACAGGATGGGTGGTTCTCTGTTCAAGTAGGAACCCTGTTAATCCATGCACATAGTGTAGATCAGAGGAGGCTGGTGGGAGGAGCTATTGGAGGACAGAATCATTGTAATGGCTGGAATGGAACAGGGGAGGGGCAGGTTTCTGGGGACAGGCAGAGAGGTGGGCCTGGTGGGTGTGGACGTGTAGCTGTCGTGGTGTATGGAACATGCAGCTACAGTGGGGACAGCGGTGTGTGGGGCCATACACTCTTTTACTCTTTGAGACTTGGCTTCTCAACATGGCCAGGTACTGCTTCTGGTGTTTGGTCTTGATGTGGTTCTCCAGGAAGTAACAGTCAGTAAAGGAGATGGTGCAGTGTGGACAAGGAAAGAACTGAGGAGACAAGACTGAGGAAGGACAGAGATGGGTGGGAGGAACAAAGGTAAAGAAGGGTATGATAAGAGGGGAGAAAGGGAACGGACAATGGGAAATGTCATTTCTCTCATAAAAAAAACCCTTGCTGACATTTAGTTACCTGCCTTTTGCACACATTGTATATAGACTCCCCTTTTTTCTCTACTGTGTTATTGACTTGTTAATTGTTTATTCCATGTGTAACTCTGTGTTGTCTGTTCACACTGCTATGCTTTATCTTGGCCAGGTCGCAGTTGCAAATGAGAACCTGTTCTCAACTAGCCTACCTGGTTAAATAAAGGTGAAATAAAATTTTGTTTTAAAGTTCACCTTCAGTAATTGAATCCTGTGAGACCCAAGGATTTTTGCATATCTGTTTTTGCAACACCTACAAAAATCCTCTAGTTCAGAAAGTTTCTTGTCTTATTTGTTCTACATAGTCACTGCATCTTAGAGATGACAGTATACAACACATGTTTTTAAGAGATACATCTGGGTGGTCCCGAGCGATTCACCGAAATGTAAAAAGGAAAAAACAACAACAACAACTAAATGACCAACGTCGGTTCTATTATTCTAATTCAATTATTGTTTTTAAAATATAAGCTCAATGCACAGAATGCACATGTAACAGTATAACTTTAGACTGTCCCCTCGCCCGAACCAGGGACCCTCTGCACACATCAATAACAGTCACCCTTGAAGCATCGTTACCCATAGCTCCACAAAAGCCGTGGCCCTTGCAGAGCAAGGGGAACCACTACTTCAAGGGCTCAGAGCAAGTGACGTCACCGATTGAAACGCTATTTAGCGCGAACCACCGCTAACTGAGCTAGCTGTTTCACATCCGTTACACACAGTTTCTCTAGAGATTAATCAGATCAAGACCAAACTGTGCAATTAGTATGGATTTGTAGTGTCCAAATAGTCTATATAGTTTTGCAGAGAAAACATGGTAATTGTCACGTTCTGTCCATCGTTCGTATGTGTTTTCCTTGTTTTAGTGTTGGTCAGGACGTGAGCTGGGTGGGCATTCTATGTTGTGTGTCTGGTTTGTCTATTTCTATGTTTGGCCTGATATGGTTCTCAATCAGAGGCAGGTGTTAGTCATTGTCTCTGATTGGGAACCATATTTAGGTAGCCTGTTTTGTGTTGGGTTTTGTGGGTGATTGTTCCTATCTCTGTGTTTTGCACCAGATAGGGCTGTTTATTGTTTTGTAGTGTTCATGGTTATCCGTTTTTATTAAACATGAGTCAATATAACCACGCTGCGTTTTGGTCCTCCTCTACTTCACCACAGGAAAACCCTGACAGTAATTAACTGCAATGACCATAATCCATTGCATGCCTACATGTCCGGTACGTTTCTTCTAAGCCTGCTACGTAAAAGAGAGAAGAATGCACAATCGAGAAGGATGGAGAGCAGTTGCTTCGAGAGGTATCTTTACATGAAAATACACGATCTAAGTGATTGATAGTTGGTAATCAGCAATCATAAAAGTATGCCTTATTTCCTTTTAATACTACTAAAATAGCAATTGTGTCAGAAAATAGGCAGCAGCTCTATAGAGATGAAATGACGACTTGGGAATGTAATAAAGTCATAATAATAATAAAGTGTAATATACACATATTTTATTAAAGTAAAGTCATGTGAATAAATTAGGGTTAATAAGTGATAAGCAATAATGGGCATCAACTGACTTTCATTAATTGTTATATTCTGTGTTACAGCATTCAAATCACAATGCTTAGTGCATTTAATGTTTTAAAAAATTATCCAAACTGAAAACAGTTCATTTTTAAAATATTATTATTATAAACAGAACCGATCGCAAAAGCACCAATCACTCAGCACTATACCTGGATCACATGAGATTAACTGTGTAGTGTTTGACATGAGTTAAGACTGAAGTACAGTGCCTTGCGAAAGTATTTGGCCCCCTTGAGCTTTGTGACCTTTTGCCACATTTCAGGCTTCAAACATAAAGATATAAAACTGTATTTTTTTGTGAAGAATCAACAACAAGTGGGACACAATCATGAAGTGGAACAACATTTATTGGATATTTCAAACTTTTTTTACAAATCAAAAACTGAAAAATTGGGCGTGCAAAATTCAGTGGCAGAGTGGCAAAGTCAGGAGTCAGACCTGAGCCAACTCTCCCTGTTTATTGTGAGGAGCCAAGGAGGAGACCAGAACCAGAGCCGGTGTTGGACGTGAGCGAAGCAGAGACTGTGAAGGAGTTAATGGGGAAATTGGAGGAGAGAGAAATGAGGGAGTTGCTGTGTTGGTGCTTTTTGCATGGAATTCGCCCGACGGAACGTGTCAGGGATTTGATGGCACCTGGGTCAGCGCTCCATACTCGTCCTGAGGTGCGTGTTAGTCGGCTGGTGAAGTTGGTGCCAGCCTCACGCACCAGGCCTCCTGTGCACATCCCTAGCCTTGCACGTCCTGTGCCAACACTGCTCTCAAGATTTCCAGTACGCCTTAACGGTCTAGCCCATCCTGTGCCACCTCCACACACCAGCCCTCTGGTAGCAGCTCCCCGCACCAGGCTTCCTGTGCGTGTCCTCGACCCAGTACCACCAGTGCCAGCACCACGCATCAGGCCTACAGTGCGCCTCGCCTCTCCTGTGCTGCCGGAGCCTGCCGCCTGTTCAGCGCAAGCTAGAGCCTTCTTCCTCTACAGCGCTGCTGGAGTCTCCTGTCTGTTCGGAGCTGCCAGTCTGCAAGGAGCTGCCAGTCTGCAAGGTGCTGCCAGCCTGCATGGAGCAGCCAGAGCTGTCAGCCTGCATGGAGCAGTCAGAGCTGTCAGTCTGCATGGAGCAGCCAGAGCTGTCAGTCTGCATGGAGCAGCCAGAGCTGTCAGTCTGCATGAAGCAGCCAGAGATGTCAGTCTGCATGAAGCAGCCAGAGCTGCCAGTCTGCAAGGAGCTGCCAGTCTGCAAGGTGCTGCCAGCCTGCATGGAGCAGCCAGAGCAGTCAGCCTGCATGGAGCAGTCAGAGCTGTCAGTCTGCATGGAGCAGCCAGAGCTGTCAGTCTGCATGAAGCAGCCAGAGCTGTCAGTCTGCATGAAGCAGCCAGAGATGTCAGTCTGCATGAAGCAGCCAGAGCTGCCAGTCTGCAAGGAGCTGCCAGTCTGCAAGGAGCTGCCAGTCTGCAAGGAGCTGCCAGTCTGCAAGGAGCTGTCAGCCTGCAAGGAGCAGCCAGAGCTGCCAGTCTGCAAGGAGCTGCCAGTCTGCAAGGAGCTGCCAGTCAGCCAGGATCCGCCAGAGGTGCCAGAGGTGCCAGGATCCGCCAGAGGTGCCAGGATCCGCCAGAGGTGCCAGGATCCGCCAGAGGTGCCAGGATCCGCCAGAGGTGCCAGGATCCGCCAGAGGTGCCAGGATCCGCCAGAGGTGCCAGGATCCGCCAGAGGTGCCAGGATCCGCCAGAGGTGCCAGGATCCGCCAGAGGTGCCAGGATCCGCCAGAGGTGCCAGGATCCGCCAGAGGTGCCAGGATCCGCCAGAGGTGCCAGGATCCGCCAGAGGTGCCAGGATCCGCCAGAGGTGCCAGGATCCGCCAGAGGTGCCAGGATCCGCCAGAGGTGCCAGGATCCGCCAGAGGTGCCAGGATGCCAGAGGTGCCAGGATCCGCCAGAGGTGCCAGGATCCGCCAGAGGTGCCAGGATCCGCCAGAGGTGCCAGGATCCGCCAGAGAGGATCCGCCAGAGGGCCAGGATCCGCCAGAGGGGCCAGGATCCGCCAGAGGGGCCAGGATCCGCCAGAGGGGCCAGGATCCGCCAGGGGCCAGGATCCGCCAGAGGGGCCAGGATCCGCCAGAGGGGCCAGGATCCGCCAGAGGGGCCAGGATCCGCCAGAGGGGCCAGGATCCGCCAGAGGGCCAGGATCCGCCAGGGGCCAGGATCCGCCAGAGGGGCCAGGATCCGCCAGAGGGGCCAGGATCCGCCAGAGGGCCAGGATCCGCCAGAGGGGCCAGGATCCGCCAGAGGGGCCAGGATCCGCCAGAGGGGCCAGGATCCGCCAGAGGGGCCAGGATCCGCCAGAGGGCCAGGATCCGCCAGAGGGCCAGGATCCGCCAGAGGGGCCAGGATCCGCCAGAGGGGCCAGGATCCGCCAGAGGGCCAGGATCCGCCAGAGGGGCCAGGATCCGCCAGAGGGGCCAGGATCCGCCAGAGGGGCCAGGATCCGCCAGAGGGGCCAGGATCCGCCAGAGGGCCAGGATCCGCCAGAGGGGCCAGGATCCGCCAGAGGGGCCAGGATCCGCCAGAGGGGCCAGGATCCGCCAGAGGGCCAGGATCCGCCAGAGGGGCCAGGATCCGCCAGAGGGGCCAGGATCCGCCAGAGGGGGATCCGCCAGGATCCGCCAGAGGGCCAGGATCCGCCAGAGGGGCCAGGATCCGCCAGAGGGGCCAGGATCCGCCAGAGGGCCAGGATCCGCCAGAGGGGCCAGGATCCGCCAGAGGGGCCAGGATCCGCCAGAGCCAGGGCCAGGATCCGCCAGAGGGCCAGGATCCGCCAGAGGGGCCAGGATCCGCCAGAGGGGCCAGGATCCGCCAGAGGGGGGATCCGCCAGGATCCGCCAGAGGGCCAGGATCCGCCAGAGGGGCCAGGATCCGCCAGAGGGGCCAGGATCCGCCAGAGGGCCAGGATCCGCCAGAGGGCCAGGATCCGCCAGAGGGGCCAGGATCCGCCAGAGGGGCCAGGATCCGCCAGAGGGGCCAGGATCCGCCAGAGGGGCCAGGATCCAGAGGGGCCAGGATCCGCCAGAGGGCCAGGATCCGCCAGAGGGGCCAGGATCCGCCAGAGGGGCCAGGATCCGCCAGGGCCAGGATCCGCCAGAGGGCCAGGATCCGCCAGAGGGGCCAGGATCCGCCAGAGGGGCCAGGATCCGCCAGAGGGCCAGGATCCGCCAGAGGGGCCAGGATCCGCCAGAGGGGCCAGGATCCGCCAGAGGGGCCAGGATCCGCCAGAGGGGCCAGGATCCGCCAGAGGGGCCAGGATCCGCCAGAGGGGCCAGGATCCGCCAGAGGTGCCAGGATCCGCCAGAGGTGCCAGGATCCGCCAGAGGTCCGCCAGGATCCGCCAGAGGGGCCAGGATCCGCCAGAGGGGCCAGGATCCGCCAGAGGGGCCAGGATCCGCCAGAGGGGCCAGGATCCGCCAGAGGGGCCAGGATCCGCCAGAGGGCCAGGATCCGCCAGAGGGGCCAGGATCCGCCAGAGGGGCCAGGATCCGCCAGAGGGGCCAGGATCCGCCAGAGGGGCCAGGATCCGCCAGAGGGGCCAGGATCCGCCAGAGGGGCCAGGATCCGCCAGAGGGCCAGGATCCGCCAGAGGGGCCAGGATCCGCCAGAGGGGCCAGGATCCGCCAGAGGGCCAGGATCCGCCAGAGGGCCAGGATCCGCCAGAGGGGCCAGGATCCGCCAGAGGCCAGGATCCGCCAGAGGGGCCAGGATCCGCCAGAGGGGCCAGGATCCGCCAGAGGGGCCAGGATCCGCCAGAGGGGCCAGGATCCGCCAGAGGGGCCAGGATCCGCCAGAGGGGCCAGGATCCGCCAGAGGGATCCGCCAGGATCCGCCAGAGGGGCCAGGATCCGCCAGAGGGCCAGGATCCGCCAGAGGGCAGGATCCGCCAGAGCCAGGGCCAGGATCCGCCAGAGGGGCCAGGATCCGCCAGAGGGGCCAGGATCCGCCAGAGGGGCCAGGATCCGCCAGAGGGGCCAGGATCCGCCAGAGGGGCCAGGATCCGCCAGAGGGGCCAGGATCCGCCAGAGGTGCCAGGATCCGCCAGAGGTGCCAGGATCCGCCAGAGGTGCCAGGATCCGCCAGAGGGCCAGGATCCGCCAGAGGGCCAGGATCCGCCAGAGGTGCCAGGATCCGCCAGAGGTGCCAGGATCCGCCAGAGGTGCCAGGATCCGCCAGAGGTGCCAGGATCCGCCAGAGGTGCCAGGATCCGCCAGAGGTGCCAGGATCCGCCAGAGGTGCCAGGATCCGCCAGAGGTGCCAGGATCCGCCAGAGGTGCCAGGATCCGCCAGAGGTGCCAGGATCCGCCAGAGGTGCCAGGATCCGCCAGAGGTGCCAGGATCCGCCAGAGGTGCCAGGATCCGCCAGAGGTGCCAGGATCCGCCAGAGGTGCCAGGATCCGCCAGAGGTGCCCAGGATCCGCCAGAGGTGCCAGGATCCGCCAGAGGTGCCAGGATCCGCCAGAGGTGCCAGGATCCGCCAGAGGTGCCAGGATCCGCCAGAGGTGCCAGGATCCGCCAGAGGTGCCAGGATCCGCCAGAGGTGCCAGGATCCGCCAGAGGTGCCAGGATCCGCCAGAGGTGCCAGGATCCGCCAGAGGTGCCAGGATCCGCCAGAGGTGCCAGGATCCGCCAGAGGTGCCAGGATCCGCCGCCAGAGGTGCCAGGATCCGCCAGAGGTGCCAGGATCCGCCAGAGGTGCCAGGATCCGCCAGAGGTGCCAGGATCCGCCAGAGGTGCCAGGATCCGCCAGAGGTGCCAGGATCCGCCAGAGGTGCCAGGATCCGCCAGAGGTGCCAGGATCCGCCAGAGGTGCCAGGATCCGCCAGAGGTGCCAGGATCCGCCAGAGGTGCCAGGATCCGCCAGAGGTGCCAGGATCCGCCAGAGGTGCCAGGATCCGCCAGAGGTGCCAGGATCCGCCAGAGGTGCCAGGATCCGCCAGCCAGGATCCGCCAGAGGATCCGCCAGAGGTGCCAGGATCCGCCAGAGGTGCCAGGATCCGCCAGAGGTGCCAGGATCCGCCAGAGGTGCCAGGATCCGCCAGAGGTGCCAGGATCCGCCAGAGGTGCCAGGATCCGCCAGAGGTGCCAGGATCCGCCAGAGGTGCCAGGATCCGCCAGAGGTGCCAGGATCCGCCAGAGGTGCCAGGATCCGCCAAGAGGTGCCAGGATCCGCCAAGAGGTGCCAGGATCCGCCAAGAGGTGCCAGGATCCGCCAGAGGTGCCAGGATCCGCCAGAGGTGCCAGGATCCGCCAGAGGTGCCAGGATCCGCCAGAGGTGCCAGGATCCGCCAGAGGTGCCAGGATCCGCCAGAGGTGCCAGGATCCGCCAGAGGTGCCAGGATCCGCCAGAGGTGCCAGGATCCGCCAGAGGTGCCAGGATCCGCCAGAGGTGCCAGGATCCGCCAGAGGTGCCAGGATCCGCCAGAGGTGCCAGGATCCGCCAGAGGTGCCAGGATCCGCCAGAGGTGCCAGGATCCGCCAGAGGTGCCAGGATCCGCCAGAGGTGCCAGGATCCGCCAGAGGTGCCAGGATCCGCCAGAGGTGCCAGGATCCGCCAGAGGTGCCAGGATCCGCCAGAGGTGCCAGGATCCGCCAGAGGTGCCAGGATCCGCCAGAGGTGCCAGGATCCGCCAGAGGTGCCAGGATCCGCCAGAGGTGCCAGGATCCGCCAGAGGTGCCAGGATCCGCCAGAGGTGCCAGGATCCGCCAGAGGTGCCAGGATCCGCCAGAGGTGCCAGGATCCGCCAGAGGTGCCAGGATCCGCCAGAGGTGCCAGGATCCGCCAGAGGTGCCAGGATCCGCCAGAGGTGCCAGGATCCGCCAGAGGTGCCAGGATCCGCCAGAGGTGCCAGGATCCGCCAGAGGTGCCAGGATCCGCCAGAGGTGCCAGGATCCGCCAGAGGTGCCAGGATCCGCCAGAGGTGCCAGGATCCGCCAGAGGTGCCAGGATCCGCCAGAGGTGCCAGGATCCGCCAGAGGTGCCAGGATCCGCCAGAGGTGCCAGGATCCGCCAGAGGTGCCAGGATCCGCCAGAGGTGCCAGGATCCGCCAGAGGTGCCAGGATCCGCCAGAGGTGCCAGGATCCGCCAGAGGTGCCAGGATCCGCCAGAGGTGCCAGGATCCGCCAGAGGTGCCAGGATCCGCCAGAGGTGCCAGGATCCGCCAGAGGTGCCAGGATCCGCCAGAGGTGCCAGGATCCGCCAGAGGTGCCAGGATCCGCCAGAGGTGCCAGGATCCGCCAGAGGTGCCAGGATCCGCCAGAGGTGCCAGGATCCGCCAGAGGTGCCAGGATCCGCCAGAGGTGCCAGGATCCGCCAGAGGTGCCAGGATCCGCCAGAGGTGCCAGGATCCGCCAGAGGTGCCAGGATCCGCCAGAGGTGCCAGGATCCGCCAGAGGTGCCAGGATCCGCCAGAGGTGCCAGGATCCGCAGCCAGAGGTGCCAGGATCCGCCAGAGGTGCCAGGATCCGCCAGAGGTGCCAGGATCCGCCAGAGGTGCCAGGATCCGCCAGAGGTGCCAGGATCCGCCAGAGGTGCCAGGATCCGCCAGAGGTGCCAGGATCCGCCAGAGGTGCCAGGATCCGCCAGAGGTGCCAGGATCCGCCAGAGGTGCCAGGATCCGCCAGAGGTGCCAGGATCCGCCAGGAGCCAGGTGCCAGGATCCGCCAGAGGTGCCAGGATCCGCCAGAGGTGCCAGGATCCGCCAGAGGTGCCAGGATCCGCCAGAGGTGCCAGGATCCGCCAGAGGTGCCAGGATCCGCCAGAGGTGCCAGGATCCGCCAGAGGTGCCAGGATCCGCCAGAGGTGCCAGGATCCGCCAGAGGTGCCAGGATCCGCCAGAGGTGCCAGGATCCGCCAGAGGTGCCAGGATCCGCCAGAGGTGCCAGGATCCGCCAGAGGTGCCAGGATCCGCCAGAGGTGCCAGGATCCGCCAGAGGTGCCAGGATCCGCCCAGGATCCGCCAGAGGTGCCAGGATCCGCCAGAGGTGCCAGGATCCGCCAGAGGTGCCAGGATCCGCCAGAGGTGCCAGGATCCGCCAGAGGTGCCAGGATCCGCCAGAGGTGCCAGGATCCGCCAGAGGTGCCAGGATCCGCCAGAGGTGCCAGGATCCGCCAGAGGTGCCAGGATCCGCCAGGATCCGATCCGCCAGAGGTGCCAGGATCCGCCAGAGGTGCCAGGATCCGCCAGAGGTGCCAGGATCCGCCAGAGGTGCCAGGATCCGCCAGAGGTGCCAGGATCCGCCAGAGGTGCCAGGATCCGCCAGAGGTGCCAGGATCCGCCAGAGGTGCCAGGATCCGCCAGAGGTGCCAGGATCCGCCAGAGGTGCCAGGATCCGCCAGAGGTGCCAGGATCCGCCAGAGGTGCCAGGATCCGCCAGAGGTGCCAGGATCCGCCAGAGGTGCCAGGATCCGCCAGAGGTGCCAGGATCCGCCAGAGGTGCCAGGATCCGCCAGAGGTGCAGGATCCGCCAGAGGTGCCAGGATCCGCCAGAGGTGCCAGGATCCGCCAGAGGTGCCAGGATCCGCCAGAGGTGCCAGGATCCGCCAGAGGTGCCAGGATCCGCCAGAGGTGCCAGGATCCGCCAGAGGTGCCAGGATCCGCCAGAGGTGCCAGGATCCGCCAGAGGTGCCAGGATCCGCCAGAGGTGCCAGGATCCGCCAGAGGTGCCAGGATCCGCCAGAGGTGCCAGGATCCGCCAGAGGTGCCAGGATCCGCCAGAGGTGCCAGGATCCGCCAGAGGTGCCAGGATCCGCCAGAGGTGCCAGGATCCGCCAGAGGTGCCAGGATCCGCCAGAGGTGCCAGGATCCGCCAGAGGTGCCAGGATCCGCCAGAGGTGCCAGGATCCGCCAGAGGTGCCAGGATCCGCCAGAGGTGCCAGGATCCGCCAGAGGTGCCAGGATCCGCCAGAGGTGCCAGGATCCGCCAGAGGTGCCAGGATCCGCCAGAGGTGCCAGGATCAGGATCCGCCAGAGGTGCCAGGATCCGCCAGAGGTGCCAGGATCCGCCAGAGGTGCCAGGATCCGCCAGAGGTGCCAGGATCCGCCAGAGGTGCCAGGATCCGCCAGAGGTGCCAGGATCCGCCAGAGGTGCCAGGATCCGCCAGAGGTGCCAGGATCCGCCAGAGGTGCCAGGATCCGCCAGAGGTGCCAGGATCCGCCAGAGGTGCCAGGATCCGCCAGAGGTGCCAGGATCCGCCAGAGGTGCCAGGATCCGCCAGAGGTGCCAGGATCCGCCAGAGGTGCCAGGATCCGCCAGAGGTGCCAGGATCCGCCAGAGGTGCCAGGATCCGCCAGAGGTGCCAGGATCCGCCAGAGGTGCCAGGATCCGCCAGAGGTGCCAGGATCCGCCAGAGGTGCCAGGATCCGCCAGAGGTGCCAGGATCCGCCAGAGGTGCCAGGATCCGCCAGAGGTGCCAGGATCCGCCAGAGGTGCCAGGATCCGCCAGAGGTGCCAGGATCCGCCAGAGGTGCCAGGATCCGCCAGAGGTGCCAGGATCCGCCAGAGGTGCCAGGATCCGCCAGAGGTGCCAGGATCCGCCAGAGGTGCCAGGATCCGCCAGAGGTGCCAGGATCCGCCAGAGGTGCCAGGATCCGCCAGAGGTGCCAGGATCCGCCAGAGGTGCCAGGATCCGCCAGAGGTGCCAGGATCCGCCAGAGGTGCCAGGATCCGCCAGAGGTGCCAGGATCCGCCAGAGGTGCCAGGATCCGCCAGAGGTGCCAGGATCCGCCAGAGGTGCCAGGATCCGCCAGAGGTGCCAGGATCCGCCAGAGGTGCCAGGATCCGCCAGAGGTGCCAGGATCCGCCAGAGGTGCCAGGATCCGCCAGCCAGGATCCGCCGCCAGAGGTGCCAGGATCCGCCAGAGGTGCCAGGATCCGCCAGAGGTGCCAGGATCCGCCAGAGGTGCCAGGATCCGCCAGAGGTGCCAGGATCCGCCAGAGGTGCCAGGATCCGCCAGAGGTGCCAGGATCCGCCAAGAGGTGCCAGGATCCGCCAAGAGGTGCCAGGATCCGCCAAGAGGTGCCAGGATCCGCCAAGAGGTGCCAGGATCCGCCAAGAGGTGCCAGGATCCGCCAGGAGGTGCCAGAGGTGCCAGGATCCGCCAGAGGTGCCAGGATCCGCCAGAGGTGCCAGGATCCGCCAGAGGTGCCAGGATCCGCCAGAGGTGCCAGGAGGATCCAGGATCCGCCAGAGGTGCCAGGATCCGCCAGAGGTGCCAGGATCCGCCAGAGGTGCCAGGATCCGCCAGAGGTGCCAGGATCCGCCAGAGGTGCCAGGATCCGCCAGAGGTGCCAGGATCCGCCAGAGGTGCCAGGATCCGCCAGAGGTGCCAGGATCCGCCAGAGGTGCCAGGATCCGCCAGAGGTGCCAGGATCCGCCAGAGGTGCCAGGATCCGCAGAGGTGCCAGGATCCGCCAGAGGTGCCAGGATCCGCCAGAGGTGCCAGGATCCGCCAGAGGTGCCAGGATCCGCCAGAGGTGCCAGGATCCGCCAGAGGTGCCAGGATCCGCCAGAGGTGCCAGGATCCGCCAGAGGTGCCAGGATCCGCCAGAGGTGCCAGGATCCGCCAGAGGTGCCAGGATCCGCCAGAGGTGCCAGGATCCGCCAGCCAGGTGCCAGGATCCGCCAGAGGTGCCAGGATCCGCCAGAGGTGCCAGGATCCGCCAGAGGTGCCAGGATCCGCCAGAGGTGCCAGGATCCGCCAGAGGTGCCAGGATCCGCCAGAGGTGCCAGGATCCGCCAGAGGTGCCAGGATCCGCCAGAGGTGCCAGGATCCGCCAGAGGTGCCAGGATCCGCCAGAGGTGCCAGGATCCGCCAGAGGTGCCAGGATCCGCCAGAGGTGCCAGGATCCGCCAGAGGTGCCAGGATCCGCCAGAGGTGCCAGGATCCGCCAGAGGTGCCAGGATCCGCCAGAGGTGCCAGGATCCGCCAGAGGTGCCAGGATCCGCCAGAGGTGCCAGGATCCGCCAGAGGTGCCAGGATCCGCCAGAGGTGCCAGGATCCGCCAGAGGTGCCAGGATCCGCCAGAGGTGCCAGGATCCGCCAGAGGTGCCAGGATCCGCCAGAGGTGCCAGGATCCGCCAGAGGTGCCAGGATCCGCCAGAGGTGCCAGGATCCGCCAGAGGTGCCAGGATCCGCCAGAGGTGCCAGGATCCGCCAGAGGTGCCAGGATCCGCCAGAGGTGCCAGGATCCGCCAGAGGTGCCAGGATCCGCCAGAGGTGCCAGGATCCGCCAGAGGTGCCAGGATCCGCCAGAGGTGCCAGGATCCAGAGGTGCCAGGATCCGCCAGAGGTGCCAGGATCCGCCAGAGGTGCCAGGATCCGCCAGAGGTGCCAGGATCCGCCAGAGGTGCCAGGATCCGCCAGAGGTGCCAGGATCCGCCAGAGGTGCCAGGATCCGCCAGAGGTGCCAGGATCCGCCAGAGGTGCCAGGATCCAGAGGTGCCAGGATCCGCCAGCCAGGTGCCAGGATCCGCCAGAGGTGCCAGGATCCGCCAGAGGTGCCAGGATCCGCCAGAGCCAGAGGTGCCAGGATCCGCCAGGGTGCCAGGATCCGCCAGAGGTGCCAGGATCCGCCAGAGGTGCCAGGATCCGCCAGAGGTGCCAGGATCCGCCAGAGGTGCCAGGATCCGCCAGAGGTGCCAGGATCCGCCAGAGGTGCCAGGATCCGCCAGAGGTGCCAGGATCCGCCAGAGGTGCCAGGATCCGCCAGAGGTGCCAGGATCCGCCAGAGGTGCCAGGATCCGCCAGAGGTGCCAGGATCCGCCAGAGGTGCCAGGATCCGCCAGCCAGGATCCGCCAGGATCCGCCAGAGGTGCCAGGATCCGCCAGAGGTGCCAGGATCCGCCAGAGGTGCCAGGATCCGCCAGAGGTGCCAGGATCCGCCAGAGGTGCCAGGATCCGCCAGAGGTGCCAGGATCCGCCAGAGGTGCCAGGATCCGCCAGAGGTGCCAGGATCCGCCAGAGGTGCCAGGATCCGCCAGAGGTGCCAGGATCCGCCAGAGGTGCCAGGATCCGCCAGAGGTGCCAGGATCCGCCAGAGGTGCCAGGATCCGCCAGAGGTGCCAGGATCCGCCAGAGGTGCCAGGATCCGCCAGAGGTGCCAGGATCCGCCAGAGGTGCCAGGATCCGCCAGAGGTGCCAGGATCCGCCAGAGGTGCCAGGATCCGCCAGAGGTGCCAGGATCCGCCAGAGGTGCCAGGATCCGCCAGAGGTGCCAGGATCCGCCAGAGGTGCCAGGATCCGCCAGAGGTGCCAGGATCCGCCAGAGGTGCCAGGATCCGCCAGAGGTGCCAGGATCCGCCAGAGGTGCCAGGATCCGCCAGAGGTGCCAGGATCCAGGCCAGAGGTGCCAGGATCCGCCAGAGGTGCCAGGATCCGCCAGAGGTGCCAGGATCCGCCAGAGGTGCCAGGATCCGCCAGAGGTGCCAGGATCCGCCAGGATCCGGTGCCAGGATCCGCCAGAGGTGCCAGGATCCGCCAGGTGCCAGGATCCGCCAGAGGTGCCAGGATCCGCCAGAGGTGCCAGGATCCGCCAGAGGTGCCAGGATCCGCCAGAGGTGCCAGGATCCGCCAGAGGTGCCAGGATCCGCCAGAGGTGCCAGGATCCGCCAGAGGTGCCAGGATCCGCCAGAGGTGCCAGGATCCGCCAGAGGTGCCAGGATCCGCCAGAGGTGCCAGGATCCGCCAGAGGTGCCAGGATCCGCCAGAGGTGCCAGGATCCGCCAGAGGTGCCAGGATCCGCCAGAGGTGCCAGGATCCGCCAGAGGTGCCAGGATCCGCCAGAGGTGCCAGGATCCGCCAGAGGTGCCAGGATCCGCCAGAGGTGCCAGGATCCGCCAGAGGTGCCAGGATCCGCCAGGATCCGCCAGGATCCGCCAGGATCCGCCAGGAGGTGCCAGTCTGCCAGGATCCGCCAGTCTGCCAGGATCCGCCAGGATCCGCCAGGATCCGCCAGGAGGTGCCAGGATCCGCCAGGATCCGCCAGGATCCGCCAGGAGGTGCCAGTCTGCCAGGATCCGCCAGGATCCGCCAGGATCCGCCAGGATCCGCCAGGATCCGCCAGGATCCGCCAGGATCCGCCAGGATCCGCCAGGATCCGCCAGAGGTGCCAGTCTGCCAGGATCCGCCAGGAGGTGCCAGTCTGCCAGGATCCGCCAGGATCCGCCAGGATCTGCCAGGATCCGCCAGAGGTGCCAGTCTGCCAGGATCCGCCAGGATCTGCCAGGATCCGCCAGAGGTGCCAGTCTGCCAGGATCCGCCAGGATCCGCCAGGATCCGCCAGGATCCGCCAGAGGTGCCAGTCTGCCAGGATCCGCCAGTCAGCCAGGATCCGCCGGAACCGCCAGCCAGCCTGAGCTTCCTCTCACTCCCGAGCTTCCTCTCACTCCCGAGCTTCCTCTCACTCCCGAGCTGCCTCAGTCCCGAGCTGCCTCAGTCCAGTGGGGTTCTGGGTGAGGACTACTAGGCCATGGTCGGCGGCGAGGGTGGACTATTCAGGGACACGAGGAGAGGGGACTAAGACATTGACTGAGTGGGGTCCACGTCCCACGCCGGAGCCACCACCATGGACAGACACCCACCCGGACCCTCCCTATTGTTTTGAGGTGCGTTCTGGAGTCCGCACCTTAGGGGGGGGTTCTGTCACGCCCTGGTCAAAGTATTTTGTGTTTATGTATTGGGTCAGGCTAGGGTGTGGCATGGGGTTTGTGTATTGTGGTGTGTTTTGTCTTGGGGTTTTGGTATATAGTGGGATTGTAGCTAGTGGGGTGATCTAGCAGAGTCTATGGCTGTCTGGAGTGGTTCTCAATCAGAGTCAGGTGTTTATCGTTGTCTCTGAATGGGAACCATATTTAGCCAGCCATATTCTTTGGTTGTTTTGGTGGGTGATTGTCCTTAGTGTCTTTGTAACTATCTACTGTTAGTTTGTTTCGGTTTTCGTTACGTTTATTGTTTTTTTGTATTGATTCGTGTTTACGTGTGTTTTTTCCATTAAACATGGATCGCAATCTACACGCTGCATTTTGGTCCGACTCTCCTTCACCACACCTAGAAAACCGTTACAGTTGTCTTCATCCCTCCTGGCATCTGTCTCTTCCTTCAACAAACACACTTTAGTATCTCTCAGAAGAGTCTTAACCACCACTTTATGGATTAGATAGATGAAGAAAACAGTATGCATTAACCAACAGTCTAAACACTCTTGTCTAGTTATTAACGATCACATGTTTGGAAAGACTAACTCTTCTGACCTTAGACAATCTTGTTAGCATCACTAAAGGACTCCATGATATTTCACTACACGGGGTCGGTTGGTTGGATGTAGTTTGATGTCGCTTGACATGCTTCTTCAGCAAGAAACGTTTGGAACGGTCACCTATTTCCTTCTGCTCAAAGTTTCTTGGTTCATTTTCTTTATTTGGATGGAATTCAAAGTAACCCCATTCATTTTGAACTGTTTAGTCCTCTTGGTTATGTTAAATTTTTCCAGGTGTGTTCTCATAGAAGCTTTTCTTAGGTCTCTATTTATGTAGTGTTGTCTCTCTTGTCACAATGTGTTTTTTTTGTCCCATTGTCACGCCTTGGTCTTAGTATTTTGTGTTTTCTTTAATTATTTGTTCAGGCCAGGGTGTGACATGGGGTTATTGTATTGTCTTATTGGGTTTTTTGTAGGCATTGGGATTGTGGTTGATTAGGGGTGTGTCTAGTATAGGCTTGGCTGCCTGAGGCGGTTCTTAATCAGAGTCAGGTGATTCTTGTTGTCTCTGATGGGGGAACCGTATTTAGGTAGCCTGGGTTTCACAGTGTATTTCGTGGGTGATTGTTCCTGTCTCTGTGTAGTTTCACCAGATAGGCTGTAATTAGGTTTTATGTTCCGTTTGTTGTTTTTGTATAGTTATTTCATGTGTCACTTTTTTTCATTAAAGTCATGAGTAACCACCACGCTGCATTTCGGTCCGACTCTCTTTCTACAAACGAAGAACGACGTTACACCCATATTATCAATCTACACACAATACCCCATAATGACTAAGCAAAAACAGGTTTTTAGACATTTTTGCAAATATATTACAAATAAAAAAACGGAAATATCACATTTACAGAAGTATTTACATTTACATTTACATTTACATTTATTAAGACCCTTTGCGATGAGAGGCTAAATTTAGCTCATGTGCATCCTGTTTCCATTGATCATCCTTGAAATGCTTCTAAAACTTGATTGGAGTTCACCTGTGGTAAATTCAATTGATGGTACATGATTTGGGAAGGTCAGTAAAGGTGCATCAAAGCTGGGACAGAGAGAATGAAAAATAGCTTCTCTCAAGGCCATCACTGTTAAACAGCCATCACTAACTGCATACATACAGACTTGATTATTAATGCCACTTTAATAATGATTAAGGGTTGCATATTTTGGGGAATATTCAGAGGTGGAAACTTTGTGGGAATTAACCAGAATATATGGGAATTAACGGAAATATAAGTAAATTAATATTAATACTATTTCAATTTAGATGTTTCTTGCATTGGATATATTTACCATATCATATGGAGACAGGAACATAAAACCTTTTACCTTATAAGCAGACATAATTGCAAATGATAAATCATTCCAATAGAAAAAAAATTGTTAGGAATTTAACTTTAATTAAACGAGTGGACTCTTCACATGGGATGATTTCACTGAACAACAAAATAAAGTGAATATTGAATGATCCCCAATGATCCATCACATCTCCCATAAACGATTTCAACATGAATCTCTAAAATGATAGTTTCTAGACTAAAGCTTTGCTTGTCTTCCTCTCAGGCTTCCATGTCTTGTCCTTGGACCTCCTCAATGTGTAGCTCTTGAACATCAGATTGAGGCCTCATCTTCACGGTCACTTTCCAACCCTGTTGAGGATGGCTCTTTGTCAGGCTCAAGAAGCCTAAAATTTGCCCAGATGGCCACCAATTTTCCAACCCTTGTATTGGTCAGCCTGTTGCGTGCTTTGGTGTGTGTGTTCCCAAACAAGGACCAGTTGTGCTCTGAGGCGGCTGATGTTGGTGGGATTTGGAGGATGATGGAGGCAACTGGGGAACGAGCCTCAGATCCACAAAGTCCCTTCCACCAGGTGGCTGATGAGAGATGTTTGTGTAGCCGATGTGAAATGACTAGCTAGTTCGCGGTGGTGCGCGCTAGTGGCGTTTCAATCGGTGACGTCACTTGCTCTGTCTGAGACCTTGAAGTAGTGGTTACCCTTGCTCTGCAAGGACCGCGGCTTTTGTGGAGCGATGGGTAACGATGCTTAGAGGGTGACTGTTGACATGTGCAGAGCGTCCCTGGTTCGCGCCCAGGTCGGGGCGAGGGGACGGACGTAAAGTCTATACTGTTACATTGGCATGACTGCCATATTGCATGTCCATTCTAAAGCCCTTGCTTGGAAGTGTACTTCGCCAGACTGCCAAGAACCTTGCCCTCATCCAGGCCAAGGTTGAGAGACACTGTAGTAATGACAGCAGTGAAGTGGGCAGGGCAGTATGGATTTCTTCTCTTACATCTACAAGCAGAGTCTGAACATAAGACAGGATGGCATTGTCTCCTTCAATCCGTGCAATGGCTACTGCTATAAGTTTCAGGCTGCTTACCACTCTCTCCCAAAATAGATCATCCAGGAGGATCCTCGATGGGGCTGTCCATATCGGCAGACTGTGATATGGCCATTTCTTGAGAAACTCCTCCCCCTCTAGAAGACTGTCAAACATGATGACAACACCAACCCAACGGTTGTTGCTGGGCAGCTTCAATGTGGTGCACTTATTCTTCTCACTGTGCTTGGTGAGGTAGATTGCTGCTGTAACTTGATGAACCTACACATACCTAACCATTTCCTTGGCTCTTTTGTAGAGTGTATCCATTGTTTTCAGTAACACAATGTCCTTGAGGAGCAGATTCAATACATGAGCAGCACAGCCACTGGGTGTAATGTGAGGGTAGGACTCCTTCACTTTAGAAAAAGCAGCCTTCATGTTTGCAGCATTGTCTGTTACCAATGCAAATACCTTCTGTGGTCCAAGGTCATTGATGACTGCCTTCAGCTCATCTGCAATGTAGAGACTAGTATGTCTGTTGTCCTTTGTGTCTGTGCTCTTGTAGAATACTGGTTGAGGGGTGGAGATGATGTAGCTAATTATTCCTTGCCACGTACATTCAACCACCCATCAGAGATGATTGCTACACAGTCTGCTTTGTCTATGATTTGCTTGACCTTCACCTGAACTCTGGTTGGAGGGGTGTATGCTGGGTGAAGTACATTCAGAAATATCTTCCAATACACATTGCCTGTGAGCATCAGAGGTGAACCAGTTGTATACACAGCTTGAGCAAGACATTCAACAGCATTTCTGACTACGTTCCTCCAGTGAGTAAAAAAAATTATTCTGATTCCAGGAGGACCATGAGCTGTTGCTATTGATAAGGTGTCTGATTTATCATTTTCACCTCTACTAGAAGTAGAGGGACTTTTGTCAGAGGTTGCTTGTTGTGAGCGCTGAGGGAACTTTATGCACTTGGCCAGATGATTCTGCATCTTTGATGCATTATTCACATATGATTTGTCACAGTATTTGCAAATGTACACAGCTTTTCCTTCTACATTAGCTGCAGTGAAATGTCTCCACACATCAGATAGTGCCCGTGGCATTTTCCTGTAAATATGAGAAAAAAATGAACACAAAAATACAATTCCATGTACAGATAAATAGTGAAGCAGTTAGATTAAACAACCCACACGTTAACAAGTTAGAAATTATATGAACACTCTTTGCTGTAGGCTACTATTTACTAGTTATTAACAAATCATGTATATCATATAAAATATATTCACCCCACCTAGTATTGTAATCAAAACTTACCAGAAAGCATGTAGTCCTTGGCTCAGACAGTGTAGTAGTGTGGGCTCAATAGCATCTCATTAGTGTGCAATATCTTGAGGATCAGCTGTACATGTGATGGGAGAGTGCACTGCACATGTGATGGAAGAATACACTGTGCATGCAGAGGGTTGTCATTCCATTGAATTGGGGATAGATGAGCCAAAATATCATTTACATTTACATTTAAGTCATTTAGCAGACGCTCTTATCCAGAGCGACTTACAAATTGGTGCATTCACCTTATGACATCCAGTGGAACAGTCACTTTACAATAGTGCATCTAAAACTTAAGGGGGAGGGGGGGTGAGAGGGATTACTTATCCTATCCTAGGTATGCCACAAGACCTAGAATTGCCTGTTTACATATCTTGCACTACTCATCCCAGATGTACAGTTGAAGTTGGAAGTGTATGCTTGGGATCATTGTCTATTTGGAAGACCCATTTGCGACCAAGCTTTAACTTCCTGACTGATGTCTTGAAATGGTGCTTCAATATATCCACGTAAATTTCCTCCCTCATGATGCCATCTATTTTGTGATGTGCACCAGTCCCTCCTGTAGCAAAGCACCCCCACAACATAATGCTGCCTACCCCGTGCTTCACGGTTGGGATCGTGTTCTTCGGCTTGCAAGCCTCCCTCTTTTTCCTCCAAACATAACGATGGTCATTATGCCCAAACAGTTATATTTTTGTTTCATTAGACCAGAGGACAATTCTCCAAAAAGTACGATCTTCGTCCCCATATGCAGTTGCAAACCGTAGTGTTTTTTTATGGCGGTTTTGGAGCAGTGGCTTCTTCCTTACTGAGCGGCCTTTCAGGTTATGTCTATGGGACCTGTTTTACTGTGGATATGGATATTTTTGTACCTGTTTCCTCCAGCATCTTCACAAGGTCCTTTGCTTTTTTTCGGCGATTGATTTGCACTTTGCGCACCAAAGTACGTTCATCTCTAGGAGACAGAACGCGTCTCCTTCCTAAGCGGTATGACGGCTGCGTGATCCCATGTTGTTTATACTTGCGTACTATTGTTTGTACAGATGAACGTGGTACCTTCAGGTGTTTGGAAATTGCTCCTAAGGATGAACCAGACACATGGAGGCCTACAATTTTTTTCTGAAGTCTTGGCTGATTTATTTAGATTTTTCCATGATGTCAAGCAAAGAGGCACTCAGTTTGAAGGTAGGCCTTGAAATAGTTCCACATCAACACCTCAAATGATGTCAATTAGCCCATCAGAAGCTTCTAAAGCCAATTACAATTTTCTGGAATTTTCCAAACTGTTTAAAGACACAGTCAACTTAGTGTATCTGAACTTCTGACCCACTGGAATTGTGATACATTACATTTAAGTCAGTGAATTTATAAGTGAAATAATCTGTAAACAATTGTTGGAAAAATTACTTGTCATGCACAAAGTAGATGTCCTAACCTACTTGCCAAAACTATAGTTTGTTAACAAGAAAATTGTGGAGTGGTTGAAAAACGAGTTTGACTCCAACCTAAGTCTACGCCGGTTGGTCATGGCCCATCCACCACCACTTATTCCATCCCTTTAGTTAGATCTGTATTAGGTAGTTGTGGAATTGTTAGATTACTTGTTAGATATTACTACACTGTTTGAACTAGAAGCACAAGAACTTTGCTCCTCTCAATATCTGCTAACCATGTGTATGTGAACAATAAAATGTTATTTTATTTATATAAGGTCCCATAGTTGACAGCGCATGTCAGAGCAAAAACCAAGCCCTGATGTGGAAGGAATTGTCCGTAGTTCCGACAGGATTGTTTCAAGGCACAGATCTGGGGAAGGGTACCAAAAAAATGTCTGCAGCGACCCTAAGCACACAGCCAAGACAACCCAGGAGAGGTTTCGCGACAAGTCTTTGAATGTCCTTGAGTGACCCGGCCGGAACCCGGACTTGAACCCCGACCTAACATATCTGGAGACCTTAAAAATAGCTGTGAAACGATGCGCCCCAAACAACCAGACACAGCTTGGAACCACTTGAGAGGATCTGCAGAGAAAGAATGGGAGAAATTCCCCAAATACAGGTGTGCCAAGCTTGTAGCGTCATACCCAAGAAGACTCAAGGCTGTAATCACTGCCAAAGATGCTTCAACAAAGTATTGATTAAAGGGTCTGAATACATGTGATTACTTTTTTTTTCTCTTTGCAAACATTTCTAAAAACCTTTTTTACTTTGTCGTTATGGGGTAGTGTTTAAATTGAGGAAAAACTATTTGACATTTTATAAGGCTGTAAAGTAAATGTGGAAAAAGGGAATGAGTCCAAATACTTTCCTGAATGCACTCTATATACACACAAAACACAGAAAGAATACTACATGCTTGTCAACCATGTATAAATGTTTGGTAGTGTAATAAATATCACAACTAGTGCAGAGTTTGAGTAGCGCAGTGGTCTAAAGCACTGTATCTCAGTGCTAGAGATACGTCACTACAGACCCTGGTTCAATCCCAGGCTGTATCAAACCAGCCATGAGCAGGAGTCCCATAGGGCGGCGCACAATTGGCCAGCATTGTCCGGGTTAGCGGAGAGTTTGGCCGTCAATGTAAAATAAGAATTTGTTCTTCACTGACTTGTCTAGTTAAAAAGGTTAAATAATCAAAGATCACAAAAAAAGCAATACAGGCTTCTGAACTGAAACAAATCATGTGGTCTATGTAATTAACTTTAATTAAATGGCATGTTTATAACAATAGTATCAGAGTTACCTTTAAATAAATTATCCTCTTGTTCCAAATCAAGGAATACACTACAAACACAAAGCAAAGAAAACTGACAATCTTTCAGAATTTATCGCCTACTGATCATCAGGACAATCAGTCATAAAACCATCCGAACAAATAAAATGGAATAAACTGGTGTTTATAACCTCTTAGAAATAAGGTCCCTTGTTTGGGGGACCTGTGTGGTTCTGGTACCGGTTCCAACCCTGCGTGATGTAGGATGTGAAATCTAACACCACTTGAAGCTGGGATGTCCCTTCTACCATTTCAATCACTCTTCCAACTGTCCAACTCCTGGCTGAACCCTATAATCACAGCTACTGACAAAGCACATGCCTGAATCCTTACATCATAGCGCAGCAGGAGAGTGGTTTCATTACAGTAGCACATTCAGAGATCGATTTATAGCCAATAATCTAAAACAATTAATACAGTTTAAACAAAAAAGATTAACATGGAGAGTTCCTAACGAGTTCATGAAGGCAATCTAGAGCGCTGTGAAACTTCCACAGCGATGGGGTCAAACACTTTGATCAAGAGAAACCTGTAGAAAATATCTAACACTAAACATACAAATATGATATTTACAGTTATGAGGTGAACGTCATTTTATAATTTATTTATGCTATATTTAGAAAGCACATAAGTCATTTCAAGCATTATTCATACAATTTTGTTGATAAGGAAATCTATAACATATTTGTACTGTGTACTTGAGCTTGTGTCCTCAGAATTGACCTCAGCAATTTAACTTCAATTTTTTGACCAGAAGTGAGATTTACCTTTCTTTGAGTATGCAACATTACTAGTTACCATTTATGGCCCTCATGATAACTAATTTTGGGGATTATGTAGCTCACATTGAACTGGTTAAATGCAAACATCCATAAAACAAAAGAGCAATAATATTAACAAAAGAGCTCAAAGTATTGGGACAGTGAATTATGTTTTGTTCTTTTGGCTCTGTACCTCCAGACGTTGTATTTGAAATGATACAATGATTATTAGGTTAAAGTGTAGACAGTCAGCTTTAATTAGTATTTTTATCCATATGAACAGTAGTCAAAAGTGTAGTATTTGGTCCCATTGTCCTAGCACATATTGATTACAACAAGGTTGTTACTCTACAAACCTGTTGGATGCTACAATGATTACGGATAGTCCTGAATAATGAGTGAGAAAGCTAGAGTACAGACGCACAAGTATCAAACCCCCAAGACATGCTAACATCTTACCATTACAATGACAGGGGAGGTTAGCATTTTGAAGGGGTATGATATTTATGCCTCTTACTTTCACTCATTAATCACAATTCATTCAGTTTTATCCGTAATCATGGTAGCCACTAATATAGAAGACCACACTATTCTAATTTATAATAGTGACAATACATTTACCATGAATTTCTATTGAGCACAAAATACCCTGACACACAACCAAAACAAACAGCAAACGCATCCAGTCAAGCTTAATGTAAGCATTGCATGCTGGGAATATGGGACCAAATAATGTAACCATTCCCTTAAATGGGGGGGGGGATATGTACAAAAAAAACCTGTTCTTTGAGCGGTTCACCCGATATGGATGAAAATACCCTCAAATTAAAGCGGAGTCTGCACTTTAACCTCAATCGTTGTATCATTTCAAATCCAAAGCGCTGCAGGAGAAACAGAACGTGTCACTGTCCCAATACATGGGGCTCACTGTGACCATACTGGAGGATTGTTAAAACATTGCAGCTTTATCATAAACATGGGGCAAAATTGAGTTAGAATTTGATGTCACACATCGATCACAGACAAAAGAGATCAGACTCCCCTCCATTTAATTCATAAGAGTAACAGAGTTTCATAAAAGGTGCTATTTTAATATACATCATTATCATTTAGGTTTATGACGTCTAAGCAGGTGTTTGGAGAGGTTGGACTTGCGAGCAAAGCTGAGAAAGCAGTGGGGGCAGGAATAACGTTTCCCCTTGTGGATTTTCATGTGGCCGTTCACATGACTCTGTTCATAAAAGCTTTTCCCACACTCTTGGCAGGAGTATGGCTTTACGTCACGGTGAGTGTGGGTCCTCATGTGCAGGGTCAGAGAAGCAGAGCAGATAAAGCGTTTGTGGCATTCAGAACATTCAAATGGCCTCTCCCCAGTGTGGAGGCGCCTGTGTTTAGTTAGATCTCCAGACTGAGTGAAGCTTTTATTGCACTCGGTACAGGTGTATGGTTTCTCACCTGTGTGAGTGCGCTGGTGGTTCTTCAGGTGGTCGAGTCGGGCAAACTGCTTGTCACACACTGTGCAGTGGTAAGGCCTCTCACCGGTGTGTGAGCGCAGGTGTATGTTCAGCACCCCAATCCTTATGAATTTCTGCCCACAAACCCCACAATGGTAGTTTTTCTGGTTGCTGTGGATCTTCAGATGAGTCTTCAGATAACCTTTGTCAGCAAAATCTTTACCACAGACAGTACATTTGAAAGGTCTCTCCCCAGAGTGTGTGCGCAGGTGAAGCTTCAGACTCTCCCTGTATGCAAACTTCCTGTCACATTGGGAGCAGGAGTACTTCCTCTCACCAGAGTGAACAGTCATGTGCTTCCTGAGGAGCGACTTCTGCTTGAAAGCCTTCCCACAGTCCTGACATTTGAATGGCTTGACCCCATTGTGTATTAACAAGTGATAACGGTAAGCGCTGGTATCTGAAAAGCGCTTGCCACACTCCTTGCAGACATAAGGCTTTTCTCCAGTGTGGATGCGCATGTGAGTGTTCAGGCTTGTAGGAGTAGTGAGGATTTTGCCACAATCTAAGCATTGGAAGCCGACTTCCTTAATGACCATCTGTTTAGCGTCCTTAGGTTTATTGCCCTCTGGTTCGTGACACCGGTGAGGCCCGAGGCCCCAGCAATTCTCAAAGCTCTTCTCACAGTCTGCGCAACTGATGTGTCCATTGGTGAGAACAACGGCCATTTTGTGCAAACTCTTGCAGTGCTTCAGCAGGCTGCCCAGGTACTTGAATCTGCGGGAGCACTGTGGGCAGGTGTGGAATTTCTCCTGTACCCTGTGGGGACGGCCAGTTCTCCGGGGAGGGGCAGGTTTCTGGGGACGGGCAGAGGGGTGGGCTTGGCGGGTGTGGATGTCTAGCTGTCGTGGTGTATGGAACATGCAGCTACAGTGGGGACAGCGGTGTGTGGGGCCATACACTCTTTTACTCTTTGAGACTTGGCTTCTCAACATGGCCAGGTACTGCTTCTGGTGTTTGGTCTTGATGTGGTTCTCCAGGAAGTAACAGTCAGTAAAGGAGATGGTGCAGTGTGGACAAGGAAAGAACTGAGGAGAACCTGAGAGTGAGGGATAGAGGGAGAAGAGATGGGTACGATAAGAGGGGAGAAAAAAAATGGCAAATGTAATTTCTCATTCAATAGTCCTTGCCAATATTAATATGAATGTTCCAGTAACCATCACCCATTTAAACTGCGCTGTTGGGAGTAGACTGGAGTATGTTAAACAGTATGTCCTGCCTCCATGGTTTTCTTCATCCCTCCTGACAGCCGTCACCTCCTTCACCAAACAAACTTTAATGTCTCTCAGAAGTGTCTTAACCACCACCTTATGGATTAGAAAGATACAGAAACTACAAGTATGCATTAACAATCTTGCCATAATACTAGGCACATTAGAAAACACTAATCCTACTTACCTCAGCCAACCTGGTTAGCACTACCACAGGATCCTTGTGGAGTGGACTAGAATCTGAATGATGATTTGAACTGGTGCTCTTTGAGAGTGCTTGGGTACAATCTGATTCATCTCTGCCGGTGGAGTCATCTCCTGACTGTGGGTCATGTTCTGTTTGTGTTATACCCAGGTTTCCATGGCGTTTAGTCCCCATGGTTTTTTTGTGCAGTGGCGTAGTTTTTGAACGTTGTTTGATCTTCATCTTGTTGACTAAACTGCCTCTAATATCCTCCTTACTGACATTCTGAGTGAAAAGAGAAGCAGTTTCAGGCTGATGCTCATTAACCAAGATGAGCTAGACTAGGTCACGAAACGCCAGGGAAACTCTTCATGGCACTTCGACATTTGTGTGACTTTTGTAGCAGGTTAGGATAATTAAGGTAGCAGGTTAGGAGACTGTGGTTAAGGTTAGGAAAAATCTTTGCTTACCTGCTATGAAAATCACTGTATCGAAGTGCCATGAAAAAAGTATCCGGGACCAAAACAGCCTATAGACACAGAAACACTGCAGACTTTGGCTGATAGGCAATGATTACACACAATGGCACAGGCATTTATTTGATTAAATCACAACATAATAGGCCATTAGAGACAGGATTGTATTTGAGCAAGGCATCTACATTGAACAAAAATATAAAGGCAAAAAAGTGTTGGTCCTGTTTCATGAGCTAAAATTAAAAAATGAATTTTCCATGTGTACAAAATGCTCATTTCCCAAAAAGAAATTGCACAAATGTTTGATTACATTTAGCAGACACTTATCCAGAGTGACTTAGTCATGAGTGCATACATTTCAGTTTTTTTTTCTTCTTTGTACTGGTCCCCTGTGTGAATTGAGCCCACAACCCTGGTGTTGAAAGCAACCTGCTCAACCAACTGAGACACATGGGACCATACACATGATCATTACACAGGTGCACCTTGTGCTGAGGAAAATAAAAGGCCAAAAAAAGGTGCAGTTTTGTCATACAACAATACCACAGGTGTCTCAAGTTGAGGGAGTGTGATATTGGTTTCAACTGTACCGGGCAGATGGCAGACAGCGTGTACGGTGTGTGGGTGAGCAGTTTGCCGATTTCAACGTGCCCCATGGTGGCGGTGGGGTTATGACATAAGCTACAGACAATCACAACTTAATTGTATCTTTATCAATTTGAATGCAGAGATATACCATGACAAGATCCTGGGGCACGTTGTAGTGCCATTCATGCACCACATTCACCTCATGTTTCTGCACAGCCCCATGACATAAGGATCTGTACACAATTCAATTGTCCCACTTCTTCCATATTTTATTTATTTGACCTTTATTTAACTAGGCAAGTCAGTTAAGAACAAATTCTTATTTTCAATGACGGCCTAGTGTGTTAACTGCCTGTTCAGGGGCAGAACGACGGGGGTTTGAACTTGCAACCTTCCGGTTACTAGTCCAACGCTCTAACCACTAGGCTACCCTGCCAGACCACTCACCAGACATGTCACCCAATGAGCCTGTTTGGGATGATCTGGATCGTTGTATGACAGTGTGTTCCAGTTCCAGCCAATATCCAGCAACTTCACACAGCCATTGAAGACAAGTGGGACAACATTCCACAGGCCACAATCAACAGCCTGATCAACTATATGAAGGTGGTGTGTTGCACTACATGAGGCAAATGGTGGTAACACCAAATAGACTGGTTCTGATACCTTTTGTGCATGTATCAGACCAGACAAATATCGGTATTCTCAGTCAAGCAAAATTAATCGATTAGAGGCCAATTAATTTATTGCAATTGACCGATTCCCTTATAACTCAGTGAAATCTTCGAAATGGTTGCATGTCCAGTGTATTTTCTTAATACACACAGCTTTGCATAGTTAATTGTTTAATTCCAGCGTTCACTTCCAGCATTTTAATCAATTCTTCATTTCCTGAACTAACGTCTAATCACTTACACACTAAGGTTTATTTTGCCATAGAATGCCGATTAAAATTCTCTGTAGTTATTACGACCGTTTTTACTGGCGATAAAAACGCCAGTAAGTCATCACTGAATAATTTAAACTCAACAAAACATTAAAGTGTTTAACCGGAATTGTTTACCTAGTGTAAACAACTAATTGAGACCTGGCGTTTATTTGAAACAGGCGTATATTTGCTGACATGTGTGCCGTTGCTCAGTTATTAAAGAGGGACAGGCAGCAATTTCAAACGGCGTTTAATTGAAGTTACGGTTAAAGCTGTCTAGAATCTAGCTAGAAGATGGGAATTTGTTGAAAACGGAGTGAATTATCTACAAAAACACATCATGTGGCGTGGTTTTGGTGAAACTTGGATAAACCAAATTACGCAGCTTCTTACTTCGCATATTTAGCTACAATTGACAACGGTCACGCACCAAACGTTCGACTTCGTTTTACAGACATCAACGATGTGAGTAAACATTTGTTTTCTACACAAAACATTCACGGGCAAAATAACTTCACTTACCTTCTTCGATTCAAACCAAACAGTGACCGGAAGAGCTCTGTTTACACTTCCTTGGCGTGGGTGTAGATTGACCAATCAGGTAATCATGTAGAAAGATTGTCTGCTGATTGATGAGGATTTTAAAAAGACACACTCGCAGAAAAGTGTGGGTACATACTGACCTGAAAACAATGAGCCAATATAATCTAAATCTGACCCTTAACCTAATTGTAACCAATTCTGAAATTAAATAGCCTATCGGTTTGCACTGCAGGCCAGCAGTGTCCATTATTGGGTGCGTTCGTATTGCACTCTGGAGGGCGTATCTAAATTCAGAATATTTGTTTATTTTTTTGTTAAATTTAACCCTTTTTACTTACCCTAGCAGAGCTGGTTATGCGGTTTTCATGTTATCCAGAGCGTTGGTGACTGTAACTGTGCTGCTGGCAACAATTGAATTAAGCTTATTTTTTGCCGTTGTTTGCTGACAACGGTCCTATTCAACCGGCGTTGAGCGTTCGTAAATTCATCAGTTATAGAGCGAATTTTCGAACGCCTTTATAAAAAATAAAAAGAAGAAGCCTATAGTCGTCCCCCACTGATGACGTACCATGATAAAATGGTCTTCAACCAAATAATTTGACGCTAATTGTTTGTAATTTATGTATGCTTGTGTTCCCACATGTGCTTTATGTATTGATTTGTTGTTAATAAAAATAAAATGTAAAAATTAAAAAATTAAATAAAACTAATAATTTGACGCTATTTCAATGACATGTGTTGAAATGACATGAATTGCATAAAATTAGTCCACCTCAACCGATGTCTCTCTTATTCTATGCACAAGAAAACCAGAGGTGTGTCATCTTTCCTGGACTTTTAATATTGTCACCTACTACTCATTACCAGGACAAAGAGTCTGCCAGGCAACCATCTTCTGTACATCACTGTTCCCTAATTTAAAAAAAAAACAAATAAAAAATGTAAAAAATAAAAAGGGTTAAAAAAACACGTAAACTAACAAATACAAGAACAATGTAACCAGTTTAATAATGCTTGTGCCCAGACTCGAAGGTAGCTGAAGATAGTGCTTCAATTTTCCTTAATTAGGAGCAATGCTACTAAACAAGAAAGCTGATATTTTTGTTATATATTTGATTAAATACATGTAAAGGAGAAATATATCTGAATTACCAATCATTTTGTAGTCTAATGGTTGTTTTGTGTGGTGTATCCAGTAGCACCATTCAGATTGTTCCAAAATAATGGGGGGATTCATCTTGTAGTGAGTAATATGAGAAACTGAAGAAAATGTTCTTCTTAAGAGTGCAAAAAACATCTAACAAAAATGTAACACACCCTCCTTGAAAATAAAACAACTTTTTCATTCATGTTATCTTTCACCAGGAAGATGGAGCTTTGCACATATCTTGTCGCTTTCCTTTGTCTCCATTATAATCTGACAATTTCCATACAATGTTTTGTTCCACATAATGTAATTGCTTTCTTGTTCCATTTGTCACAAGACAAATCACAAAAAATAATTACGTTTTAATCAAAGCTCTCACTGGCTGATAAAATCATCCAATCGAGAGAGCCAAAATAAAAAAAAAAGGCATATAAGTTAACATACAGTTCATATACAATAACTGAAATTTAAAAAACTAAACAATACAGAGTGTGTTATGTTATCCACTCGTAAATGGCTACAGGGACGGAAGTCTGATAACCTAGTTAAATCCTTCATTTGTAACAAAATCTATTTAAAACAGACATCAAATGTGTCAAGTTTTGCTTTGCTAAATATGTTCTCCATAAGCCTCACAATAGGAAACGATACACAACAGGATTGTTAAGTGTAGTTCACAAATGCAGAAGAACTGGAGACAGACGAGCAGAGAAACAAATACAACAGCAACCTATAAAGAACCATGTAACAGGTCCTGTGAATGAACATGTACAAATATAGACTTCAGGTTGAGTGAATAAACAGACACGTAGCTTAAAAACCTGCCATATATGAACTTATAATTATATTATAATTAATTTCACTCATCATTACTGCCAGGATATAAAAAAACATCTGACAAACAAGCATCACTTTCTTTATTCCTATCCTGTCAAATCGATGTTGCACATCCTGGCGGACTAAGCCTTCCATCTCTTGTTTTTAATGGTAATGTTTGATTGCTACTTCATTTTTTATAAAGCACATATAAGCACGCCCCCTCTAACCAATTACAATGCCCCCCAGCCTGCCTTGCCAATGACAATGCCCCTCTGTGGCGGGCAGGTAGATGAGCTGGGGCTCCTCTGGCTCCAAATAGACGGTGAGCTTGGCGAAGGGCCTGGATGCCATCTTGGTCATTTCCTGGATGTGACGCCTCTGCTCTCGGCGGAAGTCCATGAACTGCTTGATCTTCCAGAGGAGGACGCAGACGGAGAGGAAGAGGAAGAAGCAGGAGAAGACAACAGAGAAGACAACGAACAGATCGATGTGAGCCTGGTCCAGGCGAAGGAAGAGCAGGCCCTGGGACTCGCCCCGTCTCCCCTCGGTGCCTACACCACGCAGGGCGATGTAGAAGCGGCTGGACTTCAGGGAGTGGACCTCATGGGGGAAGGTGATGACCACGAGGTTACGGACACCTCGAACAATCAGCACCGTCTGGGGCTTCCACATCGTGATATAGGAGATGAGCCCCTCCACCTTGGCCTCCTGTACCTCCCTGTCTGCCCCCTGGGGCTTGGCGTGGAGCTGCAGGGGGGTGTTGGGGAGCATGGCCCCACCCAGGCTGGATGAGGAGTTGGCATACACCTTCATAGGTGACAGAGGTGACTCCTTATCCCCTCCGCTCGCCCCATCTCGGGCCACCGACTCATCCTCGATCTTGATGGCGTGGATGCCTGTGTGGAGGTCCACTTCTACAATGAAGGTGTCATGGGAGTTGGACACGTACACCTCCACCTCCCCGAAGGTCATGTCGATGGTGACTCGGATGTCCACGTTGGTGAACTTTGGCTGGGCATCGAAGAAGACAGTGCGTCCCTTGGGCAGATTGCGGATGGTAGGGGTCGACGCAAAACACTCATTGTCCACGTTGAACTGCCGGTAGCACTAGTGCTCATTTACTGGTGTGCCATTGAAGGAGTCTTTGCACTTGGCGCACTGCGTGGAGGATTCCAGAGAGGGAGAAGAAACAAGAAATACAAGTGCAAGAGAAATGCAGTTAAATGACATCCAAGATGGTATACCGATTCCTACACAGTGAGTGTCTAGCTTGCACATAAATCTCTTTAATTACTTGTTAATTTATTTCTTATTCTTATCCGTATTTTTTAAAACTGCATTGTTGGTTTGGAGCTCGTAAGTAAGCATTTCACTATAAGGTGAACACAGTGAGAAGTGTAAGCCCCTGTATTTGGGGTTGGCAAGGGAATATGCCGAACCTTTCGGGAGTTCTGCAGGGGGAACAGCACCCAAGACCACCCTTTGGACCCAAACAGCGTAATTAACTCACTGTCTGTTTTAGTTCATTTTTTGTTCTTTCCATCTTGCTTTGAGTTTATTATTAATCACAACTGTTGTATTCAGAGCATGTGATTAAGAATAAACTCAAAGCAAGATGGAAAGAACATATAAATGAACTAAAACAGACAGTGAGTCACTTTCCAGAGTAGCAGCAGCTTGCATGTGAGTGGGTGTGTAGAGTCAGTATAAATGTATGTGCATATAATGTGAGTGAGCAGATGATGGAGTGAGTGTTTGTGTGTGTGTGTGTTGGAGTGACAGTGTGAGTGTGTAGGGCCCTGTGACTGTATTGAGACAGTGCAAATATTGAAATGAAAGGTCAATAAAGATACAAGACAAACTCAGTCTGTGTAGTTATTTTGTTAGCTAATTATCAGTCTTATTGTTTGGGGATAGAAGCTGCTGAAGAGCCTGTTGGTGTCAGACTTGATGCCTTCCTTCCACACCTCCTAATATAGATGTCCTGGATGGCAGGGAGCTCGGCCCCGGTGATGTACTGGGCTGTCCCAAAACCCTCTGTAGCGCCATAAGATCGAGGTCGGTGCTATTGCCATACCAAGCAATGATGTAGCCAGTCAATATGCTCTCAATGGTACAGCTGTAGAACCTTTTTAGGATACTATGTATGTATACCAACTGAATATGTAGCCGTGTTTGCAGGACAGGTGGAGTGGTAGTACTGATGATTGTGATGATGTAATGATGATGAGGTTGTGTGTGTATTGCCGCTGAGGTATCCAAGTGCTACTTCTTCTGCCGTTAATGATGATTGTGACGTGTGGCTTCCTACCGGCTGAGAACGTAGCCCTGCTTGCAGGTGCAGTGGTATCCCTGGGTCAGGTCATGGCAGTCCTGGGTGACGTTACAGTGGTGGTGGCCGTTGGCACACTCATCCTCCTCTGGGCAGTGGAGGAAAGACCAGCTGCTGTTTCTCTGGGGACACACTCCCTCCTGACACATGCACGCACGCACACACACACAGGGGAAAGTGAGGAGAAGAGGTAACTTGAAATAGTTATTGGGAGTAGAGAATATAACCCTAAATGATGGACAATAAAGTTATATTCTATAAAGCTCTTATATTTTATAAATATATATACACTACCAGCCAAAAGTCTTAGAACACATACTCATTTAAGGGTTTTTCTTTCATTTGTACTATTTTCTACATTGTAGAATAATAGTTTAGACATCAAAACTATGAAATAACACATATGGAATCATGTAGAAACCAAAGCAATCTGTGATCCAACTCAACCCAAACCTATTTGGTTGAGGTCGGGGGATTCGGGGGATCCTTCTTGGTAAAATTGCCCTTATACAGCCTGGAGTTGTGTTGGGTCATTGTCCTTTTGAAAAACAAATGATAGTCCCACCAAGCCCAAATAGCCATGCTGGTTAAATGTTCCTTGAATTCTAAATAAATCAGTCACCAGCAAAGCACCCCACACCATAACACCTCCATGCTTTAATGTGGGAAATACAGACGCGGAGATCATCCGTTCACCCACACCACGTCTCACAAAGACACAGCGGTTGGAACCAAAAATATCCAATTTGGACTACAGACCACCTGACAAATTTCCACCGGTCTAACGTCCATTGCTCGTGTTTCTTATCTCAAGCAAGTCTCTTCTTATTATTGGTGTCCTTTAGTAGTGGTTTAGTTACAGCAATTCAACCATGAAGTCCTGATTCACAGTGACCTCTGAACAGTTGATGTTGAGATGTGTCTGCTTACCTGAACTCTGTGTAGCATTTATTTGGGCTGCAAGTTCTGAGGCTGGCAACTCTAATGAACTTATCCTCTGCGGCAGAGGTAACTCTGGGTCTTCCATTCCTGTGGCGGTCCTCATGAGAGCCAGTTTCATCATAGCGCTTGATTGTTTTTGCGACTGCACTTGAAACTTTCAAAGTTCGTGAAATGTTCCTTATTGACACCTTCATGTCTTAAAGTAATGATGAGCTGTTCTTGCCATAATATGGACTTGGTCTTTTACCAAATAGGAATTTCCTCTGTATACCCCCCATACCTTGTCACAACATAACTGATTGGCTCAAATGCATTAAGGAAAGAAATTCCACAAAAGAACTTTTAAGGCACACCAGTTAATTGAAATGCATTCCAGGTGACAAGCTCATAAATCTGGTTGAGAGAATGGCAAGAGTGTGCAAAGCTGTTATCAAAGCAATTTGAAGAATCTCAAATATAAAATGTGTTTAACACTTTTTTGGTTACTACACGATTCCTTGTGTTACTTCAGTTGTCTTCACTATTACTCTACAATGTAGAAAAAAGTCAAAGTAAAGAAAAAGCCTTGAATAGGTGTTCTAAAACTGACACACACACAGTGGACGAGGATCTATTATTCAATCTTAAACTACATTCTAAAGGTCTATTCAATTCTGTTCCCCTTACCGTCAAAGGCCTCGCCGCTGGCAGCACACCAGGGCCAGGCGATGCAGAGAGCACTGGGTGAGCAGGTGTTTGCCTAAACTGCTGCCCTTCGTGAATATTTTGCCACACTCGCATTCGTAAGGTTTCTCTCCGGTGTGGGACATGCGCATGTGAGTGTTCAGGCTCATAGTTGTGAGGATCTTGCCACTCGGAGCAATGGAAGCCAACTTCCAGACATATCACAGGCTTACTGTCCTTAGGTTTATTGCCCTCTGGTTCATGACACCGGTGAGGCCCCAGTCCCCAAAAATTCAGGTACAGGAATCTGCAGGCACACTGCACACTTATCCATTTTAGAGCAAGGTAGTAACGTAACAAAATGTGGAAAAAAAGTTACAGGGTCCGAATACTTTCCTGAATGCCCTGTACATACACACAAAGAGAATGAATACTGCATGCTTGTCTACCATGTTCAAATGTTTGGTAATGCAATAAAAATAAACCAGTGCAGGTCAATGATGGCTTATGGACTGAAACAAATGTGGTCCATGTTAGTAACCTTCATTAAAAGTAATGTTTATAACAATACTAGGCGAGTGACCTTCACATAAAAGCTCCTCTTCTTCCAAAAATACAGTACAAACCAACAACAAAACTGACGATAATCTTTCAGAATTTATTATCGCCTACTGATCACCAGGTCAATCATTCATGAAACCATCTTCTGTACATACGTTCTTAATTTTTATACAGAGCAAATAAAACTTTTTTTGTGTGCGTTTATAACCTCTTAGAAATAAGGTCCCTTGTTTGGGGGACCTGTGTGGTTCTGGTACCGGTTCCAACCCTGCGTGATGTAGGATGTGAAATCTAACACCACTTGAAGCTGGGATGTCCCTTCTACCATTTCAATCACTATTCCAACTGTCCAACTCCTGGCTGAACCCTATAATCACAGCTACTGACAAAGCACATGCCTGAATCCTTACATCATAGCGCAGCAGGAGAGTGGTTTCATTACAGTAGCACATTTAGAGATTGATTAAGGATGAAAGGAGTGTTCCTAAAAAGTGAATATAGTCAAGCTAGAGCTCTGAGATGTTTACAGCGATGGGGGTCAGACATTGTGAACAAGAGAAACATCCAGAATATATGAATTCTCTAACACTAAACAAATATGTAATTTAAAGTTAAGGAAGATGATATCTTAGTGTCATTTTATAATTTAAGCAATATTTAGAAAGAATAAACACTTCAAAGCCCCATTCATACAATTCTATTTGACAAAATTGTATCATCATTTGTACTGTGTGTACTTGAGCTAGTATCCTTTATAGTGACCTCAACAATCTATACCTATTTTTTACCGGAAGTGAGATTTTTAAATCAAATCAAATTTATTTATACATTTGAGTATGAAACATTACTAGTTATCATTTATGGCCCTCATGATAACTACTTTTGGGGATTATGTAGCTCACATTGAACTGGTTAAACACAAACATCCATAAAACAAAAGAGCAATAATATTAACAAAAGAGCTCCAAAAGTATTGGGACAGTGAATTATGTTTTGTTCTTTTGGCTCTGTACCTCCAGACGTTGTATTTGAAATGATACAATGATTATTAGGTTAAAGTGTAGACAGTCAGCTTTAATTAGTATTTTTATCCATATGAACAGTTTAGAAATTACACTTCTTGAACATAATCCCCTAAAATGGGGGGGGGGGGCTTGAAAAATTGGTACAAATTCCTTGGGTGGTAAAAGTAGTCAAAAGTGTAGTATTTGGTCCCATCGCCCTAGCACATAATGATTACAACAAGGTTGTTACTCTACAAACTTGTTTGATGCTACAATGATTACGGATAGTCCTGAATAATGAGTGAGAAAGCAAGAGTACAGACGCACAAGTATCAAACCCCCAAGACATGCTAACATCTTACCATTACAATGACAGGGGAGGTTAGTATTTTGAAGGGGTATGATATTTATGCCTCTTACTTTCACTCATTAATCACAATTCATTCAGTTTTATCCGTAATCATGGTAGCCACTAATATAGAAGACCACACTATTCTAATTTATAATAAAAGTGACAATACATTATTTACCATGAATTTCTATTGAGCACAAAATACCCTGACACACAACCAAAACAAACAGCAAACGCATCCAGTCAAGCTTAATGTAAGCATTGCATGCTGGGAATATGGGACCAAATAATGTAACCATTCCCTTAAAAATGAGGGGGGGAATATGTACAAAAAAACCTGTTCTTTGAGCGGTTCACCCGATATGGATGAAAATACCCTCAAATTAAAGCGGAGTCTGCACTTTAACCTCAATCGTTGTATAATTTCAAATCCAAAGCGCTGCAGGAGAAACAAAACGTGTCACTGTCCCAATACATGGAGCTCACTGTGACCATACTGGAGGATTGTTAAAACATTGCAGCGTTATCATAAACATGGGGCAAAATTGAGTTAGAATTTGATGTCACACATAGATCACGGACAAAAGAGATCAGACTCCCCTCCATTTAATTCATAAGAGTAACAGAGTTTCATAAAAGGTGCTATTTTAATATACATCATTATCATTTAGGTTTATGACGTCTAAGCAGGTGTTTGGAGAGGTTGGACTTGCGAGCAAAGCTGAGAAAGCAGTGGGGGCAGGAATAACGTTTCCCATTGTGGATTTTCATGTGGCCGTTCACATGACTCTGTTCATAAAAGCTTTTCCCACACTCTTGGCAGGAGTATGGCTTTACGTCACGGTGAGTGTGGGTCCTCATGTGCAGGGTCAGAGAAGCAGAGCAGATAAAGCGTTTGTGGCATTCAGAACATTCAAATGGCCTCTCCCCAGTGTGGAGGCGCCTGTGTTTAGTTAGATCTCCAGACTGAGTGAAGCTTTTATTGCACTCGGTACAGGTGTATGGTTTCTCACCTGTGTGAGTGCGCTGGTGGTTCTTCAGGTGGTCGAGTCGGGCAAACTGCTTGTCACACACTGTGCAGTGGTAAGGCCTCTCACCTGTGTGTGAGCGCAGGTGTACGTTCAGCACCCCAATCCTTATGAATTTCTGCCCACAAACCCCACAATGGTAGTTTTTCTGGTTGTTGTGAATCTTCAGATGCATCTTCAGATAACCTTTGTCAGCAAAGTCTTTACCACAGACAGTACATTTGAAAGGTCTCGCCCCGGAGTGTGTGCGCAGGTGAAGCTTCAGACTCTCCCTGTATGCAAACTGCCTGTCACATTGGGAGCAGGAGTACTTCCTCTCACCAGAGTGAACAGTCATGTGCTTCCTGAGGAGGTACTTCTGCTTGAAAGCCTTCCCACAGTCCTGACATTTGAATGGCTTAACCCCATTGTGTATTAACAAGTGATAACGGTAAGCGCCTGTACCTGAGAAGCGCTTGCCACACTCCTTGCAGACATAAGGCTTTTCTCCAGTGTGGATGCGCATGTGAGTGTTCAGGCTCGTAGGAGTAGTGAGAATCTTGCCACAATCTAAGCATTGGAAGCCGACTTCCTTAATGACCATCTGTTTAGCGTCCTTAGGTCTATTGCCCTCTGGTTCGTGACACCGGTGAGGCCCCAGGCCCCAGCAATTCTCAAAGCTCTTCTCACAGTCTGCGCAACTGATGTGTCCATTGGTGAGAACAACGGCCATTTTGTGCAAACTCTTGCAGTGCTTCAGCAGGCTGCCCAGGTACTTGAATCTGCGGGAGCACTGTGGGCAGGTGTGGAATTTCTCCTGAACCCTGTGGGGACGGCCAGTTCTCCTGGGAGGGGCAGGTTTCTGGGGACGGGCAGAGGGGTGGGCCTGGCGGGTATGAATGTCTAGCTGTCGTGGTGTATGGAACATGCAGCTACAGTGGGGACAGCGGTGTGTGGGGCCATACACTCTTTTACTCTTTGAGACTTGGCTTCTCAACATGGCCAGGTACTGCTTCTGGTGTTTGGTCTTGATGTGGTTCTCCAGGAAGTAACAGTCAGTAAAGGAGATGGTGCAGTGTGGACAAGGAAAGAACTGAGGAGAACCTGAGCGTGAGGGATAGAGGGAGAAGAGATGGGTACGATAAGAGGGGAGAAAAAAAATGGCAAATGTAATTTCTCATTCAATAGTCCTTGCCAATATTAATATGAATGTTCCAGTAACCATCACCCATTTAAACTGCGCTGTTGGGAGTAGACTGGAGTATGTTAAACAGTATGTCCTGCCTCCATGGTTTTCTTCATCCCTCCTGACAGCCGTCACCTCCTTCACCAAACAAACTTTAATGTCTCTCAGAAGTGTCTTAACCACCACCTTATGGATTAGAAAGATACAGAAACTACAAGTAAGCATTAACAATCTTGCCATAATACTAGGCACATTAGAAAATACTAATCCTACTTACCTCAGCCAACCTGGTTAGCACTACCACAGGATCCTTGTGGAGTGGACTAGAATCTGAATGATGATTTGAACTGGTGCTCTTTGAGAGTGCTTGGGTACAATCTGATTCATCTCTGCCGGTGGAGTCATCTCCTGACTGTGGGTCATGTTCTGTTTGTGTTATACCCAGGTTTCCATGGCGTTTAGTCCCCATGGTTTTTTTGTGCAGTGGCGTAGTTTTTGAACGTTGTTTGATCTTCATCTTGTTGACTAAACTGCCTCTAATATCCTCCTTACTGACATTCTGAGTGAAAAGAGAAGCAGTTTCAGGCTGATGCTCTTTAACCAAGATGAGCTAGACTAGGTCACGAAACGCAAGGGAAACTCTTCATGGCACTTCGACATTTGTGTGACTTTTGTAGCAGGTTAGGATAATTAAGGCAGCAGGTTAGGAGTCTGTGGTTAAGGTTAGGAAAAAGCTCTCCTTACCTGCTATGAAAATCACTGTATCGAAGTGCCATGAAAAAGAGTATCCGGGACCAGAACAGCCTATAGACACACACAAACACTGCAGACTTTGGCTGATAGGCAATGATGATTACACTTCATTATTAGCCAAAAGTTGAATCACTCAACTAACAAGGCTAGTCGTCTTAAATTAATAATAAATAATATATGCCATTTAGCAGACGCTTTTATCCAAAGCGACTTACAGTCATGTGTGCATACATTCTACGTATGGGTGGTCCCGGGGATCGAACCCACTACCCTGGCGTTACAAGCGCCATGCTCTACCAACTGAGCTACACAGGACCACGGCACAAGCATTTATTTTATTAAATCACTCTACATAATAGGCCATTAGAGACAGGATTCTATTTGAGCAAGGCATCGACACTGAATAAAAATATAAATGCAAAAAAGTGTTGGTCCTGTGTTTCATAACCGAAAATAATAGATCACACATTTTCCATGTGTACAAAATGCTTATTTCTCAACAAAAAAAAATATGCACATTTTTTTACATCCCTCCTTTGCCAAGATAATCCATCCACCTGACAGGTGTGGCACATCAAGAAGCTGATTAAAACAGCATGATTACATTTACATTTTAGTCATTTAGCAGACACTCTTATCCAGAGCGACTTAGTCATGAGTGCTTACATTTCATAGTTTTTTTTCTCTCCGTATTGGTCCCCTGTGGGAATTGAGCCCACAACCCTGGTGTTGAAAGCAACCTGCTCAACCAACTGAGACACATGGGACCATACACATGATCATTACACAGGTGCACCTTGTGCTGAGGAAAATAAAAGGCCAAAAAAAGGTGCAGTTTTGTCATACAACAATACCACAGGTGTCTCAAGTTGAGGGAGTGTGATATTGGTTTCAACTGTACCGGGCAGATGGCAGACAGCGTGTACGGTGTGTGGGTGAGCGGTTTGCCGATGTCAACGTGCCCAATGGTGGCGGTGGGGTTATGCCATGGGCAGACATAAGCTACAGACAATGAACAGAACTGCACTTTATCGTTGGCAATTTGAATGCACAGAGATACCGTGACAAGATTCTGAGGCATGTTGTCGTGCCAGTCATCCGCCAAATTCACCTCAGGTTTCTTCACAGCCCCATGACGGAATTATCTGTACACAATTCCTAGAATCTGAAAATGTCCCACTTCTTCCATGGCCTACATACTCAGCCATGTCACCCAATGAGGCTGTTTGGTCTGCTCTGGATTGTTGTGTACAACAGCGTATTCCAGTTCTCACCAATATTCAGCAACTTCACACAGCTATTGAAGACGAGTGGGACAGCATTCCACAAGCCACTATCAACAGCCTGATCAACTCTTATAAGAAGGAGATGTGTCGCAATGCATGACGCAAATGGTGGTCCCACCAAATATAGACAGATTTTCTGATCCACGACCCTACCTTCTTTTTGTATGCATGTATGTGACCAACAGACAAAATGTGTATTCCCAGTCATGTGAAATTCATAGATTTAGGGCCCAATAAATGTATTTCAAATGACCGATTTCCTTATAACAGTCAAATCTTAGAAACAGTTGCATGTTCAGTGTATTTTCTTAAAACATTAACTATGCAAAGCTGTGTGCATTAATTCCAGCATTTTAATACATTTCTTAATTTCCTGAACTAACGTGTTATCGCTTACACACTAACGTTTATTTTGTTTTAGTATGCGTATTACATTTTAAATTAATTTGACTGAAATTATATTTGAAAATACATTTTCTGCAGTTCTTACTTACGCCACCGTTTTTAGGGATATGTACTAGCAGTCTCTTTCTGGCGACAAACGCTAGTAAGCCATTACAGAATCATTTAAACTCAACATATCAAAACATTAAGTGGTTAACACGAATTGTTTACCTAGTGTAAACAACTAATTGAGACCTGGCGTTTATTTGAAACAGGCGTATATTTGCTGACATGTGTGCCGTTGCTCATTTATTAAAGAGGGACAGGCAGCAATTTCAAACGGCGTTTAATTGAAGTTACGGTTAAAGCCGTCTAGAATCTAGCTAGAAGATGGGATTTTTTGTTGAAAACGGAGTGAATTAGCTACAAAAACATCATGTGGCGTGGTTTTGGTGAAACTTGGATAAACCAAATTACGCAGCTTCTTACTTCGCATATTTAGCTACAATTGACAACGGTCACGCACCAAACGTTCGACTTCGTTTTACAGACATCAACGATGTGAGTAAACATTTGTTTTCTACACAAAACATTCACGGGCAAAATAACTTCACTTACCTTCTTCGATTCAAACCAAACAGTGACCGGAAGACCTCTGTTTGCACTTCCTTGGCGTGGGTGTAGATTGACCAATCAGGTAATCATGTAGAAAGATTGTCTGCTGATTGATGAGGATTTTAAAAAGACACACTCGCAGAAAAGTGTGGGTACATACTGACCTGAAAACAATGAGCCAATATAATCTAAATCTGACCCTTAACCTAATTCTAACCAATTCTGAAATTAAATAGCCTATCGGTTTGCACTGCAGGCCAGCAGTGTCCATTATTGGGTGCGTTCGTATTGCACTCTGGAGGGCGTATGTAAAATCAGAATTTTTGTATATTATTTAACTGTCATATTGCCCTTTAGTAAATTCAGAGCTTTTCGCTGTGGGAGCGCATGCTGGAGGCTCTGGCCGAGGAGTAGGAGTGACCTCAACGGCACCCAAATTAACTGGATAAATAGATAACACCGCACTCTGGCCATTTTACTTGCTCTAGCAGAGCTGGTTATGCGTTTTTCATGTTATCCAGAGCGTTGGTGACTAGAACTGTGCTGCTGGCAACAATTGAATTAAGCTTTTTTTTGCCGTTGTTTGCTGACACCAGCCCTATTCAACCGGTGTTGAGCGTTCGTAAATTCATCAGCTATTCTGCGCTCTGAAATGGGAGATAGCCAGAGCGAATTTTCGAACGCTTATAGTCGTCCCCCACTGAAGACGTACCAGGATAAAATGGTCTTCAACCAAGGAATTTGACGCTATTTCAATGATTTGTGTTGAAATTACATGAATAGCATAACATTAGTCCATCTCAACCGATGTCTCACTTATTCCAATTAAAATAAAATATGCACAAGAAAACCACAGACGTGTGCCATCTTTCCTGGACTTTTAATATTGTAGCCGACTCATCACCAGGACAAAGAGCCTGGCAGGCAACCATCTTCTGTACATCACTTGTTCCCTTCTTAAAGAGCAAATATAAAATCTAACTCAGGTGCTCAGTGAAACAAGTACAAGACAAGAAAAACGTAGTCTAATAATGCTTGTGCCCAGACTCGAAGGTAGCTGAAGATAGTGTTACAATTTACCTTAATTAGGAGCAATGCTTACTAACCAAGAAAGCTGTTATTTTTGTAAAAAAAAAAACTTGGTTAAATACATGTAAATGAGAAATCTCTGATTTACCAATCATTTTGTAGTCTAATGGTTGTTTTGTGTAGTAGCACCATTCAGATTGTTGCAAGATAATGGGGGGGATTCATCTTGTAGTGATTCACATGAGAAACCGAAGAAAATTAGTCTTAAGAGTGCAAAAAAACATTAACAAAAATATGTTACACCTTCCTTGAAAATAAAACAACTTTTTCATTCATGTTATCTTTCACCAGGAAGATGGAGCTTTGCACATACCTTGTCGCTTTCCTTTGTCTCCATTATAATCTGACAATTTCCATACGATTTTTTGTTCCACATACTGTAATTTTTTTTCTTGTTCCATTTGTCACAAGACAAATCCAAAAAGTGAATTCAGTTCTAATCATAGCCCTCATTGGCTGATAAAAATCATCCAATTAAAATAGCTAAAAACAAAACCATAAAAGTTAACATACAGTTCATATCAAAGAACTGAAATAAAATTCTTAGAAACTAAACAATACATAGTGTGTGTGTTATGTTATCCACTCGTAAATGGCTACAGGGACAGAAGTCTGATAACCCAGTTAAATCCTTCATTTGTAACAAAATCTATTTAAAAAAGACATGAAATGTGTCAAAAGTGGACACAATACACAACAGGATTGTTAAGTGTAGTTCACAAATGCAGAAGAACTGGAGACAGACGAGCAGAGAAACAAATACAACAGCAACCTATAAAGAACCATGTAACAGGTCCTGTGAATGAACATGTACAAATATAGACTTCAGGTTTTGAGTGAATAAACAGACACGTAGCTTAAAAACCTGCCATATATGAACTTATAATTAATTTCACTCATCATTACTGCCAGGATATAAAAAAACATCTGACAAACAAGCATCACTTTCTTTATTCCCATCCTGTCAAATCGATGTTGCACATCCTGGCGGACTAAGCCTTCCATCTCTTGTTTTTAATGGTAATGTTTGATTGCTACTTTCTGGGGTATAAAGCACATGTTGGTTCCAACTCCAGTAGTTATCGTCCCTACTTTATTGGTCATTCCAAAAAAACGACAGTGCAGAAAAAGTTTCTCTATGCCTCTGGTTGTCAACTGCACTCATACCTCAATAGCGGACGCAGACAGGATGCAACTGAATGGTTGAGCTGATATAATGTGCAGTTGTAGTGCATTCTATTCACGTATAGCGTTTGAAATAAAGCGATACATAACGGAATAAAAGACAATCAATATTGAAACAGTCTAAATATAGATACCGATCCTATCAACTTTAATAAACTTGTGACTAGGGATAATTGACAGTATAGGATGGAAAACAATCTAAAGTTTCCAAAACTGTAAAAATATTGTCTGAGTATAACAGAACTGATATTGCAGGCGAAAGCCTGAGAAAAATCCAATCCGGAAGTGCCTCATGTTTTGAAAGCGCTGCGTTCCAATGCGTCCCTATTGAGCAGTGAATGGGCTATCAACCAGATTACTTTCCCTCCGTATTCCCCAAGGTGTCTACAGCATTGTGACATAGTTTTACACATTTTTGTTGAAGAATACCCGTAAGCGGCTACATTGCGCAACTGGTCACCTGATGGCTCCCAGAGTGATTCTCGCGTAAAATACAGAGGTAGCCATTATTCCAATGGGTCCTACTGAAAAACCAATTGTCCCGGTGGATATATTATCGAATATATATTTGAAAAATACCTTGAGGATTGATTAGAAACAACATTTGCCATGTTTCTGTCGATATTATGGAGCTACTTTGGAATATTTTCTGCCGTTTTCGTGACTGCAATTTCCGGGTGATTTCTCAGTGAAGAACAAAAGGAGCTATTTCGCCTACAAAAACAATATTTTTGGAAAAAAGGAACATTGGCTATCTAACTGAGAGTCTCGTGAGTGAATACCTTTGATGAGCTTCGGATGTTAACGATTTAATTTGATTGCTTTTCTGATTTCCGTGACCAAGTTACCTGCTGCTAGCTGGACAAAATGCTATGCTAGGCTATCGATAAACGTACACAAATGCTTGTCTAGCTTTGGCTGTAAAGCATATTTTGAAAATCTGAGATGACAGGTTGATTAATAAAAGGCTAAGCTGTGTCTCAATATATTTCACTTGTGATTTTCATGAATAGGAATATTTATGTCCGTTGCGTTATGCTAATTCGTGTCAGTCGATGATTACTCTCCCTCATGCGGGATGGGGAGTCACTAGAGGTTTAACAGGCTCTTACACAACTTTCTCCTTTATGGCCTTTTTCATTTAACTCCCCATTTCTCTTCTAATCTCTTAACATGTTACTACCACCCCACCACATACCCCTCTCTCTCATCTACTTTCTCCCCCTCTCTTCTCTACATAGCCATGGTGGTGAGGTGCTGATGCCCTAGTAGGCCTTTGCGCCCCCCTCCCACCCCGGGGTGTCCCCCTCCATTGCCGTGACCACAGTACTCCTGGAGGTTTTGCCGTAGTGTGACCAGGGCGGACCCCAGGCAGGCGCGGTTAGGGGCTAGGATGCCCCCCGGCAGCTGGATGAGGACGGTGGCCACCCCGGCCATGCCGTCGTCCGTGGGCTCCAGGGTGATGGGCCCCACCTTGAAGGTGGAGTAGGAGAAGCCCATGAGCTGGGACAAGAAGGGGTCGGAGCGGCAGAAGTGCTGGTAGCCGCTGTGGGAGGATGGGTGATGGTGGGGGTGCGAGGCCGTGGTGTTGGTGGGGACATAGTGGTGGGTGTTGAGGTAATGCAGGGGCAGGTGTTGCCCACTGTTGCCCCCTCCACCCAGGGTAAGGTGGTGGTGGACGGTGGGGCCGGAGCCTGGCTCGTGTTTGTAGGAGATGGCTCCAGCACGCCCCCTCTGGCCAACTACAATGCCCCCCAGCTTGGCTGTGCGTGCATGGGCCAGGGACACGGCACTGCCCCCCACCCCTCCGCCCCCTGTTGCGGGCAGGTAGATGAGCTGGGGCTCCTCTGGCTCCAAATAGACGGTGAGCTTGGCGAAGGGCCTGGATGCCATCTTGGTCATTTCCTGGATGTGACGCCTCTGCTCTCGGCGGAAGTCCATGAACTGCTTGATCTTCCAGAGGAGGACACAGACGGAGAGGAAGAGGAAGAAGCAGGAGAAGAAAACAGAGAAGAAGACGAACAGGTCGATGTGAGCCTGGTCCTGGCGGAGGAAGAGCAGGCCCTGGGACTCGCCCCGTTTCTCCTCGGCGCCTACCCCGCGCAGGGCGATGTAGAAGCGGCTGGACTTCAGGGAGTGGACCTCATGGGGGAAGGTGATGACCACGCGGTCACGGACACCTCGAACAATCAGCACCGTCTGGGGCTTCCACACCGTGATATAGGAGATGAGCCCCTCCGTCTTGGCCTCCCGTACCTCCCTGTCTGCCCCCTGGGGCTTGGCGTGGAGCTGCAGGGGGGTGTTGGGGAGCATGGCCGCCCCCAGGCTGGATGAGGAGTTGGCATACACCTTCATAGGTGACGGAGGTGTCTCCTTATCCCCTCCGCTCGCCCCACCTCGGGCTACCGACTCGTCCTCGATCTTGATGGCGTGGATGCCTGTGTGGAGGTCCACTTCTACAATGAAGGTGTCATGGGAGTTGGACACGTACACCTCCACCTCCCCGAAGGTCACGTCGATGGTGACCCGGATGTCCACGTTGGTGAACTTTGGCTGGGCAGCGAAGAAGACAGTGCGTCCCTTGGGCAAATTGCGGATGGTGGGGTCGTGGAAGCAGTTTGTCTGAGAGGTGGGGTCGAAGCAGCACTCATTGTCCACGTTGAACTGCCGGTAGCACTGGCGCCCGTTTACCGGTGTGCCATTGAAGGAGTCTTTGCACTTGGCGCACTGCGTGGAGGATTACAGAGAGGGAGAAGAAACAAGAAATACAAGTGCATGTAAATACTGTGCTTATTGTCTGTATATGGATGTGATCTTTACAACCAGGAATATCAAGGTATCCTTCTTCAGAACTCCCCCTGCTGTATCAGTATACCTGCTTGTAAACTGTGTCTAGTGTCTGCACCATCCTATCCATACCTGTGTTCTGTAGCAGTCCTTCCTGTCGCTCTGCGGGCTGCTGAGGCAGGAAGAGGTCTCTGTGTTGTTCTGACATGGGCAGCCTGTGCCGTCATGTTCATTACACGTGTCTGCATGGCCGTTACACTGACACCTACAGGTGGGAGAAACAAATATCATTTCAGCTTTCTGTAGGATTCAGCCCTCCGAAGTGATTTTTACAGAATCACTCCATCATGAACACTCTTCTGAAGTGCACAGTCTGGAAAAGTGAAAAATGAGATGGGTGTGAACACCACAATATGGCTCCATGTCGCTTTCATCCATTAATTACAAGCAGTGGTGTAAAGTACTTAAGTAAGAATACTTTCAAGTACTACTTAAGTAGTTATTTGGGGTATCTGTACTCAACTTTCCTTTTTATATATTTTTGACAACTTTTACTTCACTATATTCCTAAATTAAATTCTGTACTACTTACTCCATACTTTTCCCCTGACACCCAGAAGTACTCGTTACATTTTCAATGCTTAGCAGGACAGAAAATCGTCCAATTCACACACACTTATCAAGAGAACATCCATGGTCATCCCTACTGCCTCTGATCTGCCAGACCTCACTAAACACTAATGTTTTGCTTTGAAATTATGTCTGAGTGTTGGAGTGTGACCCTTGCTATCTGTAAATAAAAGAAAAAAAGCAAACCGTCTAAGTGACTTTCACTTTTATATTAAGGTATCTTTACTTTTATTCAAGTATGAGATTTTAGTAATTTTTCCACCACTGATTACAAGTGAATTAGATGTGGCTAGTTCATATTAAAGGAATTACTACTCACTTGTCACAGTTCCCCTGCAGTAGGAAGTAGCCGCTGAGGCAGCTCTCACACTTGTCCCCCACGCTGTTGTTCTGGCAGCTCACACAAACCGCTGAGTCCTCTGTAGGACCTTCCGACACCCACTGAACAATCTGATATAGGAGAGGGAGTTCAACAAGAGAAATGTAGCTAAATGACATCCAAGATGGTATACCTGTTCCTACACAGTGAGTTTCTAGCTTGCACATAAATCATGATATGACCACAAAAGATGCTGTTGATCAGATCAAAAGTAACCCATTACTAAACTCAAAGCAAGATGGGGAGAACATAAATTAACTTAAACAGAAACAGACTAAGTCACTTACGCTGTCTGGGTCCAGAGGATGGTCTTGGGGGTGGTCTAGCGCCCTCTTGTGTTCGTCCCGGGACAGACACACTGCGCTGTTCCCCCTGCAGAACTCCCGACAGGGGCGACACGTTCCCCCGCCCACCGCCAACCCCACATACAGGGGCTTACACTTCTCACAGTGATCACCCTGGAACAGGAGAGAGAGACAAACCACATAATCATCAGTATATGATACACTGAATGAACTTGTAATCTGACCTGGGATCAGCACCAGTGTGTCACAAGTGTTTTGGCACTCAAGAAACACATTGGGCTGTGACATGCATAATCTTACAGTTGAAATACTGTGTGTGTGTGTGTGTGTGTGTGTGTGTGTGTGTGTGTGTGTGTGTGTGTGTGTGTGTGTGTGTGTGTGTGTGTGTGTGTGTGTGTGTGTGTGTGTGTGTGTGTGTGTGTGTGTGGGTGTGTCTGCCCCACTCACCATAGTGTTGTTTTTACACTCCAGACACTTGTCAGGCTCAGACACTCCTTTACAGTTGCTGTGTTTGTTACAACGACACTGAGACGAGCAGTTGTCCCCCACAAAGCCAAAGTGACACTGACACACTCCCGGGGACACACAGGTCCCGTTGACACAGCCCTGAGCACAGACCGGCTCACACTGGCCTGACACACTGCAGAGAGGGAGTAGAGAGAAAGAGGAGAAACTTAAACGGATACTATGGATGTATACCTACTGAATATGTAGCCCTGTTTGTTTTCAAGTTTCAATGTCACATACACAAGTACAGTGAAATGCCTTTCTTGCAAACTCAAAACCCAACAATGCAATAATCAATGTATTACGATAAAAAAAACAAGAAGAGGAAATACGCAATAAAGTAAGCAAGAAGGATACTATATACAGGAAATATTTAAAAAGTCAGTTCCAATACCATATTTACATGTGCAGGAATACTGGAGTGATGGAGGTAGATATGTATAGGGATAAGGTGACAGGGATACTGGAGTGATGGAGGTAGATATGTATAGGGGTAAGGTGACTGGGATACTGGAGTGATGGAGGTAGATATGTATAGGGGTAAGGTGACAGGGATACTGGAGTGATGGAGGTAGATATGTATAGGGGTAAGGTGACAGGGATACTGGAGTGATGGAGGTAGGTATGTATAGGGGTAAGGTGACAGGGATACTGGAGTGATGGAGGTAGATATGTATAGGGATAAGGGGACTAGGCAACAGGATTTAAGATAAACAGAGTAGCAGCAGCTTGTATGTGAGTGGGTGGGCAGGTGTGTAGAGTCAGTATAAAATGTATGTGCATATTATGTGTGAGTGAGCAGATGATGGAGTGAGTGTTTGTGTGTGTGTGTTGGAGTGACAGTGTGTGAGTGTGTAGGGCCCTGTGACTGTATTGAGACAGTGCAAATATTGAAATAAAAGGTCAATGAAGATACAAGACAAACTCAGTCTGTGGAGCTATTCTGTTAGCTAATTATTAGTCTTATTGTTTGGGTATAGAAGCTGTTCAAGAGCCTGTTGGTGTCAGACTTGATACACCGGTGCTCTTGCCATAAGACAGCAGGGAAAATAGTCTATGACTTAGGGTCTTTGACAATTTTCCAGGCCTTCTTTTCACACCTCCTGATATAGATGTCCTAGATGCCATACCAAGCAGTAATGTAGCCAGTCAATATGCTCTCAATGGTACAGCTGTAGAACCTTTGTAGGATACTATGTATGTATACCAACTGAATATGTAGCCGTGTTTGCAGGACAGGTGGAGTGGTAGTACTGATGATTGTGATGATGTAATGATGATGAGGTTGTGTGTGTATTGCTGCTGAGGTATCCAAGTGCTACTTCTTCTGCCGTTAATGATGATTGTGACGTGTGGCTTCCTACCGGCTGAGAACGTAGCCCTGCTTGCAGGTGCAGTGGTATCCCTGGGTCAGGTCATGGCAGTCCTGGGTGACGTTACAGTGGTGGTGGCCGTTGGCACACTCATCCTCCTCTGGGCAGTGGAGGAAGGACCAGCTGCTGTTTATCTGGGGACACACTCCCTCACTCACACCTGACACATGCACGCACGCACACACACACAGGGGAAAGTGAGGAGAAGAGGTAACTTGAAATAGTTATTGGGAATAGAGAATATAACCCTAAATGTTGGACAATAAAGTTATATTCTATAACGCTCTTATATTTCATTCATAAATTTTATATATACTCAGTAAAAAAAAGAAACGTCCTCTCACTGTCAATTGCGTTTACTTATAACCAACTTAACATGAGTAAATATTTGTATGAACATAACACGATTCAACAACTGAGACATAAACTGAACAAGTTCCACAGCCATGTGACTAACAGAAATTGAATAATGTGTCCCTGAACAAAGGGGGGGGTCAAAATCAAAAGTATCAGTCAGTATCTGGTGTGGCCACCAGCTGCATTAAGTACTGCAGTGCATCGCCTCCTCATGGACTGCATCAGATTTGCCAGTTCTTGCTGTGAGGTGTTACCCCACTTTCTTTTTTTGTTGAGTTTACACACACACACACACACACACACACACACACACACACACACACACACACACACACACACACACACACACACACACACACACACACACACACACACACACACACACACACACACACACACACACACACACACACACACACACACACGCGTTCAAAAGTTTGGGTTCACTTAGAAATGTCCTTGTTTTTGAAAGAAAAGCAACATTTTTATCCATTAAAATGACATCAAATTGATCAGAAAGACAGTGTAGACATTGTTAGTGTTGTAAATGACTATTGTAGCTGGAATCAGCTGATTTTTAATGGAATATCTACATAGGTGTACAGAGGCCAATTATGAGCAACCATCACTCCTGTGTTCCAATGGCACGTTGTTTTAGCTAATCCAAGTTTATAATTTTAAAGGGCTCAGGAATGGATATTCTAAAAGGTTTATTCAATTCTGTTCCCCTCACCGTTGAGGCCTCCCTGCTGGCAGCGTCCAGCCCCGTTGCCCCCCCGGGCAGCACACCAGCCACACTGGGGACAGGCGATGCACTGAGAGCACTGGGTGAGCTGAGCGCACTGGGGGGAGCAAGAGTCCCCACCAGACAGCAGACGACCACACTGACCCGCCTCACAGCGCAGAGGCACGAAGGATGGACTCACACACTGGAGGAGAGGGGGAAAGAAGGGCTGAAATATAATCTCATTCATTTGTTTTTGAAGCTACAATGCAGAAATACATTCAGGAAGAAAATAGACACATATGATCCTTAAACACCCACCCACCCACAGTCTCCATCTTACCTGCTGCAGTGCCATGCTCCACACACAGTGCTGCCAGCCCCCGTCTGAGCCCCGGGAGCCCAGGCAGAGGCTGCAGGTGCTGAGGTGGTGGCAGGGGGGCGGACAAGGCAGAGGGGGGGAGGACTCCACCTGCATGGGGGACACGTTGAGCAGGGCGTAGCTGAAGCACGTCCAGTCGTAGGTGGGGTTCACACTCAGGATGCGCCTGGTCTCGCCTGGAGGAACCGCAACACCAGATGTAAGAGAGTGGTTCTCAGTTATTCCAGCCACGCCTTAGTCTAGTGGTCTACCCATAGACTCCTGTCCCTAGCAATAGAAGGTGAATGGAGGTGTCTCTCACCGGTGCGTTTGAACTGGCGTGTCCACATGCACTTCCCTGAGGCGGTGCACTTGGGGCAGTCGGAGGCCTCACAGCTGGTCTCAGTACAGTTGCTGGACAGGAAGATCTCTCTCTGGTTGATCCTGCAGTCGTGTTCTGAGGTGCAGCTGACTGTACTGCTGATGCATGCTCCCTCTGGACAGTTGGTGCACCACTTACACTGCAGAGCAGACTGGGACTGACAGAGAGGGGGGGTTAGTGTGAGTGTGTATGTGTGTGTACGGTCTGAGCTAGTGTTTGTGTGTGTTTGCATGTGTGTATT